>NC_135871.1:18903602-19234852 GCF_031162955.1 Sander vitreus | reverse complement strand
GCAATATTTAAATAATACACTGAAATCGTCTGTTGCATGTATGATCTATGAGTGTCTAAAGAAGACCTTGCAGACAGGAGTCTCATACGTGATCATTTCTTTACACACTAGAGGGGGCTAGATCATTGGAAGGAAGTTATATTAAATACAAGCTGATTATGATTACAGAAAGTGCTCTGGTCATGTATTTCATTGCATGTTTACATCTATAGTAAGACTCTATCCCTCCCTCCCTCTCTCTCTCTCTCGCAGAAATACTAATTTGTAAGATTCCTTGGTCATAACAGAGACACAGCTGCATCAGTCTCCGCTGAATCAGACATTACAAGTTGGGTCAGATTAATCTCCTTCCCGTCATATTACCCTTGAGAACAAACTGACTTTGACTGGAGGATGAAATAATGACAAAATAAAAGATATAGAAGCAGCGGGTCCACACTTCAGTGCTCTGGTTAAGCTGGAAAGCCAGTTAATTTGCTGCAACTTTAATTTGCATGTATTTGAAAAGACAGACAGTAATTGGTATTAGATAGTTGTGTGTTGATAAAGGACAACTGTCAGAATATTGGCAGGGACGGGAACACAGGGTCCATTGTTTAATTGCCTTCCAGAGGGAGCAAAATCTCATTAATTGAGGGAACGGAATGTGAGTTAATAATAAAATCCACCTACAAAATGACATCATATTCAGATTTTGAACACATATTTTGCAAAAGATTTAGAGAGAAGATTCAATTCCAGCATGACAGGCTGTAATCATGCTTATTGTGATGTGTTTACTCAGCTCACATTATTATGTGTCGCAGTTTCTTTCACAGGTGCCAGTCCTCTGTGCCTGTGACACGCACACACACTGACACACACTCACCAGTCATGAATTATTCTATACCCAAACTCACAGCAATATTTTATCCCTAAAGTGACTGTTTCATGCGAGCAATATCACAGCTGTCACAGTTTTCAGTTGCATGAAGAATATTTTTTCACAGATTTTAAACATGGTCCTTCTTGAATGTAACAGATCATTTGTATTTTTTAATATGCATTCAGGCAGCACTTGATTGTCCAACATGCCATACATTTCATATAAATGAAATTGATGGTATAAGGTTAAGAAATAATTAAGAAAAGCTAGTAGTAACCACATCTATGGATTCTTGCAACAGGTAATACAACTGTTAATGTATTAATGTATTTACTATAAAACATACTAAATATGTTCTGTCCTCTACAAGCTGCAAATAAAAAACTACAGTATAAGATGTCTATTGTTACAACATCTGTAAATAATCTCTCATGAAGCTGCAACTTTATAGATGTCAAAGGAAGCCTACTGTAAATACATTCAATGTGATGTTTCCATTAAATTCAATAATATTTGCAATTTTCTTTTCTAAAAAATAATAATTGTTCCTGTTCTTACCGGTTGTGTCTTTGTACCAATGAAAATATGTGTCAGATTTAAAGCATCATGCAAGTGAAGAAATACACTAAATAAAGCAGAGGAAGAAGATTTTATCTCTCAAGGTTTCCATGTGCTGCATATATGGTTTTGTTCAGCAGTTTACTGTGAGCTTCCAAGACCACCCGGCCAATTTTGACCAGTTTCCTTGACAACAGAGTGCAACATCTCAGCCATTTCCTTATCTGTATCCTTGGTTATCAAGCCTAACTCTTATTAGTGTGATTTATGTGGAACAAGATGAAAAAGAAAAGAAAAAAGTAAAGATGGCTAAAAAGTGGTCCCATTTGCTTGCAGCCTGAAAGACTTTTCTTTTTTTTCCCACTGACCTTCGATGTTCCTGCTTTGGGGTTCTGCGTCCTGGATCCTGTCAGTTTTTTCAACAGATGCCTGCTGTTGATTTTGATTTATTTACCCCCTCCTCCATCCCAGTGCTCTAGAATTGTCTACAAGGCTTGTGTGTGTGTGTGTGTGTGTGTGTGTGTGTGTGTGTGTGTGTGTGTGTGTGTGTGTGTGTGTGTGTGTGTGTGTGTGTGTGTGTGTGTGTGTGTGTGGTTGCATGTGTGAAGATGATGTCAGCTTTACAGTGTGAGTAAAGACAGATGTGCTGAAGACAGACTGTGTCATGAGTACGGACACAGTCAAGAGAAACACTGTGCTGCACAAAAGACTACTCATTTTGCATTTACACACTATCTCTTTAAATTGTCATTTTAACGTGGAAGGTTTTAGCCATTTTAATGTGATTGATAGCAGTGTCAAATTACTATAACAGCATCCACATTGCCATTGCCTTCTAAATTAATTCCAGAGAGAGATAATCTGCAACTTTGGGATTTAAAGCAAGGCAATATAACTGCTAAAAAGAATCACAATCTTACTCCTACAAATAAAAAGTTCAATTAAGAAGATATAAAAAAGAAAGTAAAATAAATATTACACACCCTTGGTCAATTCAATACACTCAGGGTTTTTTGCCTCTACAGTCTAATGTTAGCAAACTTTATATTGCTGTGTGGCTGACATTACTCAGTCAGTTAAAGCCCCTGAAAACATGGTGGCAAATCTAGTCAATATTCATGACTAAATAATAATAATAATTCAAAACTTTGAGGCACGAGGTGAATAAAAGACATCCTACTGTGTGAGGTGAAAGGTACCCAGCCGGCATTCTAAAAACAACCGACAGTGTCATTGTAGTTCGGCCTGCTGATTTGGCCCTAATGACTGTTTTATACAGTCTATGTTTGGCCTGCAATTTGCATCACAAATGGCCCCCTTTACATCAAATCTGACCACATATACATTATACACATACTTTTCAGATTAAGTGTGACTTACACGCTCCTAGGACATCATTATTTTCGATGCCCATCGCAAATAAACGTCCATAAATCAGCTTAAAAATGTTGAGAAAAAAAGACGTTCCAGAACTTGACTGAGAATCATCCACTTTTTCAGTTTTCTTCAGTATTAAAGTAATCTAGTGATAGTTGTCTGTACATTAATGGACACAATGCAGAACAGGACTAATTTGGCCGACTTATGGTGCCAATTTCCCGAAAAAGGAAACAAATATAGCCTATAGTTGTAGCTGGTTGTAACTTGATTTTGTCTAATGGTGGCCCACAGTGTCAGCCTTTGGTCTATCTTAAGTTAAAAGTCTATCACAAGTGGGATGGGAGAGCTTGAGTTGGAGATAGAGCAGCTGATTCTTTTTTATGTTTGTTGATGTTCTGCAACAGGCCTATAGAACAGCCTTATAAGTGAACACCAAACAACCCATACCAGTATTCATATTTCATCCAGCTTTTGGCCTGTGTTGTACAGCGACAGGCATTGATCTGTAAAGCCCTCCCTGATAGCAAAATTCCAATGACCGGCTGAAGTATGAGAGGACATTTTGACAAATGTAACTGAATTCGCCAGCGCCGTCATTTTTGGATAAAGAACAGATTTGAATAAACACACACATATTACTGGTTACTGGCAGGAATTTAAAACACATTTCCAAATAAAGAGACATGCAATAAAGAGCCCACTGGCATATGTTCAGGAGCAAGCAGGACCGGCACAAACACATTGCACACCCTCATGAAAGCCATCATGGTGAATGACAGCTTATACATTGGAAGTCTTGGAATGGGAGCCATGGAATGACAGTGGTAACTCCCATTGCTCAGCCAAGTATAAAGAGATTTGATGGAGCATCTGTTTGGAGAACACAGAAACAACAGGCGGAACAAGAGTGTAAATCTGGCCCATACAGTCTGCACACTGTCATGCAGCTTCAAATCATAACCCATAATAGACATAGCAGTGGAAAATCACATTTACACAAACAGAACACTTATGGAATTAAAATTAACACATCATGCAATATGAATATGCTTTTTTAATACATACTCACAGTATATTATTAACTAACACTGAAATTATTTGCAGCAGCTATTACAAATGTGTGTGTGTGTGTGTGTGTGTGTGTGTGTGTGTGTGTGTGTGTGTGTGTGTGTGTGTGTGTGTGTGTGTGTACTAAGAAGGGAGTAAGAGGAAGAATTGTGAATCCATTTGTATCTAGAGGAGACAAGCTGTCATTCATTCATAACATGGCCTTCACCTTGTTGTCAACTTAATATGATTGTGAGTCACAGCCAATGACAGAGCATCTGTTTGTGACACAGAGAAATCAATACTCTGGAGTGAAGCATCGTTTATCTTGTTACACACTGACTTTGAAAATAAAAGCACTGGTTCATCCTGAATGTGTGGAAAAGGGTAAAGATACAAAGGACCACTCAAGAATGTTAACTCTATCTTAAATTATGTAGGCCTACTGATATTTAATGGTATTTACATCTTTTCATATTTGTTGCCATTTAAAATGTGGAAAATGAGCATTCAAAATGTCAAATTTAATAAGAGATGGGATTTGGTTTCTGATATGTGCATCTAAGTTAATAAAGTGCATAATTACACACGATCCTCCTTTGCATAAGCAAGTACTGTACTTGGATAAATGTACCCAAGTAGGTACTTGTACTTTACTTGAGTATGCTACTTTCTACTTCTACTTCACTATATTTTAGAGTGAAATATTGTACTTCTTACTCCACTTAATTTACCTGACAGCTATAGTTACTTTAGATACTTAAATATTTTATACGTCACACATATGATCAGTTTATAAAACAAGCATTGTTATAGATAAAACTCCCCAACAGTATATACAGTTGCTAAATTTAGCCCTACCTTGACAACATTTAAATGCTGCTTATATGGTCAGATTTCTGTTTTTATGATTTTGGACACTTTAGCGTAAGATTTAGCAAACAAATGTGAAATACGTCTTTGTCAGAAGTGATAAAAAGCTTTTAAAAGCATTTAAACCCATGATATCATCAATACCTCTACAGGCTATTTGTAAATCCTTCATCTGCAGTGTATGGAAGAATAATTTTGAGTACACAATGAGAGTGACATTCCAGGGGTATCGGGAGCAGAAGTGCAGATACATGTCCATTTTCAGTGTATATCCTCAATGACAATAATAAATGTTCTATGCTCATAAAGATAGTTTCCAGTTCGTTGTCCAGGTGTGTTTGCCAGTAAGTTACAGAAAGTGTGTGGAAAAAAAGTTTGTATACTCGATGCCTTGTAAACCTGTCTGAGAAATGACATGGTTGTGATCCTTACTCCATTAGTTTCTCTCTCCCCACTCTGTCTTATGTATTGTAGAAGCGGAAAGATTGCAATTTGTGTCCTCTGCATATGCTGAGTGGTCCAAGTATTCAAGCCGTCGGTAAAATTAGACGCTAATGCCTGCTCTTTAAAAAAGCAGGGATCTGTAAATAAGCCTACCATCATTTAATTTATTCACATAATGTCATGAGTACAGATTGATTCTTTGTTTACTGTACAGTGTGGTGCACATGCATAGAGTATAGATAGTGCAAAACATTAATCTACATCACCCTTGTCTTCCTACAAATGCCTGCTCACAAACATCCTCAATGTTAAATTAAATGTTTGAAGATGTTAAAAAAAATGCTTTGCCCCTAACTGATATCTGATGGAAATTTCATTATGCTTTTCAGTTTTTTAATTTTGGCATTTGTGTTGGATGACAACATTTTAACAGACAAAATGCTATAAAAAAATAATTAAAACCCTTAACAAAAGTGGCAGCAAATTGGGTGTTGTTCTCATTCCTAATCATCAATCTATAGCTGGTCTCAAGAACATGTCTGGCAAACAGCAGCCTAGGTCTATAAAAATAATACTGCTTTTGTCATTTTTACAAACCAATATATAAAGCTTAAAAAGTAGGGTCAATTATTCAAAAGGCTTTTCAAGTTACAGTTTGTTGCCAAACCTCTATGATTCTCACCAGATGGCATTAAACCAGTGTATTACCTCAAGAGAAATGACTGAAGCCATTAGTGAATCTCTCTGCCTGACTACAGAATGAGAAACCTTCAAGCTCTGTTAGATTCCTCTTAAAAAATAAATAATTTAAAATCAGTTAAGAATTGTTTGGCACTATTTTAGCTAAAATGTGCTATCTTTCTCTATTCATACAATCTTTTTAACTGGATATCACCTCTAAAGCCCAGCTGTTGGATGTGGAATGAGACCTTCTCTAAGGTTCTGCAACTTCACTATTAATTATATAGACTGGATCAGACCAGACAGGGTTCAGGATGTGTGCTTTTTATAAATACTTTATCGCAAAAGAATGATGTTACATTTTTCTCTAGAATGACTCACTCAGATTATGTCATCGTCTCAGTGTCTCAACTTTCTCTTTTTCATTGGTAAAGATGCCTATGTTAATGCTATTCTGAGATGGTGATAAAAAGTCTATCTATAATAGGCCTTCCTTATTCATTTCTGTATGAAGGAAATTTTGTATTGATTACATCTGTATTAAGTGAATGTTGTTGTGACTAAACACAGATACATTCATCCAACACGGTCTCACGGCAGTTCATGAAATTGTCACGTTATTTTTAATCTATTGATTCGTGTACACGGACACGGTCATCTCGTTTTTTTCGTGGTGCTCAGCACGGAATGGGAAGCATCTATGCTGCCCTGCAAAGGCAAAAGACCTTAACTCACTAGAGTGTGAAACTGAGAAAAATGACTTTAAAGTTTCTGTTTTGTCCAGACAAAAGTATTATAGGTAGGACTCCCAAAATTTGACAACTAGTTGCTATATTGAAGAAATGTTTGTATGCAAAAAAATCTTGAGCTCAAAATTGACCTTTGACCCTTGTTTGGCAGTTACTGTACTTTGTATCATGGGCCAAAAACAAGGAGTCGTGCAAAGGCAAAAGGCAGTAACTGACATATAATCAATATTTGCTTGCTGTTCACCATACTTACATCCATTATAAGAACACCTAACCAAGGTCTAGTCATCATGGTATTTGTTTTAAATTATATAGAAGACCTTTGGTTGTTCCTTTTTAGTGCTATAATGATCAGGATAGTGTGGCAACACTAACACAGTTAAACAATATGACAGATAACATAATAACATGTACAATATGAATAAATACAAGAAATATTTTCTCAATAAAGATAATTTAAATATAATTGAATACAAAGGTATATTTATTGTTTAACAATAAATATATTATGTTTAACACTATTGCAAGGCACTGTATCCGTGTCATATTCTCATTAGGGGCTGAGCCCCCCTAAAGGTCTGATCCTAGAATCGCCCCTGGTTAAGGGTTAAGGGCCACCAAACTGCTCAAGATGCACAGTCAACGAACTTGACTTGCATTACTACTTTTTAATTCTGAGATAACATAGACAGAGTTGACCGACCATTTAGGTTAGCCTACTTTGTACGGACGTTAGCGATAACTAGCTTAGTGCTATGATTTTTTTGTGATTGTTGCGGGCAAAAATCCTTGATTATGCAACACGTTTTCTTAAATAATGCGATGGAATATGCGGGATATTTATGAAATTTTATGCGATGAAATTGTGGGAACTTGCAAAAATTGCGGGAACTTGCAAAAATTGCGGGAACTTGCAAAAACTGCGGTTTCATCATGGCTTCATCGCGGGGTTTGCAGCTTTTCGATGATGTCGCGTAATTACGTCACTTCATAACGTTCCTATGGCAACAGGGGGAAATGGCTGCTCTTGTGTGAAGTAAACACAACATTTTTCAACTTTCTGCTAAGATAAGAAGACTTTTTTGCAACAAAAATGGGGGGGATTATGAAATAATGCAAGCCCCACAAATTTTGCGCGGAAATCGACAATTTATGTGGCAAAAGTGCGGCGTATTTGAAAAAATGCGCCCCCCACATAAATATGCGGACTTTGGCTGATTATGCATTGAATTATGTGATCGCATAATCACGTTTTTCTGGAGGGACTGATTGCTATGGATTATATCTTCCATGGATTATATCGGATTGCATGGAAAGGTAGGATGCCTGTGTATTTAATAATTGGTTTTCGGCGTCTGATGTGAGGCTCTGCCAAGTGAGGAGGTGTGTCAGCATTACCGTTAGCGCTACGTGACACAGATTCAATTTAGCTAGCTCTGGGCTGTCACTGACATTGACAGATCTGACCCATCGCCACTTTATTTCAAAGATGTGTCGTTTGTATGTTACGTGGTTTGGTGACAATTAAAAGCGGCAAACTTTGACAGTATGACAAAGCCAGAGTACAGTAACATCATGGCGGCACAGTAACATCTCTTTTGATGCCTGGCTAAACAAAGTCAGAACACCTTAACTTAACTTCAGCGTGCCGGAACAAAGGCAAAGAGCTTTAATAGCCCTTTATTTTCTCGTTAAAACCATCAAATTGACTCATGATATTTATTCATATGATAAAGGAGGTCTCAAATAACCTAAAAATGACATTAACTTATTTTTGACCAAACATGATGTTACGGCGTTTTGCCTTTGTAGGGCAGTATACAGAGATTGGGTTTAGGAAAAGAACAACAGGGAAATAAAACGCCACACGCGGGACGCGATCCCCGGTCCCCGGGGTGAAAGTCCAGTGTTGTTAGCTTCCCATTGAAATACATTACATTAAAATTTGTGCTCAACACCACGAAAAAAATAAAAAACGACAAACATGTCCATGTACACGGATCAGTAGATTAAATAACGTGACCATTTCACGAACTGCCGTGAGACTGGGTTGAGTCATCACAATATGCAGCTAATTTTGTGTCAATTTCACTTCACGTTTGAATAATCGTTTACAGAGCATTTCATTATATGCAGACGCTTTATTGCTTTTTGTTATAGATTTAATGCCTCCTTTTGTGCCATATAAGTAAGTAAAAATACAAATAGAATACTTAAGGTACTCATGAATTTCATGTTTTAACTGTTAAAGTACAGCAAAGTAAAATTCTAGTTACAGCACTATTTTCCTCTTAAGCCTTTAGACTTCTTAAATGCTGTTGTTTTGGTTCAAACTGCATTCGGACTTTAGTCTGTTGTTCTTGCTGGGGTTGAAGAGAGGCTGTCCAAATCATTCATTCAAACCTTCCGACAACAGATCCATACTGACACTCTCTACCTACTAAACACTACAGGACACATTTAAATTTAAGGAATCATCAAAGAAAAGCAGTGATGTATCCTATTGCTAAGCTACTGTTATCAGCTGGTAAACATGTAGGTTAAGTGTACATTTAGAAACTGTATTATGTAGGGGAGAAATAGAACATAAAAAGGATGGATTGGATGGTAACATACTGTAAAATCACAGTTTTAATCAGTTTAAAACAATCCTGATTTTTTGTCATTGCAAACTGAACTTGATAAATCCTTATTCAAAGTTCATCTTTGTCTGACAGAATAAAAGAAGATCCAGCCTTGTCATTACTTGCCTTTGCCTTTGGGGCATGTGCCATGTGAAAAAAGCCAGATTGTAAACAGGCCTTTCAGGTCTTAACTAGAAACTCTCTTTGCACCTCTATAGTCATCGACGACGACTTCAATATTTCAGGTTTGGGAGGGTTGATTTCAAGCAAGAACCAAATCAGACAGTGTAGCAATCAACAGTCTTTTCCATTAGGGTATTATCATGTAATTTTTGAAACTGAAATTGAATTAAAAGATAGATTTTCCATTACCTCAGTAAAACAAATTCACATGACATACACAAAATCCTGGGCAAAGGTCACAAAGGTGCATTTTAAAATTCTCACCAAACATCATACTATGAATACTCAATACTATTTTGTCCAGAGTTCTACAAATAAATATGCCAATTATCCTGACATTTACTTATGCTTGTTAATTAATTTGCTTGACAAGACGCTTGTTCTGGAGAAGCTTTCTAAAATCGGTGAAAATAACCCTGATGATGTTGACATTCATGCCCCTTATAGAACAAACCATTATTATTTTAAACATTTGGTAAGCTCTAACACCAGCCTTTGCTCAAATGTCTGTTTTTGACACAATAAATCAATACAAAATGGCTAATAAACTGAGTATGCATGGTCCCCAGAGGATAAATCCTAATATTATGACACTCTGACTTAGTTTCCTATAGCACCAACATCAGGCTGCTCATCCACTCATACACAAGAATCCCCACATTGTAATGGGACAATTTCCAGGAAATATAAAAAGCACTTGTGCTCCCCAGAGGATGAACTGTGTTGAATTTAGTGACTCCATGTCTTCCTCTGAAATGCAATCATTTCATATTGATGGGTGTAATAAACACGGTCAAACTAAAGTTACGTTTTTCAACAGAAAATTCCACACTGACATGCAGTTGAAGACTGTCCAACGCTCTATATGCTTGTTTTATTAAAACACGCCCCGAGCAGCGGTATAAGATCAATATGTTATACATCATAAGCAAATAGATAGTCAGTGTTTGTGTTACGTCCTCTATTGTCATAACATCATTATGAATGTATGTAAAGTGCTTTAATTATAAATTAGGTCAAAGCTGGAGGGACCACCTTAAATATTTATTGATTATAAATGTCATATTTTATTATAAACGTGCTTTATTCATGGTTGGTTTACAGTTTTGCTTCAGTTAACATTCCAGCATGTTTGCAGTCACACTCTGCTCCAGCAATGCTTTACAGGCTCTATATTAGTGAAGGTTTAAACAGTTTATACTACATAGCTAACATTGGTAGAAAGACTGTAAACAGCTGCACTGCACTACAGCATTTTCTTGATAGTTCAGCAGGGCTTAAATGTTCTGGTGTTTCAATGCTACAGTAAGTAGAAAGCATTCACTTTAAAAAAATGACAACTCACCATAATTACATAACCAAACCACAATAGTAACTGTAATGATGGGCTCTAAGACTCCTTGCTTTTCAGTTCATCCTTAGCTGAATATATGCAGGTGCTTTTTGAAGATGAGAAAAACATGATGCAGTGTTTTGATTTGCTGTGTTGCATTAGATGAACCTAAAACTGAACAGATTGGAACATCTGTAGAATGGATGGTGACTGATTTCAGCTACAGCTATTGCAGTGATCCTAGGATGTGAACGCACAATAAAAAAAAAACATCCTTTGAAAAATGAAGGACTAATTAGTGAACTCTGTTCTTCAGCACTGTCCGCTATTAATTTGCCATTTTAATATCCATGGATTTCTAGGTCAGCATAGATTATGTCCAAGAAAATTATACCACATTGTTCTTGAATTATTGCACATTTGTATGGGATACTACTGTATATTGAATTGCACAATGGATATGTAATGAAAATCGACTGGCATTTGAACCATGGCTACAGGGATCCTATTTCTTTAATGATTTTTTTTTTTTCTTCCCTTAGGCTTGGATTTGTAATCATCTAAACTCCCCATAGTAATGGAAATGATGGAAGGCTCACTTTGAGATGCTGTTTTCACAAGCGCCAATAAATGTTTCATCAGGATCATATATGGTTATTGATAAGGGAATCACATGATGGCAAACATCTGTCCCAAAAGAATGCACAATATTTCTGCAGATTTACTGTCAGCACCAATTAATTTCAATTCAATTTTGTTTACAGTATCAAATCATAAGAGTTATCTCAAGACACTTTACAGATAGTGTCACGGGGGCTGCGCAGTTTTGACCCAAATGCAGAGAGCAGGCAAGAGAAAGTTGAGCTTGAAGATTTATTTAACAAAAATAAAGTTCATACCAACAAAAAGGAGTCCAGAGTGCAGCAGGCAAAACTGAGTCCAGAATGTAAATGAAGAAATAGAACAGAATAACAAAACTGGAACACAGACAACAGGGTAGACTCCACACACGAACACAATAACAGAACACACAGCAAATAGGATACAATGATCCAACAAAAGCCAAGGGAAACGCAAAGACTAAATACACAGGGTAATGAGCAAACAAGGGACAGGTGATACAACAGGTGAAACACAGAGCAGGGCAGAACAATCAGACAGGTGGGAAAACAAGACTAGTAGTAAAACTAGGGAGAACAGACAAACTCCAAAATATAACAGGAAACAGAACATATACCAAACACTCAAACGTGACAGGGTAGGTCTAGACCACACTATAATATACAAGGACCCAACAATTCTAGTAATTCCCCTGTAATGAAGGTCCTCTTCATCACTAATATTTTGCAACATTAGTACACTGTAGCTCATTATGTTACGGGTAAATAAAATGAGGCACAAAAAGTTTTGAATGTTTATTGGAAAAATATTAATCTGTTTGGTGAAGGTTGCAGCTGGTGTTGATTGGAGGCCAGCCCTGTCAAGAGAAACACATGTGCTCAGTTTGCTAGTTTGGTTACCTAAACATGTTTAGTATGGTATAGTCTTTGCCTGAGTAATTGAATGCAGGTTGCTGCTTGTGTAATAGTAAAGTTTGTGTTCAAGTAACTCACCTTTGTTGTGTCTCCTCTCCAGAGTGTTCAGGCTAAAAGAGTCCCCAGCATATTGAGCCCCATTTTAAAGGTTCCGGGAGATACCATGTTTCATGTAGAGAAGGGGTGTTTGAGTACTTTAATTGACTGTACTTGCTAAACTAACGATGTTTGATTGTATTAGGTAACATAATGCAAGTAAATTGAGATAACAGTAGAGAAGTAGAAATGTATTTGATGTGGTTGTTGTATTTTGTATAATTGTTTAAATTGAGTACATTTCAGATTTATCTTGTACTATGGTAGGGTCGAGATAAGGTCAGTGGCAGGCTATAAAAGGCTGCCAGTTTCCATCTAGTGCTGCTACTGTCTGGACCACATGCTTCCGCTGGTGCTCAGTTTGTTGGTTGCCATCATGGCTTCCATGTTTGTGTTAATTGTTGGGGAAATAAACACCTGTTGATCTGCACCGTACCTCTGCCTCAAGTCTCCTGCTGTAATTATCTAGCCGCTATGCGGCCATCCTAACATCCCCCAAGAGCAAGCAGTTAGTGCGACAGTGGCGAGGAAGAACGCCCTTTTAGGAAGAAACCTCGGACAGACCCAGGCTCTTGGTAGGCAGTGCCGGTTGGGGTTGGTGCCGGTTGGGGTTGTGATGAATAGTGGCAATAATAGTCACAATAAAGATAATGGAACTATGACTAGAAATAGTAGTTCATGGCATAGCAAGGCACTGCAGGGCATTACAGGACGTAGCAGGGCACAGCAGGGCACTGCAGGGCACCGCAGAGCGTAGCAGGGCATAACAGGGCATAGCAGGGCATGCAGCAGGACCACGGCGACAGCTGCAACATGATTTTGGTGCCACCATAATCCAAGGAAACATGCTGGGCGAAAAACGAAAACATAAGGACTCTGGGGAATAAGCTCCCCAGAGCTAGGTTAGTAACAAGCATTTCTGGGACATGGATTCACACAAATTAATTAATTTATTGAAGAATCACATTCACAGTTAATTTGGACAAGAAAGCTGAAGAGCGAAATGTTTTTTTGTTGTTTTGATTTTGTGTAAAATCTGTGACATGTATCAATAATCTACCTAAAAAGCATAAAAGCAAGGCTTTACACTGTTCGTATCTGATAAACAGTTTGGCTAACAGTTTCAAACTTCAAACTCTTTTTTTTCTTAACTTCTGTAGGTTACTTCTCTCTGTCTTTGTATAGTGGTATAGTGGGGGGCTTCTTCTGAGCACAAATACAGTGCAATAAAGTACTTTACAATATACTGTATGTACACATGTTAAAAAAGTGTTGTGTTCAAAGTCAATTACAGGAAAGTTTTATTTTTTTCAGGATGAAATCTATCATTTTTCAAGTCAGAAGTCCCTTGAAGTTTTGACTGATACCAGGAAAGTCAGCCACTGCCACCTCTCAAACTGCTGATGCTAATCTAGAGAAAGAAAAGAAGACAAACATAAAATGTCTGTCAAATTTCCCTGAATACCTCATTATTTTCCTCACTAACTGCTCTGGTGACATGGACTGGTGTGACTGTCATTGTCTTTTACAATAGCATATTCACTGAGGGAAATAGATGGGATAATGAATAAACCCGCAGCGCAATTGTTTTGCTGCACCTGATTATGGGACATGAGCTAGTTTGAGAAATGTGATAAACATTTTATGCTGTTTTGTGGCAGCATTACTTCAGCAGTCTGAAAGAAGGCTGAGATGGAGCTGTGGGGGCTAAATCACTGTGCGTCTAACAGTTATTTAAATGTCACTGGTTTTGTGGGTAAGTAAATAATGATGTACATCTTTTATATTAATGCAAATGATGAACAATAAAAATAAAACAGATTATGACTTTTACATTATCATCATTGTACTAACAAATGGTGCAGTTTTTAAGTATTCAAAGGCAAGTCTAATTCAAGTATCAAAAGAATAGTTTGGGAAATAGGCTTATTCGCTTCTGGTGTGGTGTTAGATGAGAAGATACCACTCTCATATCGGTACGTTAAACATGAAGCTACAGCCAGCAGCAAGTTAGCTTAGCTAAGAACAAAGACGGGGGGACAGCTCGCCTGGCTGGCTCCATCTAAATGTCACAAAATCTGCCTACCAACACCTCTAAAGCTCACTAATCAACATCATATGTCTTGTTTGTGTCAATCCGTACAAAAACCTTCTCATCTTCACAAAATGTCAAACTATTCCTTTTTTGTCATTCAAAACCATCTTAAGTGAACAATGTATTTTTTAACATTAAAGGGATACTTCACAGATTTAGCATTAAGCTTTGTTATCAGTAGAAACACAGTAGTATTTTTGAATGACTGTGCTTCCCTCCCTCACGTCCCCCTGAGACGAGAGATCTCTGTATTGTGGGTCTGGAAAAAATCTTCCGATGACGGAAAACGACAATTTTTGCGTCATCGGAAGATTTTTTGCCCAGAGGCAGTGGACTACAGCCAGTAGTAGGAGCTACTTCCGCATGTTTTCAACCCGCCCATAGGCGAGTGTCAGCCATCTTGAAGCTTCGCTAAACAGTCTCCTTCTTTGCAGCAGAAAACTTTTACAACAATTATGTGCATTCAAACTACCGCACGTGTACCACCGGGATACATAGGTACAGATCGGAGAATATGCAGGACACTTTATTACAGACGGAATACTCGACACACTACGCGAGCTTCGCCTGCTACAGAGACCAGCACCTCAGCCTGCGGTGTCGCCCGATGCCGCTAGCCGGTAAGGGGACATCTTCAGTGGTGAAATGCGGAACGAGTGCTGGATTATGACCTAGCTAGGTGGAAAGCTAACGCTAGCCGGCCACCTGTTCCATCAATCCTGCTTGCAAGTGTCTGCTCATTAGACAACAAACTAGACTACATCCAACTTCAATGAAACTCAACTGTTGTGGAAACATGACTAACAACAGTGTACCTGACTATCCAGCTACCAGGCCTGCTGCTGCTCCTGCGGGTAAGACTAGTGGAGGTGGGCTGTGTTAACACAGACTGATGCAGAAATGGGGTGCTTGTATCCAACTAACTGCTAACTGCTGGTGGAGTTTGTGACTGTTAAATGCCGCAAATTTACGGCTGTGTTTATACTCGGTGTTTACAGCCCACCAAGTGCTAATGCTAGTATGCGTTAGCTGAACTTTACGGAGCCTATAATGTGTGTGCACTAAATGTAACCTGTTTCGTATGTCGTTTTTATATAATGTCGTTTTTAGGCTAGCGCAAGTCAACAGTATCTGCTAGCCTGCCACTAAAAACAATCTTACCCGGAGGAGTCTGCCCCCCAGCTGGCTCAAAAGGGTAATTGCATTGTTTAAAAAATGAGTGGAATAATTACGTCTGGCATGACCAGATATTTATAAATATCTTAAATAACACAAAACAACTAAATGGTGGTAGGTAATACATCAGATTTCATATACTGCTTTAGTAAAAAAAATATTACTTGGCTGACGATGGGAGCAGCATGACGCAAAAAACAAAACTTACTGTTGCACTAGTCTGGACATCTTGCCGTGCCAACCTTGCAATGAAGGTTTCCCATGTGATGTCGGCTTACTAATTGATTGCGGGTTTTGTGTAGATTTGGACTTTTATACGTTTATTCCACTTTGTTTAAACGGTGAAGTGGAGAGGCATCATTCACCTTTCGGAGCTGGCTGGTGAATGTGACGCTCGTATAGGCCTTGCTGGATACACCGTGACTCTGTTTGTGGATCTACTGATCGCTGTGGATTACTTTTTTTCCGTGTCATTGGATTACGGCAAAATACGGATTTTTTCTCTCAACGTGTCTTAACTTTTTATGGTGTGACTGCGCTTCGTTTCTGCGTTTGGAGAGGCATCTCAACAGACTGTAGGTCCAACACTGATTACATTTTAGTTGGATTTAAGTGTCGGGGCATTCCGCCACCGTCTGTCTATTGCGTTCCAAGACAGCCGTGCCGCGATTGGATTTCATAAGGGCGAATTAAATTGTTACAATGTAATTTAAAATCTGCTTTAAAAATAAACAGATGTGTTTTGGAATATAATGTTCAGCTTCGGCACCTTTACTTATGTGCTAAAATATACAATGACTGACGAAGCCTAGTGACAAGTCCATAGCAACCAGTGTTTAATTGTTATTTTTCAGTGTCCTTTGCTGAATGGTCTCAATGTTTTATTGTTTTATTTCATGTGAATACTAGTTTACTAGATGAGTAACTTAGTATTTGAAGTAATGCAGTAATGCATGAAGTGTGCATTTAGTTTCCATGCTTATTGTGTTTCCACAACAATGTTAGTGAGTAAATCTACTGAAATCGCCACCACACCATAACAGAGGAGTGTGATGTGTAAGATGAGAATGCAGAGGTTAACTCATGTACATCATGGCTGTAAACAATCAAATGACATTTGTACTTATATGTTAAGTGCAAACTTGCACACAAGGGGAGGGTCATGCCTCTTTTTCAAATCATGTTGGAGGGTCATAGAAAAATTATTACTGGTGAGGGAAGGGTTATGTCTTTTTAGCCTAGAGGTCCCAAAACTTCTCCGGTGGCCCCTTAATTAAATAACAAACAGTCCCTAAGCTCAGACAGTTTACATGCAAATTGCAGAGGCAGGTAAATAAACTTGCGTGATTGTCATGGAATTTCCTTGGTAGCCTAGGTAATATCACTCCACTGCTGCTGTAGCCTATGCTACCAACTACAGGGAACAAAGTATAACTATTGCAAAGTGATGTAAGGGTAGTTTTATTTCTAACATTATTCTATCAACACAGACATTTACATCGATAGTCTGGCATTATAATTTATTTGCCTCGGGTGTACTGTGGAGTGGGTAAGAGCAGGTGGGTTAGTGGCAGGCTAGCAGATACTGTTGACTTGCGCTAGCCTAGCACCAGCGAACTGCAACTGGAAGGACTGGATGAAAAGTGTTAAAAACGGTCTCCACTAATAAATAACACACTGGCTAATTTGGAAATGAGGTCCTATGTCCAAAATTCTGAACCACCCCTTTAATGACTCACACACACGTCTGCAATGGCTTTAAAATATTCACAGCATAGAATATCCTCTATCCTTAGACCCAAAAAAAGAGTAGGGATCCCTCTCCCAGGAAAGAAAGACATGCAATAGATTGTAGTCAGACTATATGTACGAAGTAGACAGAAAACAACTACTGCAGTGAAATTACACTATGGAGAGACAGAATGACAGTATTGAGTAAATAGAGTGCAAACATTAGGACCTGAACTACCCTACCTCCTTTCTACCACAAAGACCTGGAAAGAGGACAAAATACATGCACACACAAGAGGCAGTTTCACCTGAACAAATTGTACGACTCAAAGCTTGAATGTGCTTTTAGGTGTCAAGTCAAGCCAAGTCTTAAGGAGTCAAGTTAGGGTTCCTTGCAGTCAAGTCCAAGTCACGTATCCAGTCTTCATTTTTGTGTCACAGATTCCAGTTGTTTTACTTGCTGAAACAAATGCAGAGACGAATGGCATTGATAAAACCATAACCGTGTGGTGCAAATACTCATTCATTCAAAATGTATTTATTTCCAAAAATGATGCACCTAATAATTTCATCTTGCCAGTCATATAGAGTGTGCCATGAAGAAACATTCTTAACTTCTGCACAGACTTACCCAGTAAACAGTAAACAGTGATAACAATCAAATATATTTACTCTAAATATTTTGACGCCACTACCTACTTCTACCCTGTGGTCCTGCCTCTCAGTTACCCTATATGGAAAGCATTTGTCCTGACCCAGGAGTTGGTATCAAGCTGTGCTGTTGGGCGTGTTTATCCACATGTCAACAGCAATTACCCTTAGAGGAAGACATGGCAACACTGCTGTGGACCACAGGCTATATGGTAAAAGTAGAGAGTTATTGAATGATTAGAAAGATGACTGAATGTTGCACTATTTTATCTTACAGTATACAGTGAGATGTTGGCTCCTTAGTGAGTCAATTCATAGTCCCTTTAAAACATATGTCAGTGATGATCCTTCAGTTCAACAGTCTTTGGATCACTGCACACTGCTGAACACCAGACTAAAAAAATCCAAACCAAGCTCATAATGCTGTTATGTTCTTCTTGTTAGATCTACAACCCTTTGCTCAAAAATAGCCGAAGCCTCTGGACAGCACTATCTATCAAAGTGGAGAAGTAAAGAAGTAAAGAAATGCAGTTAACTGGGACAATGAACTACAGTGAACTTTTGTATACCTATTTACGTTGTATAACAGCTGAATGCTGTGCTTGTTTATCTGCACATGTTGGCACTCCATAAGCTGGAGCCTCTAACAATTGAAGTCAAAATAATTTCTTCGAACATGCTTTGCTAATAATTAACTTTTATTCTGGTCATTCTAGATGAATTTTGTGTGTGAGTCTCTTCTTGCTAAACTTTTCCTAATGAAAATCTCATGATCAATAAACTTGTCCCTGGTATCTTCCTTATGTCACTATCACTTTCAAATGCTATGTGACAACTTGATTTCACCTCTGATACATGCCTGCTGGGTGGGGTTCCTTTTCTACTGACACTCCCCTACTGAGGATCATATGATGCTCTTGTGTTGCTTTGTAATGTTTTGCATATGGCTGCAGGGCAAGGGTCCAAGCTCTGAGTTGAATGGTGTATTTTTTCAACATGGATCACCCCCTAAGAGAGAAACGTGCACACGGCTGCCTCAAACAAGGTTGTCAAGACGTTCACAGAGGCCCCACGCCAGCACACCCCACCAGGCAGCTGCTGCCTGCCAGGCGCCCATCTACAAATAATCTACTGTGGAACGAGGTGTCAGTCTGTTCTGTCAGGGCATACAGTGTATATCCAATCCTGAGTGAAAGCAAAGTTGTCAAAGCTATTACACAAAGGACTATTATAATAATACTTTTAAAGGTGCTGAGAATATAGTAGTGTTTATATTAAGGCAAACTGAGCCAATTTCGAAACTTTAGGCCTATTCTGCAACTTGCATGCGTAAATGGATTACTAAACCGCCATGTGCCCACTGCCCAGTTAGCATTTCTTGCTAGAAAGTCAATTGAATGACTACAAAGTGATGCAAAACGACCGCAAAAAGATACAAAGTGACAACAAAGAGATGCAAACTGACTGCAAAATGACAAAGTGACAATAAAGAGATGCAAAACTACTACGAAGACATGCAGAACCAGCTCAAAGACATGCAAACTGACTGCAAAACGGCAAAGCGACAATACAGAGATGCAAACCTACTACTACGAAGGGATGCAAAATGACTACGAAGGGATGCAAAATGACTACAAAGAGATGGAAACTGACAACAAAATGACAAAGCGAAAATAAAGAGATAATACTAAATACTAAATACTAAAGAGAGGCAAAACAGCTGCAAAAAGACAATGCGACAACAAATAGATGCACAAAATGACCACAAATTTTGCATCATTATAAAAGATTATGTACTGGTTAGTATCCACACTCATCAGAAATGTAATGATAGGTTTTCTTCTGATGTGACGCTATTCGAGATGGCATTCAAGGCAAATTTAGGCAAAAATGTAATTCATATTTTGCAATTGCCAGACCTTTGGCAACGTTCCTCAGTGCATTATTAGTGGCATGCTGTTTGATATTACTGTAGGACACAAGGCATCATATTTTATCATTTCACGGTGAACAACACTTCTCCTTGTATTACAGAACAGCCAATCAGATTTTGACAGCCCGGTGATCAGGTGGCATGTCAAACTCCATTAAGCGCGACTCTGATAGCTACAGGGTCCATGCCTTACATTTTTAAGTGTTCTGTTTACACTTTTTGCTTTGATATTTTTAGTTCATTTTATTTTTTTTATTTACTGTGACAAATAAAATCAGTTTGACCACTTTTCATAGAAAATCACAATGTAAATGCCCCCCCCCAGTCGTACGACTTTACTCTCATTGCAAATTGCTTACAGACAGTCAAGTAAACCGCAATCAGATTGTATAAACAACATGAGAATATAGTTCATGCTACTGAGCCAATACAGTGTCTCACAGGCCTGGCTGCCGACACAAGTTATGTAAACGCTTAGATGACAAGGCAGATCCTGAGAGGTGCCCGCTGGGTTCCAGGGCCATCGCGCCAACTCTGAACCTCTGGAGCCCAAACAAGTTGCTCCTTCACTTTAAAGGAAAAGGGTAAGGACATAACACTCTGTTTTAGAGGTATATTTATTTGATGGGAGATTACAAGTTCATCAGATTTCATTGCACCAACGTCAAGTGATCTCGGAATGTGAACTCAAATATTGCGCATAATGTGTAGCAAAGTGCAGCCTGTGGGCCAATGGCAGTCCTCAAAAAAAAATTGTGCGACCCCTGAACTTGACATGAAATGCATGTATATTTTAATCATCATCATCTCAATACTTTCACTTTGAAGAGCTCACACTGAAAGGGATTCTTTGCCGATTTCAATCCAGGTCTGTGTCATATTTGTGTGGGCACTGTGTTAAGTTGAATGGTGTATTGCTTCCCTCAATGGCGGCAGTGCATGGAGTTTGGTGCAGCCGAGGTGTCAGTGGACCTCCATAACGCTTTCCGCGTCATCTGGCAGATCTCAGCAGGCATTTGCTGCTTAGAGCTCCGTGCACTGGTGCCACGAAGCGATGCCACACACCATTCATCTGCACACACTGCCATGACACAGAGCTAAATTAAATTAGCAACATATCTCTTTAATACACTACTCGGCTACTTCGTCAAACTGTGCCCCCCACCCCCACCCCCCCATAACCTTACAAGCTTCTGTTAGGTTAGGAATGACAATTTGTAGAAAGCTACTGGTTGCATAGCAACTGCTGGCACCTTGCGAGTGTCACAGGAAATATGTTCTGTCATCAATGCTAGTGCTGTTAGCTAAAGGTAGCGATTGCAGTGAACAACCATAGACTGTAAAAATAGTGGACGTAGCATGCGTGAATACACCCATTGGTTTGTTGACTGCCGCTCTGAAGCCTTGAGTTTGGCATTAGGTGTCGCCATCTTGGTTTTTTGCAACCGGATGTGAGGTTTTTTGACAAGAGGGTGGAGCAGGGGAGGATGACCAAGCCAGTGTTGTTTATGGTTGCAATGGCTCTGCACTAAGCTAAACGCTAAAGGGGGTTAAGTTGCTGATTTTTAACCCTTCTGAAGAAAGTCATTCAGTGGAGATTTACCGGCAGGTAATCACGGACCTCCAGGTACTGCCACCATTCATCTGCATTTACGGCAGTGCAGAAAATCTGAAAACTTTTCCTTAAGTTACCAGCTAGCGGTAGCTAGGTAGCTTGGTTGGCATAACACTGAACAAGACATTTTTAGGCGACCAAATGTTTCAATTAACTTTGATGTAGCGAAAACACACAGTGAGATGGTCAAAGAGGAAAAAAGAGGAAAACATAGACAACACCCAAAAACAAGATCAGGTCTATTTTAATGTACATAGTGCCATGGTTAGCATTGCTAAGCCTTTATCATGATTGACAGGTTGGCGTGTAGCCACGCCCCTAAAGCATCCCCTGCTTTATCTTCCATTTTAAAATAAATGGCACCATAACTTATAAAATGAACATCTTGCGGTATTGAAGAACACTTGAAATTAGCAATGAGGCCTTCTTTTTGCAACCAGTGGAGTCATTCGTGGAGAAATTAGATAGAATGCAGGTTTAAGGCATTTCCACATTGGCTTCACTTTTCAGGCCCCAGAAGCTTCGTCCATTATTTTAACAGTCAATGTGAACAACGCGGCAGTTTAATGTGGAAGTGAGATGGAAAAGCCACCACTGAAAAGGGCTGTATGGTCGAGGAGAAAAGTAGGATTCAGGAATAATGGATCAACTCTTACTTTGTCAGACCTCGAGGGACAGATAAAATGATCGGTCTTATCTGCAAACAGGTGGATTTGATGCTTTCTGGCATCTTAATGTTTACTAAATAAATGATTGGTTTTGGAATTATTTAGTTATATGTTTGCATTTTCCTTCAATCATATACTGGCTCCTAGCCTGACAAGCCAGACCCACATCAAGATGTTGGGTCTGGGAACTCACCATTGGCAGGGCTCAATCCGAGGGGCGGGATAAACGGTTGTCTTTCAAATTCCCTCTGCACGCAATAGGATAGCGCTACAACTAACCAGAGCAACAAAGAAGGTAGCAGAGCTAGTTGATAGACTAAACTTTTGACGTATCCAGTCGGCAAAACTCCGAACACATCTTCCTTTTTTAAGAATGACTTCAGTGCCGTTCTTTGTTCTTTTCTCAAAAAAAAGCTTAACTCCAAGTCTTCCAGAGTCACGGCCAAAGCGGATTCTAAAGACAGCAGCAGCAGCCGTAAGCCCACCCACCGACTCTATACACAATGTGATTGGCCCGGCCAGAGTTTGGTTTTTCCAGCTCGCAAGCCAACGGAGAGTTGCTAGACGACCCTGGCTGCAAATTACATTTGCTGCCGCTAGGGTGCTTCTAGATTTCTAGGCTAACTGGCTCCCTAAATTGGCCAAACTTTGAGAACCCCTGATGTAAAGAGATATGAATATATAGGCAGATGTGCTACTAAACCCCAAACACCAATTATCAACCTTTATGAAAGTAAAACTGTTAATTTACTACATAGTCTTGCTGTTCAGGCCCAATTTCTCAGCTCCAGTTATCACCTTTAGCCTGAAGCCTGGTTTCTCTGCCTGGTCATTGTGAAAACTTCACCGCCAAGACAAGAAGTCATAATGTATCTGCATTTATCTTCCTACAAGCTGCCAAGCAAATTTTGCAACACTATTGTGTTGTGAAAAGATACTGGCTTTAGATGAACATAAACCAACAAAGCTTTAAGCCGTCAGTGGTTGGAATAAACACCAAGCAGTGTGACAACTCTGTATTATCTGTCTGTTTCCAGATGGGTCCTTCTGCCAAAATAACTACATTTTAGAATAGTTTTCTTCCCTGCACTTTTATTTTCCCATGTAATGACTCAAGTGATTCTATACTAATCAGAAACTCAAATATAAGGTAGGAAAATAAAATAAAAAAATTGATCTTGTGAGTCCCTACAAAGGCAGCCTATTAAATGTATCTTACAGGGAGATAAGTGTCCTCTCTGACAGTCAAAAAGCATATGATGGTGATGTATTGCTTGGACTCTGGAGGTCCCCTCTTTGGTAGCTATAGCGTTAATAGTCCCGGGAAGTCCCACCTCCACTACCACCTTTCATGTTAATTTCAGCGTGATCTCTGCGCGGACCGGAGGCAACCGCTGAGTGCTTGATCTGCTGCTTCATGTCGACGAGGCTTCGGACACAACCTGTCGCTGAAACACTGTCGGGACTTTTTTTTGTGAACGGCGTCGTGTCCGTATAATGTCGCCGCTCCGGACGCGCAGCTGAATGTGAATATTGTTGATCCAGCTGGTAGTTAGAGAGGAGGTGAACGCACCTTGCAGCCATGGGAGGTCAGATCACCAGGAATACCTTCTACGGTAAGGACAGTTGGCTTCACGGCTATTGATTCTTTAAAAATTAATGAATCCAGTGATTATTATAACAGAAGACGTAGATGTAATCGAGTTGGAGGCGTGCCTCATGCCTGTGTGCATGGAAATTGTAGGCGTCCTGGTTGCCTAAAATAAATGAGAAGGGAAAGTAGCCAAGTTTTACAACCTTCTGTAAGTCACGACTGGCTCTGAAAAAAGAAAATATGAACAGGAAATCGTGTTTTTCAAAATTTGATAACAACATCATAGCCTTTATAAAAACATCCCGATGCAAGTTTCTCAGTCTTGTTCTGCTTCTTCTTGAAGCCTGTTTACAGTATTAAAATAAATCAGACAGGATGAACTGAACCAAGTTGATACATAACTTTTCCTACTGGTTTGTTATTTGTTTTAAAGTGATAAACTCACATGCTTCATGAATGTCTGTTTGACGCGTTATGTCCTTTGTGTCTTTTGGTTATCAATTGATAATGAATAGACCACATATCTCAAATGATGGTAGTTAACAGGTGCATTGGACCCTATTATTAATCTTTTTTCACATTTCAGTAAACATTACATTGCATTTCTTGCAGAAGCTTTCTCTTACAAGATACTGTACATGTAGGCTATAATTAAACGTATTTAATGCAATTTAAATGTGCCGAACACTATAAGTTTAAAACCAAAGCATGAATTATAAAGTGTGTTTGACTTTATTTACTATCATTCTTGCTGTTTTATTCAGACTTCTATATATCTATAATTGTTTATTATATATTTTTGACAACTTGAAAGTTTCCACCATGAATGTTGAAGTAACAGTCTAGAAGAGGGTAGTTATTGATTATATTGGTTGCAGAGCTGTAACAATTAGTCAATTAATTGATTAATCGATTGAAAAAAATTTACCCTGCAGCTAATCGATAATCGATAATCAGTTAATAAAAACCAATTATATATGCTCTCTGGTACCAAGGATTTGCTGCTTTCCTGTGGTTCATATGGCTGTTAATTCAATAGGCTATATTCCATATAGTCCTTTTTCCAATTTCACTGTTAAGAGCCACTGGTGTGAAATAACAATATAGGTGCAGGCAGGGGCGCTACCTAAAACCTTGGCCCTCTAACAAGAGCTCAGTCAGGGCCCTGAATATGTAACCTGTCATGTAGCAGGGCCCCTGTCCAGCTCGGGCTCATGAATCATTCAGCTCTCCCCATTTGGCAAACTGGCATGATTGTATCAATGAAGGTTAGATATCACAGTGTGACTTTAGCACAGAGGTTAAACCATTTTTCAAGAAAGACAATTAGTTATATGTGATGAGTGTTTATAAAGCTTTGAAATGTTGAGATTACATGTAACATCGGGATCAGAAAATAGCTCTAAAACAACAGCACTGATGATTCATTACTTAATTTTGCTAGAGCTGCAAGTTGATTGGTTTAGATATTTTTGTAAAGAAAAAAAATGCCAGAATTCTCACGTTCCAGCTCCTCAAAAATGAATGTTTTCTGGTTTCCTGACAATCTTTGGGTTTTGGATTGTGGGTGTTGGTCGGACAAAACAAGACCCCCGAAGATGTCCCCTTTGGCTTTGGGAAATTGTGTTTTCATGGCCAAAACGATCTATCCACTAATAATCAATAGATTAATTGCTAAAGAAAATAAATGTTAATTGAAGCTATAAACTTGACATTACAATATATAAACACTTTACATGCATACCTAATTGGTCAGAGCCTGGAGGTAAGCTGAATAAAGTAGTCTCTGCTTTATGTCTCTTTGTTGAAACTTAATAAAATCAATAATATCACCAACAGATTCAACTGTTTTTGTGACACTGACTTTTCTCTAGAGACGCTAAACTTTGTCCATCTTTAAGTTAAATTATCTTTTATCATTTACAAAGCACAATATTAATTGTGAAAGAAACAGCCACATGGGGAGACTACCAGGCAAACATCTTCTCTAATTTAGGATTTAATTTATAACATGTTACCAAATGAAAAATAAACAGCACTGTAAAAGTAACAGGACTGATACACAGCAATACTTATGGGAAGTGTTTTAAGAATCTCTTTTGTTTACCTCTTACTGAAACAACACAAGCTATGACATATTTGCAAAAGCTAAAAACATATACATGCCCTTTGGCTCTTTAAGATGCTGCCTTTGAGTGCTTGTCTTGGGAGAGAGGGCCATCGAGCCTCTATACCAACGTCACACCACATGGGCCTCTGTTGGGGCTTCTTAGTGAGACCGAGCCTGGGGATAAAACACAGAGTAAAGAGCATAAGAAGCCAGGTGACACTGGCCAGGGCCACTCTTTGTCTCTGCACTGTTTTCCTTTCCAAATAATGACAGCAAAGGCAGTCACATTGTGTGCGGTGGTGCATTAAGTAACATTATCCCTCCTTAAGTTGCTCATCTGACATTCGTCATGGCACCTCTCTTTTATCATTACAAGGCTCTGGTCACTGTTTACCCTGATGTCTCCGTTAGGTCGCATGACTTTTTAAACACACTTCAACAGCCACTTTATCATCAGCACTTTTGGCTCCAACCAGCTGTAATTTACAGCAAATCAAATGCGGTATTTGTATTTATCCATTTATTTACACATATTTGACTTTATTCATCGTTTGTATAGTCATCTGTGTGCTCTGAATGCTGTAAATCCACTACAAGATGCCTGGGATGTGAAAATAGACTGGAAAATTAAATTTCACAGCAGCAGAAATTATATTAATGTAGTAAGAATGGAAGAAGATATTGGTGTCTTGGTTAGATGGTAAAGCATGAGGCCTGTGAGGTGTTGTTTCTGTTTTTAGACCTTACAGGAAATACTCTATTCAGTCTGGGCCTTGATGGAGTACAATACAGTCTTGTTTTGTTTTCTCGAAGACATCACGTCTGACATGACATCATGGATGCAATATGGTTGAAGGATTTGTTATGACTTCATTTAAGACCACTGTTGTGCACAGAGCACAATTCCACATTGTTCTGCAGCGACAAGAGCATGCAAAGAGCTTAACAAATACACTGAATTGAGCCCAGAACACTTGGCAAAGCCTCTCTGATTGTGATGTGAAGGGTAAGACACTTTCTAGTTAAAACTCAACAAATTATACGTTTTAACATCCCTCAATCCTCTTTCTCTGCCCTGTAATCAGAACAATAGTGACGTTATAACAGACCTAAGTCACATTTTTAGTCATTGCCAATCCTGACAGTGTTGATTGATTTGTCTCCGGGGTACATTATAAACACTGTGACCCTCCAAGGTCACTCAAAGAGAAGCAAGAATAGCTGTCAGCAGTGGCTCATATACTTCTCTCACGGACAAACACAAGTAGCTCCACACAGTCTTCCAAATTTAGGTGTGAAAATACAAGCAGTTTTCAAGTATGAAGAAGTGTTAATTAGTCCTGAATTATTTATTTGGCTCCCAGTCTTGGCACAAAGGCTGGATTGTATTAGCCTGGAAATCCAGACCCAAATCCGAAAGATTAAGGGTCTGGCAATGAGTAATAAAAATGGCCCAACTCGAGGGGCGGCACCAAGCATGCATTTGAAAATCTCACTGCATGCCATTGGATAACACTACGACCAATCACAACAATACACGGGGTGACGTATCCAGTGCGTACCCATATGCTTAGCTACCAGCGGAGTTAACTGGTAGATGAAACTCTTGCCATATCCGGTCGGCAAAACAGCAAAAACGTCCTTCTTGCAAAGGAACAATTTGAGCGCCGTCTTCTGTTCCTCTTTTAGATAAAAAGCCAAGTCTAACTCGTTCATTGTAGCGGCCAAAGACGTTTAAAAAAACTGGTGTTCATCTGTAGCTATCTTACAATGTTTACTAATGACTTCGACGTTGCAGCGTTGTCGTCATCTGTTTAGCTCGCCTCTGGCCCGCCTATATCAGATACACCGATGTGATTGGTGCAGCTCGGCTACAAGGGCATAGTTAATGAGCATCATTACTGAATGACAGAGTGACTCGCTGATTCAAATTGTGCTCTCGCGAGAACTCTGGATTTCCAGGGTAGGATTTTATGGTACTTTAAGACCTTTAAATGTCTTTGTAGAGAGAACTTAAGTATTGTAGTACAGAAATCTGTATCAAATCACTTGATGAGATTATATTTGTACATGTTATCAATCAACTCCGAATAATTCTGCCTTATTTAATGAGAACCCAGTGTCTGTGAGAAGATGCCACAACACAACTGTGGTACCACAAATGGGGAGAATTGGTCTTAATAAAGGGAGTGAGTGTGAAATCATGACGACATTGAGCAAAGTCTTTATCAGTCTAAAAATAAAAACGACAGATGAGATTTGAAAAAAAAAAAGATGTTTTGCTTTATTAAGAGGTTACGGTATGTGGGAGCAGTCATGATTCACGCATGTTCACAAACATGTTCACATGGGAACAAATTACAAAACTCTGCTGCATATTATGAGTCAGATGTTCTCCTTTGGGTCTGCTTTTATTCTGCTACTTCCTCTGACCAGCAAAACACAATAAATGTCACTAAATCTCATTTAGCAGCAGTCATTTTCTTTTCTTTTTTTTCATTCTGATAAGGCAGTGTGTATTTGACTCTCAGGTGTACATATTGTGATTGATATGCGCTCATTAAAACATGAGCCACAGCTGGAAATAACTTGTAACAGCCATGCATTGCTATTTTAAGAGTATGGAATATACTGTATCAGCCAAACGAACATATACACATCAAGAACTTATATACGATCCCAAAGCTTGCTTTCTGCTGCACTAATTCAGCTGTCAGAGATGATTTTAGTGAACCTTACATGTTAGCTAATCATTTTTGTTTTCTTTATCCTCCTTCTCATGCTCCATTTCCTCCCTTCTACTGATTTTTGTACAAATGTGTTCCAGCACAGTGAGAAACAAACTGTTACATTAAAATTTGGCAACATGTAGAATAGCAGAAAGTGATAGGTGTTACAGGAAATTGCCATTCACTGAAATAAGAGCATATTGTATGTGCACAGCTTCATTGTTCTCCTTAATTACGTAACCAAGAGAGCAATTCTGTCCTTGTGTTTTGTTTCCATCCAAGGACATTTTTTCATGTAATTTAACTTGCACGTTGTTCTTTCATGTCAACAGTACAGTAGGTGTGTGGTTGCACTGTGCTACCTTGAGAAGCTGAAAACAGAGCCCAAGTATGAGATTATTGTAATACATGTTTACTTAATTGGATGTTAAAGGAGCAGGTGAGATATGTGAGAGGAAATTGCACGTGACAGCAAGTCACAACCTGAGTCCACCTCACAATGTCAGTATTTAAAGTGAAGCCTGTGGTGGTTAAAACTAATCTAATATTCTAATCCAATAACTGTACTCTGCCCCAAGAAGAAATTCAGTAATGCATTTCCCACCCATGGACTAAATTAAGCAACAACTTTTCCTTCTTCACATAGATTCTCTGAACGGACCGTTTCCTGCCACATCTCAGCGATGCCACCACAAGCCCAAGCGCTGCCTGCCCATCCAGCCGTGTAGAAGTTTGTCCTCCTTCCCTCTGCTCTTCCACCCCAGTACCAAGGGCTCGCAAATCGTCATGGACATAGCCCAGAGGACCGTCAAGAGGCAGGCCAGCTTCTGTAACGCCATCACCTTTAGCAACAGACCAACCGCTGTGTATGAGCAAGTACGGCTGAAGGTAAAAATACACTAGCTGTCCTAGTTGTATATTATAGTTCATTACATGGCTTGGTTGAATACTTTATTCTGATTGGTCAATCATGGCATTCTGTGGTCTGCTATTTCTGTGTAACAGACCATTGCTAAGTATAACAGACCACTGGACGGAGTTTTGATCCTAGACTGTGGCGGACCATTTTTTAATCAATCAAATCTTTATTAAATCAATATTTGTGCTCATAAGGCGCTCATACCGCTGATCAGCAGATTACAAAAGGGAGAGAGGGTGGGGGATAAGAGGTTTGCTATTGGCAACAATGCAAACAGAGCATTAGTTAGCTCCATGGTTAGCTCACTCACTGGGGCGACATGTCTTCCGCTGGAGCGGTTATCATCAGCGGTAAAGTTAACCGTCCAGACCAGGACGCAGGCATCATCAGTCAGCAACCACTGTATGAGTAGATGTGTAATAAGCCATGTAATAAGCTGTGTAATAAGCGGGATAATGTAGAGCCAGCCGGTCATTATTGCGAGTTGAACCCCTTTAGGCTGATTCAAGACCTGCATCACCCTGTCGAGGTTCTAACTCGCAATAATGACTGGCTCGCTCTACATTATACCTTACATATGCTCATTCTGATCATGTTTTGAGAATACAGTAGTAAAATGACAACAGGAGGTCAAATGAAAGATCCCAGCATGCTTAACTATAAGTAAAATCAATAGATTTCTGTGTGGGGCATCAATGGAAACTATTGTGACATGATGCAAAACACAAATGTAGGAAGTATTCATAATAGAGATTAGTACAACGGCTATGACACCTCAGAAAATTAAAAATAAACATAACTCATGTTTAGGACCTGTTCTTTAACATTTTCAACATGAAAGCTGTGGTTTGCAACAGTAGATTGTTTCCTCTTCCTTGTTTTTGACATTTCACTAGGAAAAACAAACATCACAATTGAGCATGTGAGAGTTGCAAATGTATCTGCAATAAGCAACAATAATTTGTGAAAAATGACGCTGCATCCATTTGGGACCTGCGTGTGAAACGAGGCCGAAGATTATAGCACCACCAACACTCGTCTTCCCGATGGCTTCCATCATTTCCTGTAAAACACATTACGTTACAAAACCATACAGTGGAGAAAAGTCTTGTATACTACCAAGATACTGCACTATGAACATTAGTACATACTATATTTTATAATGGTAGTATGTTCATTGAAAAATGAAGACACTTTGAAAAGTCCTTTCTCTCTCATTCTCTTTATGTTTTTACTTGTATTCTCTCTCTTAATCCCCCTTTTTTGCTCTCCTGTTTTGATTTTCTTTCTTTTCTCTCTCTCTCGCTCTTGTGTGGGCCAAAGCAGCAGCAGCTTAGAACAAGTTTCCACTTCACCTATCAGGCCATCTATGTCTCGAAAGTGAGAGAGCAGGGCAAGCATTGCCATGTGAGGAATACTGTTATCTGGCACGGTAAATGCAGTAAATAGAGGTTCAAAATAAGACAAAAATCGTTTGCAGGTGATAACCGTACCAAGGTAACTCGTCTTAGTTTTAGCCATGCTAAAATCACAGCTTGATGCTATGGATGTTGGTGGCAATGTTGGAAAATAAGCTAATGAACATGGTAATTATTAGTTACACCTGCTAAACACAATGTAGTTATACCCGCTAAATATTAGCATGTTAGCATTGTCATTACGGACATATTAGCATGCTGATATTAGCTTATACTCAAGTTCACACAACGATGAAAGTAAATGTAAAGACCTTAAGTTGAATATGTTCATGAATTAAAATTATGTACTCTCCAGATCACTAAAAAGCAGTGCTGCTGGAGCGGTGCTCTGCGTCTTGGTTTTACATCCAAAGACCCATCGAGGATCAACCCAGACACCTTGCCGAAGTACGCCTGCCCCGACCTGGTCTCCCAGAGTGGCTTCTGGGCAAAAGCCCTGCCAGAGGAGCTCTCCAATGAGGGAAACGTCATCTCCTTCTGGGTGGACAAGAAGGGCCGTGTGTTTTACCGCATCAACGACTCCAGCCCAATGCTGTTCTTCAGCGGGGTACATGTCTCTGAGCCTGTGTGGGCTCTCATAGACGTCTACGGCCTCACCAGGGGGATCCAGCTGCTAGGTGAGTCATCATTCAGAACCAGGTCCTTTCCGAGAAATGATGACTCTGTTTGAATTGTGAACTTAGCAAGAGTAATGGCTTTTTTTCCTTCTTTTTAAAAAAAATCTTTTTGGACTAAGAGCTTTTTAGCCATGCTAGCGCCAGCCTCTAGTGATGGCAATGTCGATCGGTCGGTCAGTCAGTCAGTCTGTCCAGACTGAAATATCTCAAAGACTTCCATGGATTTCCATGAAATTTGGTGGGCCTACAGACATTCATGGTGCCCAGAGGATGAATCCTAATGACTTGATTTGTCCAATACTTTGGTTTATGCCCAAATATCTGTAAAACTACATTCCCATCATCCTCAGCTGTACTTTGTGTTAAGTGATTAATATACTAAGCTAAGATGGTAAACATGGTAAATAATATACTGCTAAACATCAGCATGATAGCATGCTGGCATTGGCACTGCTGTGCCTATAGCCTCGTAGACCTCACAGAGTTTTGTTACTATAATGCTTCAAGACTGGAAATCATTCTGCATCTGATGTTTTTTCCAGTGCGAGTGGTTAAAAGGTGATGTTACATACAGCTGCTCTACTTTTCCCACACCGACCAAATAGCTCGGTGGAAAAAGATGGTGGGAGATTAAGTAGATTGTATAGTTACCATGGTTGTTAGTATCAAAGATATTTCCCTAAAGGAGTAATTTCAAAATGTCTGAAAACTATTCTAACAAGTTCTCCATGCTGTTTAAAGGTTTAAAGGGTCATTACAGCAAAGAAATTACAGGTCCTCCACAATCATTAACAGCAGTTTTCACCGCACTGAATCATCTGAAGTATGTTTGGATTGTAGATTGAGATGCATTTATGAAACACATCATGCATCAAAAACAGCTGTCTCCAATTTTTGAAAACAATGCAAAACTATGCAAAATTGATAAAGAGGAATCCTTGTGGACACCTCAGTACTTATTTATAACCATTTCCAAGAATTACACTGCCTCTCTCCAAAGAATAGAGCCTGTCAGCACCGTTAATAAAAATAGAAGAGGCTCTGATATTGTGTAGATAGTGCCATTTAACCTCATTTCTCCGGTGTGGTTGACAGCGAGACGCGTGCTATCTCGTTATGGGCCGTTTGGTATCCAGCACCAGAGTGCCACTATCTGGGGTTCACTGGCCATGTGGTGCTGAACAGCACACAGCTCTTGTCAAAGTGTGTTGGTCATCCCAAGAGGACAGACAAAGAGGAAGGATGATGTCAGGTGTCTGCGGTATGTTTCGACTTCAGTCAACCCGAACACAGATTCATGTTTAAATGAGAGGCCTGTTCACCAAACGGTATGGTATGATAACAGATTTTTTCCATTTTACAATTAAAATGAAGATGTCCCGCAACGTGTAGTCGTAGTTCATGTAATTTGTGCCTGTGAATGAGGCCTGCAGCCCTAAATCCCACTGTTTCTACTCTAATCGATCACCTTTATCCCCACTATGATGGCTTAAACCGAAAATCCTCGGCCCTCAGTCAGCTGAAGTATCACTTGGCTATCAGCTTTCCTCTATAGCCTGAGAGTGTCACTACTGGAGAGCATGGTATATCTCAAAGGCCCAGTATTGTCTCAGCAGTTGGCTGCAGTTCAGCAAACACTTAGTCCCTGAAATATGGGCGGACACATCAAAGTCTGGTGTTGTGAACTGGCACATGTGCATATTTTCCTTTAACAGAAGGGTGCATTTTGATTCTTAATGATGCTTACACTTGGGTCTGAAATGAATGCAACACCAGCTGATAAATTGAGCCAAATTTCACCTGTTGTGGGCTTGGTATCACACAATCTGTCAAGGTAGGAGTTACGGATCTGCTGCAGTTGTTTTTCTTTTACAAGAGACAAATGGGGCGTGGAGCTGTGAATAAGCTCTTTGGAGTGTGGAGAAGGACTTGGTTAGGTGACCTTGATTTGGCTTTTGTGATAAATGTGCAAGCCAGTAAAAATATGAAAGAAAATAAGTTGTGATAAACCTGTTGACTTAAGTGATATGGATTACTGTGTCAGTAAGATAATGTGTTTTAAGAGCTTTAGGTTTATCAAAGGTGCTCTCCAGCAATTGTACACATGGGGATCAGTTTACGTGTCACTAAGAGTCCTACTCAGTCTGTGAGACTTTTTAAAAGAGTACACCACCGATTTAGCATTAGCATTGCACCCCTACAACGTTGTTGTTGTTGTTGTTTTTGTTGTTTTTTAAAGTTGAGTATTCAGACCCAGCTAACGCTGACTCAAATGACATCAGTTGAGGCAATATATCAGATTTCACGCAGCTCCCTCTAGAGCCACAAGATGGTTTTGCAACCTTTTCCACACATGCAGTGGTACTCCCTAAGACCCCTAAACAGACCTAGAGTTGCCCTTTAAAGATTGAGAAAATAACCTTGATGATGTCATCATGGGTTATCTCAAGTTGTGCTTGCTATTTCAAATTTGGCATTAAAGGATGCTTTACAAGCTGGAGATGTGGAGTTTAACATATATAGGCATTTACCATGAACGGAGGGTTCTAATGAAAGACTATATTCATTATGGGAATTGTAGGATTGAAAGTTTCTGGAGTTTGATCCGTAGGGGCTAAAAGTCAGGATATCATATCTGTTGCTTCGATTTTGAGTTTTTTTTTTGGATCTGTCTCTTTTGTGTCCCCCAACTTTATACAAGAGCCAAATCGTTACTCTTTAAGTCTATGTTAAGAAAATACATATTTATGAGTAGTGATAACAGATTTAAACTTTGCTTCCACAAAACATTTAACCATTATTTCTCTAAGCATTCTTGTGTTGTGACCTCATTTCCCAGCTGACATCAGCCGTCAGCTTAGACCAATCAGCCTCACAAGCTCTTATTTTAAGACCCGTGTAGTGAGCATAACTGTATCTGATCACATCCTTTCTTCGAATAGCTTCCTCACCTTTAATATTTTATGGACTAATTATGAAAGTGTCCCTGCTCACATGTCAGCACACAGAAGTGTCACATTTTTCCTGCTAACAGCCACCTGAGTTTAAACATCTACTAAAGACAGTGTTACAGGCACAATTATTTATTGCTGTTCTGATCAAATGTTTTGGTAGTTTGATTGTTTTGCTTCAGCTTATGGTTTCTGTGATCCTACCTGAGGTGATTATTTCTATAAAAGTAGAGCATCTAATATCCATTTTGAAGATAAAGTTGCAACCATTGTTTTCCTAATTAAGTTTTGTTGAAGATGTTTTTCATTCAATAGCAATGGCCTACTATGAAAGTGATCCATTTTAGCAGGGCTACAGTCAAAAGTGTGTTGTTGTTTTTAGCCTGTGGATAATCTGCATCAAACACTGTTGTGTCTGTTTAATCATTTACAACCTTACACACTTCTCTAAATGCTGCCTGCTGCAAAAAGACCTGATGGCAGGTCTTATACTGATGTTTAAGGATCTTTTCAGGAGCAGTGTTTTATCTCTAGGCTTTTATCAAGGGAGTGCAGTTCAGTAGTTAGCCACCCATGCATCGAGTCAAAGGTGATCCTGAGATCAGTGAGACAGCTTGAAAGCTGAGATGGTGTTGCATAAGAGAGGAAGCTAAATGAATCTGCTGAAATCAAACTGAGCCTCAGGGGTTGTCCAGACCAACAATGCTGCCCATGCAATTTAAGAAAGATCTGTTACATCACCACACTTGTCCTACTCACGCAGCTATCAATAAAGACTAAAGTGCCTTGCTTGAATTTTGTACACAACAGCCTGTGCTATGCTGAGACGCATTAGCCCTTAGAGGAACTGACAAAAGGTTTCCGCGCTTATATAATATGTCTCAAGCAACATAACTGTTTTCAAAGCTGTCAGCTATATTTTCACAAATGTCTCTATTTGCTATATTTCTCTGAACAGTATTATAAGGCTTAAGGCCAGGCTTAAGATACAACTTTGTGAAACAAAAACAGCAGTTCCAAACAGATATATTTTAAAATGTAAAGTTTAAAAGATGTTTTCTTTTTTTGTCGTCAACTTTTAAGCATTTGATTTTTATTAAGGTTGTTGTAGAACCTCCAGAAATCAGGTCACAAATAACTTGCAAGTGTTTTTAGTTTCATTTCCCAGAAGCAGACACATATGGGAATACTATACCTTTCTGCAGTCAAAAAAGTAACTGCGCTGTCTACATGTCAACACATGTACGGCTGCAGTCTTAACAGAATGTGTTTGTTTATGGGACGACTCCCAAGAGACCACACAGCCTCCACCGTTTTGTACAGGTATGATGGATTCCTTCCAAGTTAGATAAGCCGAGCGAGTCAAAGGCATCTTTTGATGGATGCAAGATGCTCTACTGGGGGTTTGTTTACTAGAGGTAGATGAGTCACTTAATCACTGACAGACTGGTAGTGATCCATGAGACCGGTGTCGGCTAACATCATCTGCAACCTGTCGTTAGAGAAGAATCCAAAATGGCTGCCAGACTGTCAAGACGCTGCATACATCTTAGGTGATTAAAAGGAGGGTGTTGACATCAATCATGTCTGTACATGACATTGCAATGCATTAGGCCTGTAGAGCATAATGGTGGTGAAAACCTTGTGCTGTATGCTCCCCTCATGCTTACTAACATCCTGACAGACATCACTTATTGGATTATATTAACAAAAGTAGGATAGATTTCCATGAAATTTTGCACAGCCATTCATGTTCTCCAGAGGATGAATCTGAAAGATGTTGGTGCTCTGCTGCCATTCCCTCTTGTGCCACCAGAAGGTCAAAGTTTTTACTTATTCTGTGAAATATCTCAACATCTATTCAATTAGATGCATCACATTTTGAAGACATTCGTGGTTCCCAGATTATGACTTTGGTGATCCCCTGACTTTTATTTATAGTGCCACTTAATGTGGTTTTGTGTAAAATGACCCCCCCCCCCACACACACACACACACACACACACACACACACACACACACACACACACACACACACAGCATCATCAGGTCAAAATTCAGATTGTGAACATTATCGATAAGTCCGTCAGTTATGATAATGAATCAATTAATTGTTTAGAAATTAGTTGAAAAATGGCCACCATGATTGTGATGTCATCAAATTTCTTGTTTTCACTGACCAACTCTCCAAACCGCCCAGGTATTCAGTTTACTATGAAATAGGGTAAGGAAAAGCAGACAAATCTCACAATTCAGATTGACCTGTAGAAAATGTTGCATTTTTACTTGAAGAATTACCTCAACAATGAATCTATCATCAAAAGAAGTTCATTTTTTTTTTGTTGAATGACTTGAATTAATTGACTTGTTTCAGCTCTAACCGGCATGTTAGCGCTGTCATTGTGAGAATGTTAGCATGTTGACGTTTTGCTCAAAGCACCACTGTGCCTAGGCACAGCCTCACAGAGCAGCTGGCATGACTGTACACTATTGTAGTTTTAAATTCATTAGTGTACATTTGTAATGTTTTGAACCCATTTTAAACTCTTGTTAGCTCATGTGAACCAAATCATGTTATTTGAATTGAAATGGAAACTGTCTTTTAGCCGATAAAGATCGCTGCACCTTTAGCTCATACCTGTTTTGTCAACAGATAAAGAGATTACGTGTAAATGCTGAAAAGCTCTGTGCTGTACAAACATGTTGAGTTGTCTGAACCTGATTGTGCTGTACTTTCCTTTCTTTGTGTCTATTTCTGTCTGTGTTCACTCAGTGTGCCTAACGCTCACGCTCACTTGCTACAGATCTCACTTATTGTTTCACTTGTCAACATAGATTATGTTGAGTTTTACAGTGTTTTTTATTTTTGGATGAAATGGTTTATATATAGAGGGGTCAGATAGGTGCAGCCTGACACAAGTGGCCAGAAATGCAGCGTATGGCTCAGCCTGTTGAAAATGCAGGTAAAAATGGTTCAGTATAATAGGTGAAGAACAATATAAATGATGAATATATGTAAAAATTTAAATCAGTGTTACAGTATCAACTTTTATATTGTTTATTACACTGTAAAGGTGTGGTCCACAGGCCTTTAAAAAAGAGCAGAGCTAAACTATTTTGTTAATTTTGATTGATGAAGACACACGATAAGCCTGAAGGGTCTGATTACCCTGAAGTACTGCAAATGAGTGTTGTACTAATACGTTAAATTTCTGGTCTGCTGCTTACAGCCAAATCCTCCACAAACAATAAACTGGAAATTCAGCATGGTAATAACAATATGCAAAGTCATCTGTCAAAAGTCAGCTTCCAGCCAAAGGCAAACAGCAGATAGTGAGGACGAAAGGCAAAGAGTGATACTAAATGCCTCCATATTATAAACATTTAGTAATTTCCTTGAGCTGAATTCTTTTGGCAGAATTAGACTAAAATCATGAATCATACTACAGCCTGTCGCTCTTTTTTCTCTTTTGCTCTCTCTTTATGCTGATCACACCAATAAATCATATGAAAAGTGATCCCCTTTTTCAAGGGACTGGACATTTAAACCTGATTATAGTCGCATTAAGATTTTGCAAGACTATGGACCCTGTCCCAAGTTCTCCTCTTTTGGAAGTTACTGAAGCCTGCAACTTATGTTCAGCTCATGAGACCCATTTAGTCCATGTTGATACCTTTTTTGGGTAAAAATCGTAACGCTGTGGTAACCTTGTTCATTTTTAAGTAGGTACATTGTCCCGCTTAGCTTTCCAACCATGTTTGATGCTGAAGCTGTAACTATGCCCCTTGGCATTCAGCCAATCATAAGTCCCCAGTACCTTTCTGTGGGCATCATTAACATTGCTTTACATGATAAATCTAACCAATTTTGTATCTATACTACTTTGTACTTTCACTTTTCATAATTCTGGAAAAATAAGTGTACTGTCGTTTTAATGGGTCTTCTACAACGCAGTATTATAATTGCAATGTTTTTATCGCTAAATGTGTTTTTAAATTTGTAATTGCTAGTAGTAGTTCCCCTTGATTGGCATCTGCAGCTGCACACTATATCCTGATAATAGAGATACATAAATATAGTGCATGAGTCACCTTTTTTGTATACCAACTGTCAAAACAATGTACTAAAAGAATAAGAGTGTAGTATTTAAAGATGGTGTTGAATTTTGATGCAGATAACATAACCTAAATTCCAGGGCAAAGGCACTTTAGCATAGTCCCTTGGTTATTACTTTTATTTCTAGACAAAGCTGCAACATGAACACCTATTTTAAAGATAGAAAGATAAACACATTGTGGAGGCAGGACTTCAGGCAGGGAGCTGAACAAGGATTATGGATATGTAGTATGGCCAAGAAAATAGAAGAGAAGAAGATTTGAATCGCAAAATTTGAAACATTAACAATAACCGATAATAGCAGTTCTCCTTGCCCAAGATAATAAGCCATCTTAATCTGCAGTACACTGGCTATAATCAGCAAGAGAAACACATTGGATAAAGGCAACCATGGTAACAGTTCCTCTTAGGCTGATTTGAGCCAAGAGCAGAGCAAAGTGCCAAGAAATGACTTGAAAAATAGAGAATAAATAAGAGATTCACAGACTCAGTGAAAATGGTCTCTTCCCATGGCATTTTCTTTAGCATGTGGGCTAAAAGAAACAAACTAAAGCCAGCATACAAATCACACATACAGTTGCTGGTCTTTGGGTAGATCATGACAACTTGTGATTGGGTAAATGCTGAAGGGTCTGAAGAGATCTACCATGCTGTTTGCAATGTTTTTGGATTTTCCCTTTATTTCTCCTCTGGATCGTTATTAAAGGGGTGATAGAATGATTATATAGGGTATTTCACACTGTTCCTTAAGGTCTTTGGTTGGGCTGAAAATGGCCTAGGTGCTATATCTATGGGTCTGTGAATACTAGGGCTGTCCCAAACGATTATTTTTTCGTCGACTAATCTAACGATTAATTTTTCGATTAATCTAACGATTAATTTTTCAATTAGCGATTATTTTCCCATTGCTCAATTGTTAACAATTTACACAAAACAAATTTCAATAAGATTCAAATCTCTATTTATTAAAATTGTTTAACACTGCACTGTTCAAGTAAAATGAATTTGTAGTGCAACCTGAAGCTGATAGCTTGTTGAGGCTATCAATCCAACAACAAAATAAAGTCACTTTCAGGAGGAATACAAAAATAAAAACTTAAAGTAAACAGAGCAAGTGCAAAAAGAGTAGCCTGTATTTGCTTCTTTTAACAGTAGGTAAAATAATGAATAAGGTCTTGTTTAACATCCAAACTCTTCTCCCTTTAATTTAACTTTAATTATTTGTATCTAAAGGCTGGTTAAGCACTGTAGGGAGGAGAAGTTGGACAGTTTTTTTTTGTCTCGTTCCAGTAATTGGCACATCTGGGTGATGGCGTCAGATATATGCGGCAGCATGTTAGATGTATTTCCACTCACATACCCAACAACTGCTGAACAACGCCGACACACAGTCCTCGTCTTATCCACCACTCTCTCGCATGTACTACTGTAACTGACCCAAAGACTGAAGAATTCGAGGCGGGGACGGCACCAGGCGGGAGGGCATGTGACGAGAGTGCATGACACGGGAAGCTCCAAGCTACAGCCATACAGTCTCAAAGTTTTCCCAAACTTGTGATCTTAAAGAGGCCGGCGGGTCCTCTTAACTCTTGTGGGTCACCACTACTCACCATATTCGTGCTGCTATCTCTGACTCACTCACTAGACCGTCGACCTGTCAAAAAACTGCATGTAGGCTGAGAACTCGGCTAGCTTCAGAGCTAAGGCGGGGCTACAGATTAGGTGTCCCTAGAACCCGCGTATCTAACAGTAGTTCCACATTTCATTAGTTCCGCATTACATTAATTAATTTGCACGCAATTTTTATTTATTTATTTTATTTAGTGACGCGTCGGTGCAAATTATTTGTGTCGAATCGTCCCAGCCCTATTGAATACCCTGTGAATATGGCCCTATTTGGAACGACAGCTTTTCTTCCAAATATGGTATGCTCATGAATATTTAGATGAGCTGTGCGCTGATTGGTTGAGCGAAGCACATACACATACATTGGAGATGAGACAGCAGGTCTCATATTGCACTGCAATGTTACACATTGTTTGTCTGCTATTTCACTTCTGAGACTTTTTTATGCAAGAAATCAACTATACAAAGCTCAAATATGGGCCATTTTACGAAAATTGATGGCTAATTGCAAATTTGGTACTTCAGGAGCTCCACACAGTCTGATACCCAAGGCAAAGTCACCGCTCTGGGTTACTGGACTACCGGGGCTCGGGGCTCCGCGGAGCTGGCCGGCTGCCAGCTGCCGGCATAACTATCGTATATTTACTAGTGCTGTCAGTTAAACGCGTTATTAACGGCGTTAACGCAAACCCATTTTAACGGCGTCAGTTGTTTTTATCGTGAGATTAACGCTCTTTTTGGCATAGCAAACTTTGTAGTTTTTTTCACATGCTGTTGCAACAACTAGTAACGTTAGAAAAACTACAACACCACACCAGATCTAGCTACACCGGAAACAAAACAACAGACATGCCGCACACACTTGTTTGGGCTTGCGAGCCGGCCAAAGAGTAGTAGGCTAATGTTACGTTTTGAGTGGATGGCGAGCGCGAGACGCCGAAATGGATGCCAATAAGATTCTGAATGGAAAGTTTACTTTTAAAAAGTTGCCAAATGGTTCCATTGACAAGACCAAAGTGATCTGTGTGTTTTGTCGTTAGCACGTCCAGTCTGAAATACCACTTGATGGCCAAGCACACAGCTGATGCGAATTCTCCGCCCCCTCGTCAAAGCCAGGCGACAAAAGCACAAAGCAAGCGGATCCACTTTTCCATGTTGATAAGAGCATTAAAATGAGAACAAAATTATTGGACAAAAAGAAATCTAGTGATATTTAGAATAGTAAGAAATGTGCGTTTAATTGCGAGTTAACGATGACAATGCGATTAATTAAATTAATTAAATATTTTAATCGTTTGACAGCACTAATATTTACAGTTTGAATTTCGTCACGGCATGTATATCACAGCTACCCTAAAGTCTTACAAAGCTAACACTTTTGTCCGATTTCAATTTAAGGCATTTTTGTGAATTTGAGCGGACTCGTTAGGAGGAGCTGCTAGCTAGGCTATGTGTCCCATTCAATCCTATGGGAAAAGATCGCCGCTACACTTTCGGCATAACTATAGTATATTTACACTTTGAATTTCGTCACGGCATTTATATCACAGCTACCCTAAGGTCTTACAAAGCTTAGCTAACGCTGTTGTCCGATTTCAATTGAATGCATTTTTGTGAATTTCAGAGGTCTCATTAGGAGGAGCCAAGCTAGCTCTCATTGATAGAGCTCCATCCAGCTCACTCGCGGACAAGAGGCGTTTATTTCATTTTCGATCGTTTGTTTAAATAACGCAACACACATATCCATTATAAGATTAACTGGAACCTGTGGTAAGAGATTGCAGGCGTAACAAGCTCGCTGACCGCGCACTCACTCACAAACACCGGCCATTTAGCAGGAAGAGGGGTGGGAGAGAAGCGAGCTGCAGGCCCTGGAGCTCTGTCAGGGCAGCAGCGTTTGGTAGTCCAGTAACCCAGAAACGGTGACTTTGCGCAGGTATGGAGCACCGTGACGGAGCTCCATCTAGCTCACAGCGGGCCGGGGTCTGTGAAGGAGGACAGGCCGGGCTGCGAGGTAGCAACCTCGGGGTATCAGACTGTGTGGAGCTCATGAAGTCCGACATGTCTTACCAAATTTGCAATTAGCCATCAATTTTCGGAAAATGGCCCATATTTGAGCTTTATATAGTTGATTTCTCACATAAAAAAGTCTCAGAAGTGAATTTAGTGATAAAATAGCAGATGAACAATGTATACAATTTCTGAGATCTGCGCGACCTATTCAGATGTTGGGGCGTGACAAGACCAGAGCCAAATAAGGTACAGTTCGTTGAGATTTGCCCGTTTTCAGAGGCAGTTTCAAATTGATAGATTGACAGATTTGAAGAGGAAAGAGGTGTCAATGGGATTTTGAGGTTCTATGTATGTCCTATTTACCCTCCAAACTGTTGTTATTCAGCTATGACAAGGTAAAATCAGTTTTGCATTCTATCACCCCTTTAAAACTAAAATACAGTTGTTCTGTCAGACAGTTGCTTACAATGAAAGAAAGGCCTGGTATGAACTAAAATACCATTTGACCCAATCTGCCAGCATGTACACATAGGGATTAGGGTCTATGTCTTTATGTGAGCTCTGTTTCAAGTGATGTCAGTGCTTAGAATTTATTTGATCTGTTGAACCAAAATAAATGCTGCTGGATGGGCTATTGTGCCTCAGCTGGTATTTAATCGACCCAGATGGAATCTAACAGTTTTGCAGAGAAATCAAAATAGAAATCGTGATGAAGCCTGTCAGGTTTGGATCCTGGGAGCTGGGTTGTACAGCGGGAAGCCTTCAGAGAAGAGGCTAATCACTTTCAGATGAGTCTAGTCCCAGTGAAGATGTGAATGTGTGTATTCAGTGTGCAAATGTGTCTATTTTTGCATGTTGTTTTGACCAAAACAGTGAGATAAATCTATAACTGGAGAAATGTGTTTGAGATCAGATTGAAACACCAAAGACACCTCATCAACCAGTGGCCACTCTGACACTTTGAAAATACTCAAGACAAGTCTTTGGTTAAAAGAAAAGATTTAAAGCAGGGCTGTTTTAAAGTGTTTTATGCATTTAGAGCCACTTTAGTTAAGCTTTTAACTGCATGGCCTTGGAAACACTAGGCCCTTGTGACAGCCGTAAAGTGCTAAGCGTCGTTTTCACTGCTGCCATTTGTCACCTTTCTTTCCACGATCACTGTCCAAATCTCAGAAACATCTGGCACTAAACCAGAGACTCGACTTGATCTCTCAAAAACGCCACATATGTGGCTCCTATTGCACATGGCATTTCAGATACTCAAACTGTTGGGCTTCTCCCTGTGTATCGATATCATAGCACTCTCTAGCCTTTTAGCCCCTCCTGCTTCACACTCATACTCGTGCCATTATCTTGAGTGGGATGCCACTCCTTAAAAGCTCATCAATGCAGATTTTCCCCTGGAGCCAGTTCTCTTTTTATTTCTTTGATAACCGATAGCCCTTCCCTCTCCTTTTTTGGGACAGACACACAGCCCCTCCCCCTGCAGCCTCCTTTCTCATGACCGATGACTTCACTCACTCATTCTAGACAGAGCCCTGGATAGGCCCCCTAGGCATGCATACTTAGGGCAAATCTCCAAACACACACACACAGTACAGACGCACACAATTGGTGCAGCTGACCTTGTATAGAGGTTACAGCTTCACTTAAGCCCCCAAAAGCCTCCTAATCCTGTTCCACCGGGCCAAGGAATCAACTGAACCCTTCCTCTTCTATTCAGTACCATGCCATTGTCTGACTGAGAGCTGTTCAACACTAAAAAAGGCATATCTAAAAATGTAATTGAATGATTTAGATCAAAAACTACTGTACTGCAATACATGCATGCCCCTCTAAAATGCATTTCAAGATGAGGTGGAGCCAGGCTGTTGGTAGGGTACTATCTTAAATGGCTTTTTAACTGCAATACATCATTCTGGCATGTGTTCCCAGTGAAACAGGATGCCAGTTTTTCAGTTAGGCTATGTCCTGAACATCCTTGTTTGCATCGCGTTCACTTTCAAGGAACTGTTTTTTTCTGGATTGTGTTAAGAGTTTCTGTCCCTGAATGTTGCAACTTCTTTGAATAGATAAACCTAAAAAAGTAAGTAGAGGGTTTTTCTGCAGGTGTATGTTTTGGTGTGGGTGCGTTACTTCCACAAGGCCAAGAAATTCCTCCATAATGTCCGTGCAAGTTTCTGATTTTTTTTTCTTTTCTCACAGCTACAATGCTTAATAAAAAAAAAGGCAAAGCCAAGCGGTCAGCCATTGACCCTGCAGAACTGTGTCAGTCTGGTATGTGTTCCTCCTATTTAATCAGAACTTTCCTCCTGGTATTGTTTTCGTGCCTGACAAAAAGTCATTTAGACTTGGCCTTGCTATTCAAAAGTTACAAGGACTTGAACTTTAAAATTGCAAAGTTGAATATAATTACCATTGCTGTATGTTCATTGCATGCTATTGTAAAACCACTGGAGCATTGCCAAAATTAAGCTAAGCTGCGGTGAATTTTCTGTAAGGGGCCCATGGTAATTTAGGACAAAAGACAAGATTGCACCTGTCTTTTTATGAGTGACATTTTAATAAGTAAGTAAGTAGTCTGAGAGACTTGGCTCAAGAGTAATAAAGCGTGTTTACATCCTAGTTACAAAAAGATTGTTCGCTGTTTGAACATCCCAAGTCAGTGTTTTTTTTTTTGGCAGGCTTATGCTACAGCTCCAGTGCAGTTCCCCTTCCCCTGTTATGTTCCAAATGTGTTCATTTGAATACAATAAACTGGATATCATTTCATTATTAATGATATAAAAGTGGATGTTGTCACAGGTTTGTTTGATTAAGTTTACATTTGTACCATTTGGAATGGCAGAACTTGGGCATTTCAACCATTTAGCCATTATTTTAACAAATTAGCCATTTCCTCTAGCTATTTCAACCATGCTCAGATAACGGTTTCAACTTTTTGTGCTTACATACATACATGCTAATAGTTTAATAGCTTTTATAATAGCGGACACTGTATCTCATTATATTCTTTTTTAAATAAAATTCCCATTTTTCCAATTAGTTGAGCTCACAATCTTTCCACGTAGACCCTGGGGTACAGGTACCCTGGTTGGCTATCACTGTCATGAGTGATATAAAAAGTTTGGAAAGGTTACAGGACCGTGCCAGCCACGTCTCTGCTGTGTGTGTGTGTGTGTGTGTGTGTGTGTGTGTGTGTGTGTGTGTGTGTGTGTGTGTGTGTGTGTGTGTGTGTGTGTGTGTGTGTTGGTTATGAGAGCAGTTCTTTACCCCTTGTCATGCAACCATGCTGTAAATGTTGGTGTACACACTTAAACACGTTTAATATTGCATATTGTGTTTCAAGCTGGGTAATTTCACTGTGTGACTCAATGCTTTTTATATTTGTCAGGTGTTTTATGTGTGAAATTATATCCCAGACTCCTTTGAGACCAAACCAAGGAAGAGATCATACATATTTATTTGGTTTACTTCTTTATCTTTCATTGTTTTGTCTTCTTTTATCTTTTGTATAGCTTGCTTTTCCGCAACAGGTAGAAACTTTCATTAAGTTGCTATTCTCCTCGCAGCTTGTTTTGACTGCTGTGCCATTCTCAAAATCAGAAACTGTGAACTGCGAGAAGCCACAATTGCAAGAATAGAAATTATCTCTTGTAGCCCAAAGTCGGCTAACTTTGCCTTGAAGTCGATAAGGCTGCTAATAATAAGAGCCTGATGCTTGGTTGTGGACACTCTTGACTGAGGAAGTAATTAAGTTCAAGCAGTTTATCAGTGGCTGGCCGGAGATGTGCTGTCTTTGTGTGATAACCAGGAGCTGGTGAGGTATGCCCTTTCTCTCAAGTGGCCAACCCACCCTATTTTTCATCCTCTCCTCTGTACTTTCCTGCTCCATCCACTTCCCATAGGGGAAGCCCAAAGCAGATTGAGGCTAAGAGCCACACAACACAGCCATCCTGTTACTCATCCCTAGGCTTGTCCCTCCCCGCTCTCCTCAAATGTCCAATCAGGCTAATTTTAGCCCGTGTTGGAGGGCCGTGTTAAATTTGGCAGCGTGTCCCTAAGCGTGCCACAATGCAGATCCGTTTGAACCGGCTGTGTGCACTGAAAGACACACGCATCTTCTGTTTTGCAACAATGTTTCCATGTGGCTTCTATTTTACAGTGAGCAGAATTAGCATAGTAAGGGCTATTTGTGAGATAGACATATGATGCAGTTTTTAGAATGCCTTTCCCTTTCAATGATCGGAAAAAAAGCTTCTTTTAGTATCGAGACATAACCTAAAATGTTACAGTGTTAACAGTGTACAGAGGTGGAATACAGTACATCAAGACACTGCTGCAGAGACAGTTTGTTATGTAAACAGTGAGGACTCGTGGTTGGCTCATTACAGCTATTTTACACCCACTGTATACTATACATACACATTTAAGTCCTTGACAAACACTGAAGATAAACTAGCTTCATTAAAGATTAAAAAAAAAAATCCAATCTTTAGATTATAATGTCTGCATTTTCACACCTTAGGCTTTCGATTGTGATAAAACGTGAAAATAAGAAGAAAAAAAAAAAAAGTAAGTTTAAGTAAGAAAATGTGGCTTATTAGCGAAGCGTTATTTCAGTTGCTTCATGTGCATCTCTTATCCTTCAACGTTACATAAAGCTGTTGCGTCTCTTATACTGTGATGTAGCCACTGGCCTGCAGCTACAGTATGCCCCCACTTAAAGTCCTGATGTGTTTCTAAGTATCTAAAACATTGACGTATTTATTCATATTGTTGAGCCTTAGTACAGAGAGTGCATTAGAATGAATACGTTATAAAGCAGAGAAGCTGCAGGGCACCATTTGTTTACAGTGACGGGTATGATTAATGAACAGTGCGCAGACAGTGAATGTAAATCAAACCAGTGTTGTACATGGGAATATGCAGAATACTAAGTGGGTAGGTACATTAAATTTGGCTCTATGGGCACTTGGAAAGACAGTTAATTGAGATTGTTGTGACTGTATTAGTCACAGACATTGTGTTGGTTCAGACTGAATTTTTCTCCTCAAAACACCACAAACAAGTGATTATATAACATTCCTGTTTTTTCCCCACAGACAGTGAGATGGTCCCCCTGGACTGCCTGCGTCCTCGTTCTTTTACTGCCGCCCAGCGGGCCTCTATTCAGCGAAACAGTGATGACCCTCGCCTTTCCATCAGCCTGTGTGACCTGAGCCTGCAGCAGCAGGAGACACATCTGGAGGAAGATGATGAGGAACAGGAACGACTACAACGCTTAAGCTCCGCCTCCTGCCATGTGCCCCAAAACTCTCAAAACTCGCAGCAGTGCTCGCTGCTGCCTAGCCATTTGGACACCGATCTGCACTTCCACTCGGTGCACGGCGTCCATGTTACCGTGCTGGATAAGCACACTGTGGCGCGGCTGGATCACCGTGGTGACGAGAGGACTCTGGTGTTCACCAGTCGGCCGATGCGCTGCTTAGAGACTGTGTTTGTGAAGGTGAAGGCAGGTGTCACACGGCCCGGGTCTCTCTCTTATGGTGTGACTTCATGTGACCCGGCCACCCTAAAGCCCAGTGACCTCCCGTCCAACCCAGAGTCTCTGGTTGACCGCAAAGAATTCTGGGCCGTGTGTCGGGTGGCGGTGCCACTCCACAGTGGAGATATCTTGGGCTTTGTGGTGAACGCAGAAGGGGAGGTCATGATGAGCCATAACGGCATCAGTGCAGGGATGCAGCTGTGTGTCGATAACTCCAGACCACTCTGGATGTTCTACAGTCTGCATGGCGCCATTACACAACTCAGGATTTTAGGTACGCTCACTTCACTAAAACTGTATGGAAACAGCCTAAAATAGCTTTATGATCTTAAATCACTTTGGGAATGCAAAACCGTAAACTAGTATTTTTAAATGTCAACATTCAGGAAAAAGGAAACTGTTATTATTCCCCCAGAAACTAGTCCTTAAACATAATTGCTTACATTCATTAATTTCCAGTGCCTTCATGTTCCTATTCATTGGCAGGTGGGATGTCTTGTTGCTATGTTCTTGGACTGTGGAGTAAACCCACAACTCCAAGAGCCAAACTAAGATTTTAGCCTTTTAGGTAGAAGCAAACAGAGGAAGTACCTACACAGATCAACAGTTTATTAGCATTAGTTTTAGTAATAATTTGAATATTAAATCAAATCATGGTTCAATGTTCCATAGATAGCACATGATGTAATTTGTAACTTTCCTTTCAGAAGTGAATGCAGTCTGTGATCCTTGAATACCCACTCAGCCGAGTCATGAAATAGTTTCCCCAACTTTGCTGTCTGGGCTGCTCTGTGGCTTTTTATGAACTCATAGATCTCTTGGGAATCTACATTCTACCCTCTCACAGTTTGCATATGAATGTTAACTTTGTATGTTCAGTTGAACAGAATTCCTGTCAGCGCCATTTGATTCCAACAGATTTCACAGAATGAGACAATGTTACCTGAAGTTGATCACGCCTGGTGTTGATTTGTAGGACTGTGGGACTGCATGCTCAGTTTAATAGAATAAGAACATTAATAACAGGTTCAGGAGCTGTTGAAAATGGCTGTTTAATGAGAAGCAGTGGTTGGCTGTACGTTTTGGTATAATTTTCATCTCAACAAGAATTTCTGGATTCTTTTGAGTTTGAAAGTGAAAATGAAACCATACATGTTATGAACCACGCAAATGTTGTGGTGATTATCACAGGCTAAAGATATGCTATATATATATATATATATATGCTCATATTTTTTTGTATATTATAGCAATTTTCACCGAATTTGAAGAATTAAAAAGTCTCCGGTATCGCTAGTTTATTTTGGACATTTAACACATATTTAAGCTTCACTATATTTTGTGCAAATACCAGTTAAGTTTGAAATATTTTGAATGACTAGCTCAGTTTTGTAAGAGTCTTGCACTTAAAGGATTTTAAATTCTCCATTTTTCATAAGATGGAGCTCAAGCATTGCTTGGACTTAATGCATTATGATGTCACTGTAAAATTCTGCAGAGTGCAGCAAGCACAACTGTGAGTGCTTTTGATTTGTTTACAGTTGCCGCCTGCAGATAAAGACAATTTTTTGAAAGCAATCTTCCTCCACCCCCGTGTTGTCTTCTGGCTAAGTTGATAATGACTCTGCCCCTTCTTTTCACAGGAAATTATTATTAAAATTAGAGGCAAAGTTTTCTGAGATACTCAAGAGATGCTAAAAATGCATTGGTTTGTTAGAATTTGTTTAAATTCTTTCTCGTAATTCATGTCTGCATTTTAGTTTCTCCTCTCCTCTCTTTCATGTAGTCAGTCAGACCAGGGTTGAGGAGGTTATTTTCTGTCTTGCGTGGGCTCCCAGCATTATGTATCAGGAGGGGGCCAGTGATAGCTCCTTATGATGCCCTCCATATGCATTATTAAAATGTAATTGCATGGAGGTTTGAGATGCTGGGTTTTCCATCTACAGCTTGTTCCCTTAACACTGGTCCTTCAATCTTCTCTTCCTTTTTTCCTCCTGCATTTTCTTACCCTCTATTCTTTGGGGTATGAGCATTCTTCGAGTCATTACCCACTCCAGCTGTGGGGAGTGCATTTGTGATGTTTCTGTTCACCCACTCGCTGCAGACGTATTCCGCGAGTTTCCATGGAAACATCTAGCCACTGAAGCAAGTGACAGTTTGTCATCGCTGGGTGTTGTCAGGCCTGTAAAGCGGAACAGATGGGAGGCTGTTGCTCTCACAGGGTCAGATATTTAGAATCAATAATGACCTTCAGTAGTCATGTATTTCCTCATTACAGGTGTCCTGCTGTGGGTTTACATATGTGTTCAGCTCTAATCTTAAAGCTGCTATAATCAGTATTTTTATATTAACAATTTATCAAATGAAAGGGGTCACTCTTGGTGCGGAAAAACCTACAGGGAATAATCACCTGACTGCAGCTCCCTTCAGCTCTACGGAACATTTGGGATCTTTTAACTCATTGATTTGGTTTTCCAGCCCACACATATTTTGGTTCACTCTCATCGCTTTTATAGCATCGTTTTCAGCTCCATCAGGCAGCCGATTTCAGTGAGAAGCTCACACAGACATAGTTGGCGGCTAACTAGTGCACATAGTGAAGCATTTACATTTTCCCTCAGAGCTAAAATACTCTACTGTACTGCATAACTAAATACATTCACATACTCATTCCTGGTCACACAGCCAGCAGTAAATTCATAATACAAGAGAAGATGAAAGGTACGCTTGATGAAAAGATACATGAATAGACAAGAAGGTTATCCATGCTTTCTTATTAGAGTTGACCAAGACATTTGCTAACAGCCAGGCTGCCACATAGGTCACGATAAGTAGGTAATGGAAGGGTGTGTAAATGCTACAGTATGCATGCAGGCCTCTGTGGCCACTCTAAAATATGATAATATAAAGAGTAAATAAATAGATGACTCTCAAAAAAGCGTGTCTCAGCAAAGTGGTACAAACACATTGATCCCAGCGCTAAACTTAAAAGCACACAATTTATGGAAAGGATTTTGTATGGATTACAAGCTGATTGTTGCATAAAAAGCTACTATGGTTTGTTTACATAGGCTGAAACTGAGACTGCAGTGGTTAGAGTGGTCCAAAGAAAAGGCATGAGGTCAGAGCACGTAGCTAGAGTTATGCAACAAACTGTATACTTTTTCTGCTAACAACAGACCACATAAATGTGTCTTTTTCTTATTTTAAGCCAACTGTATTTATTCCAGCAATATCTCACCATCTGCGGTTCTTTTTTTAGCTGTTTCTCCACTCCACAATGTCATTGTAGGGAAATTTGGACAAGCAAATTGTGGGATAGGATGTAAACTACCAATATTAGATCATTTGAAACATGGAAGGATGGTGGTGCCAAGTGAGGGGCCGGCCCGACAGTGTAGCAATATTTCTGCCATGGTCGGTTGAAGGACAATGCATAAACAACAATGATCAGAATGCGGTATTGGGGGTCAGCATTCTGGTCTGTGAGGAGAGATGAACTGTCAGAGCCGGTGGTTATGGGGTGTAGATGGGGACAGATCACACAGGACAGACAACAGATAGTCTGTGAAACTATTTCGTACCCTACCCAGAGGGATCATGGGCTCATGAAGGAGAGGGGTGGGGGTTCTTGGCGACTACACCAACTCATAGGCTCTTGACTCAATCACACACACCCACACACAGACGCTGTAGACTCACAAGTCATCTGCTTGGTGATAGAAGAGATTTAATGCTTGTGTGTGTGTGTGTGTGTGTGTGTGTGTGTGTGTGTGTGTGTGTGTGTGTGTGTGTGTGTGTGTGTGTGTGTGTGTGTGTGTGTGATAGAGAGAGAGAGAGAAATGCAACAAGACATCCACTCACCTCCATTTGCTAATTATCAGCTCTGACTAACTTCTCAGAGTGTGAAAGATGGAAATATTTGATTCCCAGTTATGAAACATTGCATTTGGCTCTTTTGAACACTTCATTTCAATAGATTATCTATATGTTGCTAAATCTTTGGTGTGACCCAGATGTCTCTTGTGTACCTTCAGGCTCATCTCCACACCCAGACCTTCGAGGCCCGTCGGTCCCTAGCTCCCCATCCTGTACACCCAACACCCCCACAATGCTTTGCAGCGGCAACTCCGAGCCCAACCTCAACACACCATTGAACATCAACCTCAATTCAGGCCTCAACTCCAGCTACTACACAGTCTTTTCCTCCTCCACAGGTTTGTCCAAGTGTTCCAGTTTACTTTTATTTGTCAATCTTCTCTCTATCCCCATGGATATTTCCTGTCCAGATGTTTGTGACTCACACATCTCTAATGTCTTTCCTCTCATCACCTCAGGTACAACCCCAAGCTCTCCGTTCTCTAGCCACCCAGAGTCCCCTACCTTCCCATCCTGCTCTGGCTCGTGGAGTGATGAATGCACCATTTGCTACGAGAACGTGGTGGACACAGTCCTCTACGCCTGCGGACACATGTGTCTCTGCTACACCTGTGGCCTCAAACTCAAGAAGATGGCCAACGCATGCTGCCCCATCTGCAGAAGGACAATCAAAGATATCATCAAGACCTACCGGAGCACGTAGGCTTGTGTTAGACAATGTGTTGTATCATCAGGTTCAGCTTCAAGAGGTTGTCAAAGCCATGTAAAACTATGTAAAGGTGGATGCAGCACAAGTAAAAGCCCTGCATGTTTGTGTGTGCAATCTGGCTCAGGTACTCCACAGCAGGACTTTAAACTCCATCATTAAAACATTTTATCTATGTCTATTGCACATCCTTGGAAAGCTCACAGTTCCTACCTGTGGCATCTCTGTAAGGACCCAGCAATGAGATTCATCATACAGTGTGATCAACAGAAACAACATATGTGCTACTGCAGGAATTGCTATTGACCTACTATTGTCCAGTGACAGTGATTTGTCCATCTGTTGAAAATAGAGTAATCTGAAGAGGCATCTGTCCTACTTGCTGCAGAGTAACCCTTCATTCTACTGGTGATAGTATTGCTGCTAGCTAGTTTTACGAGAAGGGAAATTGTCCAGAGCAGCGGAAGAAACTAAGAAAATAAGTATGGTTTCACCAGCTGCTTCTCCACTGCCAGTCAGAGTGCATTGGGTTGTTCTAGAGTAAGAATCAATTCTATACTAAATCTTAAAGAAAATAAAAGATTTATTTGACGTTTTCTGAATGCTCCCAGAGGCCAGTGAGGAATGAGTAAAAATAAAAAGCATTTTTGCGGTGAAAGCGTTGCAGTACGTCTGAAGTAAGCCATTTTTTAAATGCATAGAATATACCTCTCCTGCAATAAAGCACATTGAAATGCCTAAACCTAAAGGGTAAAGAATAAATAAATAGAGTGTTTTGTCTGATATCTCACTACCTGCTGCGGTTCTGTGAATTTCAGGCAGGAGCGAAATTGTGCAAAGGGTAAAACAGTGTGAATATTGTCACCATTGGAGGTCACACTCGCAGTGAATGAGGATGTAACTCAGTGAAAAGGGAGCGAGGGAAGAGGTAGTAGAGAGGATGTTTTATGTTTGGGACGAAGACAGTAGGGATAGGCACCTTTTGCTGTGTGTCTGCACATTGTTTCAGTGCAAAGAAAGTGTTTGCTCACTAAGGCACACCCCATACATCAGACATTTGTATGAAAGCCTGTAAAAGGCGGGACTTGCATGAGTTGACTCGCATGTCCTTCTTCATGGCAGCCTCAGTAAGCCAACTGGATGCTGTGATTGGACAAAAGTCATCCAAAAAAACATTGGTGAGCAGTGAAGTATTTTTAAAATGCTGAACAAGCACATAATGATGACATATCAACCTCTTTATCATTGCAAGAAACCCATTGAAATCACACTGTAAGTCACAGACTGATGGCTTTGCTTACTTCAGGTTACCCACTTGAATACATGAATATTTGCTTTAAGTGATGATGTAGTTTAGCACACTATGTCTTCAAGTGGAAGAACACACAGTGTGAGTGCAGTGACAAGGATGTAGCTTGTTATTGTGGGACTTAAATTTGCATATCAGTCGGGCGCCCAGATAGCTCAGTTGGTAGAGCAGGTGCCTGTATATAGAGGTTTACTCCTCAACGCAGTGGGCCAGGGTTCAACTCCGACCTGCAGCCCTTTGCTGCATGTCATTCCCCCTCTCTCTCCTTTCATGTCTTCAGCTGTCAAAAATAAAGGCTGAAAAAGCCCAAAAAATGATCTTAAAAAACAATATTTGCATATCAGTTTCTGAGTGCTGCTCTCCGTCTGTAAAAGCAAACTCCAAGGACATTTTCTCGACTAATGTCATACATTATGTACTGCTTTGAATTGCTAAGAAGTAAAAGCTATTTTCAGGTGTTATTTTGGCCTTGCTTTTGTAAAGTAGTAAGTGCTGATTTGTTTTTTACAAGGTGTTGAAGCTTGTCATTTTGCCGCTGTTGAGGGAAAATTAGCAGTAATGTTTTATAACGTTTGAGTTACGTTTTCTTGTGTGCCTTTAAAAAGAGAAGTCTGGACACACTTTTGGTCTGTTAGGCTCCTCACTGTGAAAACCAGGAGGTTCATATTCATCTTAAAGTCACTCTTACACTCTGATGTGAGCAGGTGTAACCACACAACTTACCAATTCAAACATTTCAGTGTGCTTAATATCAGTGTGTGAACTTATTCACTGCTATAGATAAAATGTTTAAATATCGCCTTCTCTCCTCTGTCACTGCATTGCATAATACTGGAATTTTGTTGTGCTTGAGAGATGCTCAGCCTTTTACATTTCTACCTGTTTTGTTTTTTCTTCCTGACCAAATATGACCTAGCAGAAATAAAACATTTGTGAAACATTTTTTGATAGAAAAATGGGATTGATGAGTGTAATATTAACTGTACATTATGAGGTTTATTTATTTTGTCAATGCTACTATAAAGAAGTATCACTGTTTGTTTTATATGTATGGCTGTAGTGCCCAAAAAATAAGAATATTGTTTATTTTATTGTTGCATAGTTAAAGATTATAGAAAATCTGAATCTGACAGCTGATTTTCACTTAAAGGAATAGTTTGGCATCTTGGGAAATACAGTACGCGTATTCACCTTTTGGTGGGGGTTGTACTACTAACTACATTAACTCGAGTACTGTACTGAAGAATTGAGGTTGTATTTTACTGAGTATTTGCAAATGATACTACTTTATACTTCTACTCCACAAGGGAAATATTGTAATTTTTACTTACACACAAATGCACCAGTAGTTATAATTTCTGCAATATTGTAGGCATATATGATAATATAACTCTGACGGGAGTACTTTTACTTTTAATACTTCAAGTGCATTTGACATTGTGGTATTAGCGTACTACTTTTATTTAAACGGCTCTAATCAATATTTATCGAATAATGTATCAAGTGACAATGTTACAGTGTTAAAGTGGTTGCTAATTATCATCTAAATCTGCAGCTGCCCTCTGCACCAAACTGCAGACAGACACAGATAGCAACCAGCTGGTGAACATAGTGGAGCATCTAGCAGCTAAAGAACCAGACATTTCCCTCTGGAGTTGGTTGAGACCAAAAACAGAACTTAAATATTAAGCTAAAGCCAGCAGCTGACTTAGGCTACTTAAATTAGCATAAAGACTGAAAACCAACCAGTAACTTTCTGGAGTCTCTGCTGGTTGTCTGGCAACTGGCCAGCCAAAAACTAGTCTGAACAAGTCTGGCACCGTAAAACAGCCAATAGTGTTTTTTTTATTTATTTTTTTAAGTTTTCAACACGCAAGATATAAAGTGTTAATAAGTGAGCGTCAGAGGTGCATGTAGGCAGATTTTGTTACCTTTGAACAGAGCTAGGCTAGCTGTTTTCAGTCTTTATGCTAAGCTAACGTATGCTAGCTGTGGCCACTTACCGGATCAATGTTTTTATCTATCTCTTCGCCAGAAAGTAAAAGACGTGACTCCCAAGATATCAAACATTTCCTTAAATGCCATATACTAAATGATGCTATTAAAATGGAATAAAATGTGTGAAGTTGGCATTGGTTACCTATTAGTTGGTAAAATTATGTTTGTCCTACTTGTGCGTATTTAAATTCTATCCTGAAATTGTGTTGTAGTGAAGCAGGCGTAAATAGTTACCATATTATCATAATTCTGACTAATCCTGTTTTTCAAATGGGACCAAATATATGCCATCCAAACACAACAAAACCAGCAAGTGAGTAAAGGTGGGCATTGTGCATTTTGGACAGGAAAATCCTAACTTTGGTTTCCTGGGCTTGGGGTTTCTATTTGTCATTATAAAACATTCTTGTGGTGGTTTAATTATGTTCAGTTTGTTAAATAAAGTTAAAGTCTGAATCGCTGGCTTTATTTCGTATTTCTTACATTAAAACAGGTAGAGCTCATACAACTCTTCTTTATGTACAAGGAAAACCTATCCCCTACTTTGGTTCATGCATTTGACTCAAATTGCAATAAAAAGTTAAAACTGACCATTTCCATTTCACAGCTACAGTCACTGGGCCCTATTTTAACGATTTGAAACGCAAGTATCAAACGCCAAACGCAAGTAGCTTTGTGGGCGCCCAACGCAAATCTAAAATGGGTTGGTCTGAAGTAGCTACATTACTCATAGGTGTGGTTTGGGCGTAATGTACAATAAACCAATTAGAGCGTTATCTCACATTCCCTTTAAAAGCAGGCGCGCTTGTTCCATGGGGGATTGCTATTATAATAGCGGATTTGCTAGGTGCACGCTCTTAATACATCCATGAGACCAAGGTTTGCTATTGATTTTTCTTTTTGACAAAATGTAACAAAAACATACTTTCCGATGTTTTGGGCTCACTCTCGCTGAATCACGAGGTTATGAATGCATGGTGATATTTTTGCAATGTAGTCTAACATTAGACCGAGATTACCTCACTATAGACGACGCAGCTCTTCTGTCTCTCCTCTAACTTGTTGCTGCTGGGGGGCATTTGGCTTAAGTGACATCGGCACATGCAGTTCTATGGGGTGCCGAATGTAAAAGTTTGGTTACAATTTTTTAGCTGATAAATTTTCAACATTTAGCTCACTTTCCTCACATTTAGCGCATTTTCCTCACATTTGAGACAGAAATTATATATATATCTAAATGTTATATCTAAATCTAAATGTTAAATATATATCTAAATGTTAACTCTAAATGTTATATCTAAATCTAAATGTTAAATCTAAATGTTATATCTAAATCTAAATGTTATATCTAAATTTAAATGTTAAATCGAAATCTAAATGTTAAATATATATCTAAATGTTAACTCTAAATGTTATATCTAAATCTAAATGTTAAATCTAAATGTTATATCTAAATCTAAATGTTATATCTAAATTTAAATGTTAAATCTAAATGTTATATCTAAATCTAAATGTTATATCTAAATGTTATATCTAAATCTAAATGTTATATCTAAATTTAAATGTTAAATCTAAATGTTAAATATATATCTAAATGTTAACTCTAAATGTTATATCTAAATCTAAATGTTAAATCTAAATGTTATATCTAAATCTAAATGTTAAATTTATATCTAAATGTTATATCTAAATCTAAATGTTAAATCTAAATATTATATCTAAATGTTAAATATATATCTAAATGTTAACTCTAAATGTTATATCTAAATCTAAATGTTAAATCTAAATGTTATATCTAAATCTAAATGTTATATCTAAATTTAAATGTTAAATATATATCTAAATGTTAACTCTAAATGTTATATCTAAATCTAAATGTTAAATCTAAATGTTATATCTAAATCTAAATGTTAAATTTATATCTAAATGTTATATCTAAATCTAAATGTTAAATCTAAATATTATATCTAAATCTTAAATATATATCTAAATATTATATGTAAATCTTAAATATATATCTTAATGTTAAATCTAAATGTGTTGCCAAGTGTAAAGCTAAATATTTAGAAAATATTCAAATCCCCAAGGAAACCACGCCCACTCTGCTGTAGCCAGTGGGTACTTGGAAAGATTGTGGAGCAGCTTAACTAATTAAAATAATAATTGAATTATGATTGATTTAAAATAATATATCAGCTAAAACAGCTCAACACATATGTTAAAACATATAGCGAAGTAATTAATGGTAGAAAAAAATAGCTAAAAGTGGCCGACTGACTTAGCTAACAGTTGAAATGATTAGCTAAAAGTAATGGATGACTTTTGAAACATTAACCATACTTTAAGTAAAAGGTCTAGTTAGTAGAATTTCTGACCAAATCAACCTAAAGGTTTACAGTTCAATTGCATGAAAATGTAAGAATATTCACTTTAATATGATAAATAGTGTGAACACATTGGGAATTGATAGGGCGGGGTATGTGAGTTTATCTGACACGGCTGTGGGGGAACCTCAGACCAGAAGAGTTGGAAAGCACGGATCTACAGTATTTTATATTACTGGCCGACCGGTATATTACAGACATGCCTTAATAGTTATGTTAATCACAATACCGTTGTTTGAATTACATATCTCCGTGTGTGACTAAAGTCATCCTTCCCAAGCAATCTAACAGTAGTCCAGCATGGATAAAGTCCAGCTATGCATCCAACATATTCATCCGAACACAACTAAAATGTCACAATCCAGCCACTTGTAAGAAGTTTGTAATACTGGTTACATAGCTAGTTATCGTGTTTTATTAACCTTAATTCTGTTTGCCAAGGCTATATTTTATTGGCTTGCAAAGTAGCTATCCGTTGCTAACGCTAACATTAGCTAGCTAATTTATGTCAAAAAGCAGTAGCTAACTATTGTTACTGCCAATAACTGGCTATAGTGTGACAGGCCTACTGCTGTTCAGTCTCGCATAGACCTAGCTAACTTAGCTAGTTACAGTGCTGCGAGGCCTGTTCAGATGACATGTCGGCTGCAGTGTGTGAGCTATCCATCCATCCATCCATCTTCATCCGCTTATCCGGGGTCGGGTCGCGGGGGTAGCAGCTCCAGCTAGCTAGATTGCTTGTAAAGGATGAGTCAAACTAACGTTCAACACACAAGGAGATATGAGTCAAACAAAACAACGGCATTATAGTACACACAAATATTAAGACATTTCTGTGATATAAGTCAATAATACAAAATACTGACCGAAATGTGTTTTAATCCAGTAACATTGGTCGAACAGCTCCACTGTAGTCAGTATTTACTGTACCAACAGGTGTTGACTGAAAATTGCGGTGCAGCGCGATTTGAAGCCACTGCAGTGGGCGTGGTTTCCTTGGGGATTTGAATATTTTCTAAATATTTAGCTTTACACTTGGCAACACATTTAGATATAACATTTAGATTTAACATTTAACATTTAGATATAAATTTAACATTTAGATTTAGATATAACATTTAGATTTAATATTTAACATTTAGACTTAGATTTAACATTTAGATTTAGATATAACATTTAACATTTAGATATAATATATATATATATATATAATTTCTGTCTCAAATGTGAGGAAAATGCGCTAAATGTGAGGAAAGTGAGCTAAATGTTGAAAATTTATCAGCAAAAAAATTGGAACCGAACTTTTACATTCGGCACCCCATACAGTTCAACATCACATCTCCTTAAGTCCTCTAATATTTCCTCATTTATGTCATCAACACATCCATGATTCATGGAAATGTTGTGTAAAACAAGGTCATATTTTTCCTTGTATTTATTTATGGTTTGCAAAAATGGGAACTGCTGGGTCTTTGAGATAAGAGAAGCAAAGTGTATGCGCGGTGTGCACACTCTAGCCTACATTACGGCCAAGCATGCGCCCTTAAAATAGCATCTGAATAACGCACCACTGACTGGTCTGTGGCGGAATTATTTTCTGAAACTGCAAAATAGCACTAGGGAACGTTTGCGCCGGTGTTGCACCGAAATCTGTGACCCGTCGTAATCTGTGTCCCTCCTGTTAAAAGCGTAGCACCCCCCCTCCGTGGTTAAGGTTAGGGACAAGGGTTTGGTTCAGGTTGAGGTAGGGGGACACCGATCTCGATGGGTCACAGATTTCAGTGTAACACCGGAACATGCCTCCTCTTTTTGCTGAACCGCCCCCGGGAGCGCAAGTTCATTCCGTAATTTACCGACGTGAGTCTGTGGAGAGAAAAGTCCGCTGTGCGTCGGGTGCAAAATAGGAATGATAGGCTACATGCAACAGTGTACAAAGTCAGTTGCGCTGGGTGCAAGATAGGGCCCACTGTGTTTTATGCAAAGCAGGAAACAAGTCAATCTGGCAAAAAACATAGGGAATATGAGAGCATTAGTGCCATTACCTTTTCCCAAAGTGGTCATTATACAAATGGTTGATGTATTGTCTTGTCCAAACAAATTTAAATTAGAGTCCAAGAACAAAAAGGCAGCCACCTTTCAGATGCATAACACAATCACTCGTCACAGTAGTATACTTGACACCTTAACTTAACACCCCGCCATATTCTATATGAATAACAAAGGCAATGGCTTTTAGTAAACAGCTATAACTCACAGAGAAACTGTTTAGAGTTGTGGTATGTAGACCTGGCCAGAGTGAACATCATCTGTTATTTACTACCCTGCGAGCCTGGCTCTAATGCAGCACTGTTTTATGCTGCACTCCAATACAACCTATGACGTCCAGACATGAAACAGGCAGCAGTGGCTGCCGTTCATGGCCAAGTGTTCTCAGAGGTGAGAGGGAAATGCACAGCCAGGATCTGTGACAGTGACATGAATACAGTATATCTCACTGGTGTCTGTGTGTACATAGACTTTCCACTCAGACCTCTCAGTGAACCTGGCTGACGGCCTTCTGAGGGCTTAAGGGCTTGGCAGACTTGTTTGAGCTGTGTTGTGGTATCTCCTCTAGACAGCCATTTGGTCAAACACAAGCCCTGTCAATTAAGTTATAACATTTGTATTCCAAAAAAGCACAACACTATCGATTTTGAATTTTAACGAGACATCAGAAAGTCAGAGTTTGAGTTTGTTTCTCTGTTGTAGTTAAGGCTTTAAGCTTTTGGTGTTGAGCGTGATGTAAAATCTTTTCCGCAGTGAGATGTGCGGAGTCGAGGGACAGACTGTGAGGAGAAGTGCAATTATATATAAAAGTATAACTTTGTTCAAAGTGCACCATATCAATCGAGTGATCTCACCTCGTCCCTACATAATCTAATTACTGTGTTGATGAAGACAGAGGTAAAGGTTACTGTGACGCTGTGCTCAATCTGCAGTGAGAAACTGAGTGCTGCTGCCCTCCAGAGGCCAGAAATTGCTCCAGCACCTTCTGCAGATTACAGAACAGCCGTCACTATTATTTCTAAGGTCAACAATGACCTTCCACACACAATATATATTACATTCTGCGGTTTGATTTTCACCATACAATACAATAACTTGTGACACAATGACTGACACTAATCTCACCTGCAACATCTTGAATTTCCCTTTTCACCTTTATAACTCCTGTGATTTATCACTTGCAATAAACACATATTCTGCACATGAATGCAACAAGCAAGAAAATACAGATACACAGCCAGCAGACAAACATTGTATAAAGATGACCAACGGGCACTCATAACTTAGTTCTAAGCCAGTGAGTGTAGTATGAGATCCCAATAGAGGAAACAGCCAACGGAATGGACATATTTCACATTGAATTCTTGTAGGCTGTAAATCGTATTATATTTCAGGCACCACATCCAATATATCAGCAATATGCAGTGTCTGGCTGGAAAACTGCATCAGTGTTTTGATTTTGTGTTTCTCTGATTATAGCTAAAGGCGACAATATTATAGGCTACAACTCTGCACTGGTAACTTAAACTTTTGCTTTGTCAGTTGATGCTAAATATAGTAGCCCAGTGACCACATAATGAAAGCCATCTAAACCAAAGCCAAACGTGCAGGTTCTTCTGAAGCAGAGGCTGCCAGGTGAGGCCAATCAAAGTGAATTACAGCACTATCTGGCTCAGTGTTATGGGTAAGAAATGAAAGGCAACCAAGTGTGAGCTAATTTATTTGCATAACAAAATCCAGCTGGTCAAACACTTCAGCTGTATATTGCATATGCACAGATGTGTGTTTATACTGGATATACACACACATTCAATATTGAGATCTTCTACTTATTCCAATGCAGAAAGCTTTTAATGCAACACAACTGAGAGGCTTAACATTTCTCACATGACGTCTATAAACAGTAGTGGTGATTGTCACAAAATGCCACATTTGTGGAGCATTAAAGTCAGATTAAATTTCATTATTTTTGGTCTGCTGTGACAAACATTTGCTCTGTAAATCTATTGTCCTAGTGCTCTCCTTTGAGAGAAAACCAGGTGTAGGCTACATTTACAGGTTTAAGCTACACTACAGAATAGGGTTAGGGCCACGTGAAAAAATGAATTTGAGTTCTGAGTCAGGCAGATAGGCAGAATTCTGACTTTATTTTAATAATTCTGACTCTAAACACAGAACTCAATACATTTTTTTACATGTGGCCCTAATCCTCTTCCGTACTACACAACCAACATTAGCTTTCCTGCTAAAGTATCCTTATCTAACAAACACATGGACACACATCTTGTCCTGCACCTTCGGTTGTTGAACGAGCCACCAAACAAACATCATTCGCCACGAAGTGTAAGGTTCCCCTACCGTTGTAACCTTTAGAGAACGTTCCCCTACCGTTGTAACCTTTAGAGAACGTTCCCCTACTGTTGTAACCTTCAGAGAACGTTCCCCTCACCCTTAAGTTGGAACATTCCCCTAACGTTATTTCATTCGTTATTTTCATACATTCCACTAACCATTCAAAAACTTTAACAAATATATATATATATATATATATAAGAATCAGAATCAGTTTTATTGGCCATATAGACACATACTGTACAATAGAGACAACATACATATAGGCACATTAACACAATATATTGTATAAATGTAGAGTGCAAATGTAGTGTGCAAAATGCATATTGGAATGATAAAGTATGTAATGTGTAGGTGAGTGGCCAAAGTGGGGATGACCCCACTTATCAGCAGTTCAGGAGAGTGATGGCAGTGGGAAAGAAGCTGTTCTTGTGTCTGGTTGTTTTTGTGTGCAGGGATCTGTAGCGCCTGCCAGAGGGGAGGAGGCAGGAGGATAGCAGCAGTGTAGAAGATGGCCAATAGCTCTTGTGGTATCCTACGGCCATGCTTCCGCAGTTGCCGTAGGAAGTACATCCTCGGCTGAGCCTTTTTAAGAATGTCGGACTCCCACTTCAGATCCTGGGAAATGATGGAGCCCAGAAACTTGAATGAGTCCACCTTTGACACTAGGCTGTTGGATATTGTGAGGTGGGGGGGGAGCACTGTGGGGTCCTCCACAGTCTGCTGCAGTCAGCGCGTGGAAGTTTTTCTGGGAGGCTGCTAGAGTAACAAGTAGAAGCAAAGTTACAAGTCAAATTAAAACCTCTTATCAGCCAAGCTAAGCATAATACTGATGTGAACAATAAAATAACACCTGTCTGTTATAACCCTGCAGATTGTCAGGTCCTGGAAGGCCTTCTTTGTCTTTCTGCCCTGCAGGCTATACGGTTTTACAACGTCATTGGTTGCCACTCGCCGTAGCATGCGACGGATGGCAGCACCTCTGGTCGAACCTCCAAAGTTTGTCAGGAAAAGTTGCTGTAAAACATATAGAAATACAAATTACACATGTAGAACTAAGTGGAGAGCTTGTACAATATCATTTTGTAAGAGAAGTCAGTTCAGTTATAATGATATTTGAATTTATGCAATTATATAGTGTTATCTTAGGGCAGGGTAGGGCCACTTAATTACCATTTTGTTCCTCCTCTCCTGTTGACCGAGACTCCTGTCTAACTCCTGCAGCTCAGTGACTGTCGAGCAGGGCGACAGCAACACGTCATCGACTGGAGCAGCTCATCCATCTTTTCCTCAAATGTGTCCATCCGCCTTGCTATGCGGGTAATGGATGTCCTCATGGCTATGGAATAATTAATAGTTTTAGTTGTTATACATTATATACGTTCATATGTGAACAACTTAAGTGAGTCTTCTTGCCTCTCTGTGTGACGAGTCACCTCCCTCTGTGTGGTGAGTCCTGCTGTTTACAACAACAAAAAAGTTAAGTTACTCTCAAGTTCCTTGTCATGAAATTGTGTTTAATTGGAAATGGAAAATTCAAAGCCACTGTACCTTCAACCAGGTCCCAAGATGAAGTGACAGGCAGAGCTTGCGTTACAATAGACCCATCCAGCTCTGGGCAACCGGCTGGTTTCCTGTGTGGTGTTGACTCATCTAAAAAGAAAGTAGATATGAATATTGGTCAGTTAATTTATGGAAGGTTTCTTGCACATGCCATTGCAAAAGATGAACCTATGCTGTTACATTAGACAATCGCTAAAAAAAACACTTACATGCAGGTGGTGGAGGCAGTAACATCTGCTGACCTGAAAAAGGGCAGGAAGGGACAAACGCATCAGAACAGTCACGTGATATGCACCAGGTTGAGTGTCAGTAGTTCCAAAGACCGTCTACGGCAAGCCGTTCCACTCCCTATTCAGCCCCATTGTACCGATTTGGTTGCAGTTCCACCAGAGTTCCACTGGGGGGTGATCGCGGTCCAGTGCAAAATGAATGGGACTCTATGGAGCTAGACAGCTAAATGTGTCTCTTTCGCCTGATTGTCGTTGAGAAATCTCAGATTTGATTGTAGTTTTTGCAAGTTCAACATGGATTATAGGTCAAAAGTTGAATGAACGAGTACTTGTGTCCTTTCGATTTGTTACAGGTTGAGTCGTTGTTGCCCATAACACGCTAGCATTCTGCTAATGAATGCTGATATCTAATGATATGATTTCCCTCTCTGGTATTAAGAATGTCTGTCTGTCTGTGTTAGCATTCAGAATATCTTCCTTTCTTTTCTTAAAACACTCATCCAAATGGTTACCTCTATGAATCTCTGCAAATTTGTCTCCCAGTAAATTGGCTTTGTCCACATCTGATATTGCTTCATTTTGTCCTTCAATTAGGGACAGGAATATGTGGGGGCTTATATTTACCTATCATCTTTTTTAACCATCATCCACATCTTATTCAGGGTAGTTTCTCTTCCAATTGTTGAACAAAATTGTCTCCAAGATTCTTTTTTAGCTTCTTTGATAACTTTCCTAGCCAACGCCTTTTTTCTTTGATAGTCCATAAGAGTATCCATTGTAAGCATTTTGCGCAACATTTTAAAAAGCTCTATTTCTGTCCTTAACAACTTCTGTACATTTATCATTCCACCATGGGACAGGAGTTTTTTTCCCCCTTTGGCTCATATTGTTAGGAATACTCTGGCTTGCTGCTGCAATGATAACCATACTCAACCTACGATTCATGTCATCAATACTTTGTTCCGTTTCTTCAGGCATTTCAGTTAATCCATATATACACCATTTAGAAAATGTCTTCCAATTTGCCTTCTTAACACCATCTATGACGGGTATAAAGTTCATCCATCTTAAAATCAATATCTACACTACATAGTATTGGAAAATGATCACTTCCAATACTTGTGTTTTGATCTACTTCCCAGTCACACCTGCTGGCTATTGTTCTATCAACTAAAGTGAGATCAATACATGATGTCTCATTCTTGAAAATATTTATCCTTGTACCATTACCATCATTCAAACATACTAGCATCCTGTCATTTATCATTTCTTCTAATAGTACTCCATTAACATCTGTATGTCTACTTCTCCATAAACTATTATGAGCATTAAAATTCCCACACCAAATTTCTCTATGACTTCTTTTAGAAATACTTCTACATCAAATCATTTGTTAATGCTTTACATGGGTTGTAATAATTAATGACAGTAAATTTTCCTTTGTCTCCATTAAATATTTCAGCAACCACATTTTCATGTTCAGTTGCTGTATTGATGTGTCTGAATAATATCCCTTCTTTGATAAATGTGATGCAACCTCCTCCTCTGTCTTTACCTCTATCTAATCTTATACTATGATATCCTTTCAATACAAACTCTAAATGAGGTTTTAACCATGTTTCTTGGATACATATAACGTCTGGTTTATTTGACATTTCTTGAACATACCTCTTAAATTCCTGTCCATTCGCTATCAAACTTTGTGCATTCCACTGGAGAATGAAAAACATTATTAACGCTTTAACCAATTTGAGACCCTCCATACTTCTGATTTAGTATTTCATGAATATCATCTGCCTTTGTTATTAATCCCAAAATATCATTAGCAGCTTCCACAACTGATTTGATTTGATCACTTTTCTTAACATGCAGCATAGTGACATTAACCACTGAACATATGAAAGCAATAAAGTCATTTTTCCTTATCAACAGTGTCTCATCTGAAATTATCATCCTACATTTGACCTATTGTCATCTGTACTCCTTTGTTCAGGTAAATAGACAGGCGCTGATTTTTCTTTTTTTTTGTTATTTTTCACAATGTGTTTGATTGCCTCAGCATACGAAACTTTATGTTTTATCTTATATTTCTGAACTTCCTTAGCTTCCTTTTGTTTCACACATCCTCCGTATGCTGCACTGTGTCGGCCTCCACAATTGCAGCACATTAGGGGCTTTCCGACTGGAGGGATTTTTGCAGTTCTTAGAACTAAACGTTCCTAGAACACTTTTTTCGTTGTGTTCCGACAGGAAAAATGTGGGGATTTTTAAGTTCCTCTGGCCGCAGTAGCGTACTTTTTATCTCCTACTTCAGAGCAGGGTCTTTTCCCTTTTCCCAGGTGTACTTGATTAGTCAAACTCATAAGTCACGCCCACTGCCAACTCGGAACTTGCAGACACAGTAACAACCAACAACAGGACATTTTTAACAATTTTCACCATCTTATTCATCATTAAATTCACTTCTGACAACGTTTTATGCGAGAAATTAACTGTTTAGATTTTGAATATAGGCAGTCTTGCGAAAATTGATGCCAAATTGACAATTTGCTTTAAAGTTTTCGGAGTTGAGAAGCTCCATCAAGTGAGGCGCCAGCAAGCGCCTGCCCCAGCCTCTAGCTCGTCGCTCGGCCAGTCTTGCTCAGAGACCCCGCTGTAAGCTGGAGGTCTCTCAGACCGCTCGTAAATAAGAGGCTTTTATTTCGCCCTTGACGGTTCGTTTGTTTAAATATCACAACACATGTCCATCATAAGATTAACGGGAACCTGTGGTTAACTGTCTTTTCAGAGTTAAACTCCACAAGCGTGTCCTGCGGCTCGCCGGCTGTCACACACACACACACACACACACACACACACACATCCACAGCGCAGCAGGCAGAGGCGGGGTCTGTTCCGAGTATAATAAAGCCCCGTCTGTGTTGAGCAAAACATTACGTGAATTACTACGAGAATGGACGGAATGCTGCTTTGTTGTTGTTGTATGTGACGCTAAGGTCTAGTGACGATGCTATAAAGACCGTTGCCGTGCTTGAGTCACTCCCTTACCCCTCCTTCCAGTCCCTATGGCCACTTGGTCAGTGGGAATGCAAACGGAAAAAAATATTTTGGGGGAGAGTAGTCCTTAGAACTGCTTAGAAGTGTACTTTTCCTCTAAAAAGTACAAGTACTATCCGGTCGGAAAGCACCTTTTAACTCTGTATTATCCCCACATTGTCCATACTCATGCTCACTTCCACACTTAGCACATCTAATTTTACCTCGGCATTGAGCAGCTACATGTCCAAACCTCTGACATTTAAAACATATCATTGGATGTGGAATGTACTCCCTTACTGGATAGCACATGTAGCCCATTTGAACTTTCGAAGGCATGGCATTCTTAAACCACAGCAATATAGACATGCTTTCGATTTTCTCTTTTCCTTTAGTCAATCGCTTTGCATCAACAATCTCTCCCCCTTTCAGACTATCTTTAATTTCATCAATAGAAACTGAAATTGGAATTCCAGTTATAACTCCTCTCTGTCTTGACGTTATTCCCGGAATGTGCGATATTACTTTGACCTTATTCAATGTATCTTTCTTTAAGATCATCTCCCTTTGATCCTCAGACACTGCAAAAATCATTAGCCTCCCATTTCCCATGAATCGTGCATGCTTAATTTTCCCTATTTCTTCCTCAACTGCTTTGGTGATATGGATCAGGTGTAAGTGTGGCCCTCCCTTTTCCTCAAATACAACAACCACTTTCCACATTTCTTTAATTGACTGCTGAACCAGAAACTAACGTTCCCCAACATTCCCTAAACGTCCTGTGTTAGTGGGGCGTTACTCTATACAACACGCTGTCTGCCCATGACATGAACGTTTGTTTACCTTGTCTCTTCTTCCAGCTGCCGTCAGTCAAACGACACCGCCTCCAGAAAAGGAGCCTTTCTGATATTTTCACAAAGATTTTTTTCTTCCTTTTAATAATTAAAAACTATTCATTGTAAAAATACATTGCATTATTTTTTAACTAAAAAAGGGATAGGTCTAACTAAATGGGATTTCAATTAGATATATGCCTTTTTTTTTTTTTTTTTTACCGGTTTTTACAACATATGCAATCAGCTTAGTTTTTTTTATCAAATAAAGTACAGAGACAATATATGACTTACCACTTACAGTGATACTAAAGAAATACTACCAATACTATTTTTTCTTAGTATTTTGCCTTTTGTTTTGATAGCAGACAGTAGAAAATGAGGAGGGATGTCATGCAATAATTGGGTCCTGGGCTTGAAATGGGGACATTGCAATTACACAGTCTGCAATATATACACATACCACTGGGAAAATAAGTTGTTAACTATGTATATTTATTGTAATGTGTATGAATAATGATTTTAATGTGATAGCTAAAAGTAATGTCTAGCATTTGGCACTAGTAGTAAATGCAAGCTTGATTAAAGCAACCCACCCAAACAACAACAATAATAATAATAATAATAATAATAATAATAATGATTTGACTATATGAAAAAGTATTGCCCCCTTTTATATAATCACAATTGCTAAATAACGTCCTGCTTATAATCCATTCATAAGAACATATTTGGAACATGAAGGGGTGGTGTTGATGAATGGGTAATTGAGTTCATCTGACAGGGCTTTGGGAGTACAGTACATGTCAGAAAAGGTTAGGAAACACTGTACTAGAGGACCAAACCTGGTGTGTGGGCAAACAGTAACTGCGAGTGATGGAAATTTGATTAAAAAAAAAGTACAAATGATTGTTCAAAAGTGCATTTATTCAATTATTTTTGGCACTTCAGTTATCATCACTGGTCACACAGTTAACATAAAACAAAAGTGAGCATCCCAGTACTGCTGCAGCTGAAGAGTGTCAAATTTACTGCCCAGCAGAAATTCAAAATGTTATCATAATTAATAGAGCCATTCTAAGAAATGTTTAAGCGGTTGTGAAATGTTTTTTATCAGTACATTTCTTACAATAATAAAATAAGTAATAATATGATTTTTAAGTAATGAATAAATATAAGTTTCACTGACGTTAGGGAAGTTTTAATTTTGGACAATTAGCCTCTGAAATGAATACAAAAACATCTCAAGGGGAGATCAGGGATTGTTTTTCATTTAAGTGTAAGAAAATACTTTTATAATCAGAGATGCTCACACATTGTTTTGTTAGGACAATATTACACAATTAAATTGATTAAATATTTCACGTAAAGGTGACATTCAGTATAAAGAGATATTAACATGCAAACAGAGAGCACCAAGGTGAGACTAACACAAAGCAGCTTTGGCAACAACTGAGATTTCCTTTATGGAAAGGAGGAGAAAAAGGTTTAACTTCAACAGCTCAGGGCATCGTCAGTATAATGAATCATTTCAAACATGCAGTAAGCTTTAAATGCTTAAAAAGTTGTTTTTTTTAATTACAAAAAAAACTTACTGAGAAAGGTTCAAGGAGTGGATACAAAATGACATCTTTGTTCAAGTTAAAAGGTAATCACTGAAGAATATCATCAAATCATTCTTCCACTCTCTGGTGTTCTCTTTGGCTGGGTCACTAAGTCCCAATATATTGCTCCTAATGCAACGTCTCAGGCACTGTATCATGTAGACTCATTTTACCAGATGTCTTATTTCATTTAAATGTCACAATTTGATATGGCTGCTCATTTTGGCAAAGGTACCAGGTAAGATTTCAATCCTTACTTAACGTCTTAGGTTTTGCCTTTTTTTCACAAAATAAATGCATCTGTTTGAGTAGTCTTTACACGCATGTTCAGAGTTCTGCCAGCTCCACACATGAGTGCTAGTGCTTTTTCTCGAGGTAATTTGAGGGAACCCATCCTTTCCTTGGTCTGCCATTGTCCAGAATCTTGCAGTACCACCATCCATTGGGGTTTCTGTCCAGGACCTCCAGACTCGTCCCCTCAGGAAATCCCATGGTCTCCTCGTCGCCATGGTAATCTGCTATGGAGACATACACCTCTCTGAGGTTGTTATGGATGATGTGGGGCTTGGGTTTCACTGTGGATACAGGGAGGGCATTCTTCTGAGAGCTGAGGCCGAGAGATTCAGCGCTACCGGTACCAGATCTGTTCATTTTGGGTAGCGCTATGTTGTTTGGCGGCAGGCTGCGTGGCACAGTGCCGAAGGAGGCGTTGCGTCGCACTGTGGGGCTGGCACGAGGGTGGTCCGTGGAGTTGAGTGACTCGTTTCTCCTAAGAGAACCAACAGGGCTGGGACCATCCCTGATTGGGGCTGATATGAAGACAGACTGAGGTCTGACAACCTGCTGCTGTATGGTGCTATTCTGCTTCCGTGAACCAAACAAGCTGACGGGTTTGGATAGGCCACCTGGAGGCTTGGAGGGGATGGGTGGGGTGACCTTCTTTAGGTTTTGGTTGATGTTGTTCAACGCCTGCACCCTTTGTTCATTCTTCTCCAGGCTGTTGGACTTGCTTAGGCTTTCAGGTTTAGTCGGGGTGCCATCAGATTCAGACCCTGCCATGTCATCTTGTTGCCTGATGAGCTCCAGGAAGTAAGTCGGAGCCCAACCCTCTGTGTCTCCCCAGCGGACATACCACCAGCCACTCTCCTGCTTCTCTAGCACTTCCACCTCCACTCCAGCAGGGAAGCTGAGTTCAGTCTCTTGGACTTTCACATAGGGATCTGTGGTGCGATACAGGCTGCAGCCTTCCAGGTCAGAGTCTCCCCGGCTGCCTTTAGAATAGATGGAGGAGAGATCGGATGTGCTCTGAGAAGAGAAGGAGTCCTCTGAGGAGATGACTGAAGCGGTCTCACAGTCCTCACCTTTAGTTTTGGTGCCGTTCTTCAGCTGCCCTGTTGGCCGCAGCTGTCTTCTCAAGGTGCTGATGTCCATCTTCTCTGCACTGGATGCCTTGGCTAGTTGTGGTTTAGGCCTCACCACTGGCTTTAGTTTAGAGGAAGACTTGATGGAAGAGAATGCCTTGCTTTCATCTTGGTCTTTTTTAGTTCTGGACAGATCTGGGGTGGACTCAGTTGAGGCAGATTTAGGACCGGATGCCTCCTCAGCTTTGGTTGAAAATGGGCTCCCATTTAAGTCTATCTTGAGCTTATTACCTGCACGTCTCCACCCACCTGATGTCGGGTTTGCAGTCTTGCTAGTTTCTGACAAGACACTTGTCTTTGAGGAATTTGAGTCCCTGCTGCACTGCCGCTCTGGCGTCTCCCTGAAGGGCTGGAAGCCGTCATTCTCATAGATGCATTCTCCCTCTCCCTCTGCGTCCCCCTCTGCCTCGTGGCCATCTTCAAATGACTCACACATCTTGAAGGAGGCACTGTGGAGAGACGAAGCCGGAGAAGGCTTGGAGGACAGGTGGGTTCCCCTCTGAGAGGAAGTGTCCTCATTTTTTACATCCACCAAGGAGCCTTCTCCCCTCAGAAACTCAAACTCAGACTCCATGTCCAGATCGCCAATGGCAGGGACATCATATTCTGGCTCTTCATACACCGGCCTTCCAGGAGACACAGGGGACTCTGGAGCTTCAGACGTGGGGCTGCTGGGAGGTGCAGTCTCCACTGAGTCTTGTTTTTTGACAGGCGGAGCTGGGGGTGGAACTTTTGGGCGGCACAGAGTGCTTGTTCTACGATTCAGGTTGGGCTTTTTACGTTTGTCAATGTAGGAACAGGGAGCCCAGCCCTCCTTCTCACCTATGTGGACATACCACCAACCACCAGAGTTCTTCTCAATGACCTAAAATGCATTTTCAAAAAAGAGATTAGTCTTTATATGACGGCATTTTTATTTGATTTAAATTCTTAGAGAAGGCAGAGTTGTTACTGAGCTGTGATGAATAAATTGATACAGCAAGATATATATGGTTGGTACCCAAACTTAAAATGTTCTTGTTACTGAAGTTAACCCTGAAAAAAAGAGTGCTTACCTCTGCTTTCTGTCCTCCATTGAAAGTGATACCATCAGATATACAGGACTGGAAATCTGCAATGGTATAATACTCGGCTTCAACTGTAGGGGGCTCTGGTGGTGAGGGCAACTGAAATCCCTAAGCACAGAAGAAATTGGCACTGTTAGACAAACTGTACTGTCAGTGGTGGAAGGAAAGTCCAGTTTTGAGGTGCCTGTGCTTTACTTGAGCATAGCCATTTCATGCTATTTTACATTTGTACTGCACTACATTTGAGAGGGAAATATTGTACTTTATACCCCACTACATTTACAGTATCTGACAGCTGCAGTTACAGTTCAGATTAAGATTTTTACCTTCTTGACTTCTGGCCCCTTACAAACAGAAAAACAACAGCCTCTGATTGGGGCCCCTTGTAACGTTTAGATGTCTACAGTTATGAGCTGTTAGCATTTCCACCAAAGACAGATTTCACCTTTAAACTTCTCAGACTGTAAATGATTGTTTAAGTAGCATTTAATATATTATATGGTTTTGTTTTTTCTACCCTATAAATTATCTCCCAACCCCTCCGATTTAACTTGTGAGAGGGGGCCTGACCCCTAAAGTAGTAAAAACCAGCTCCATCTCGACCAGCCACTGCAGTAAAATCCGGCGTACACACACTGATGCATTAGTAACACAAACTAATAATGTCATGTAAAAGGGATGATGGATGGCTAAAATATCACACTCTTACCAAGGTTGCATCTCTTCGAGGAGGAGGCTTTTGCCTGAGAACTGGAGAACCTGTAAAAACAATTGCAGAGAAAAACATTTACATTCAAGAATAGACATTTATAAAGAATGAGATTTTAAAAAAGTTTGAAATTTAATCATTAGTAATCTACTATAACAGACGGACAGAAATTCAAACATTAACAGTGATATGGCTAACCAATTTCCACCCGATGAGGGGCGATGCGGGCTACAGCTGGTGAGGCAGGCTCTGCTTTACTTTTTCCATCCTGTGGGGTACTAACAGGGCTGGAGTCAGCACAAGGGATTGGAAGGCTGATCTCCTTCTTGGCCACCTGGGGGCTCTCTGGGACTCCTTCAATCTGCACATCTTTTTCACTCAAGGCCTTCTTGTTGAGCAGGTTACTGATCTCCATGATGTTTCCAATTATCTCCACTGGGCCTGTCACGGTCTTCTTGCGGGGAGAGAGATCATCCTTCATCTTCTTTAGGTAAGAGGCTGGAGCCCAGCCCTCTTTATCCTGGTACCTGTAAAGGACGTAAGAGATGAAAATAAATAACATCTTTTTGTAATGAAAGAAGTAAAAAGTGTCTAAAGCAAGTGAGCAGAAGTTTACCTAATAAACCACCAGCCTTCCAGGTTCTTCTGAATCACCTCCACAATGACGCCTTTCTCAAAAGCTATTTCATCCTTGCCCTGGCTGGAGTAGGGCTGCACAGTTACGTACTTCTCTTCTGCCAAAGCATGAGCAGAGAATGACAACATAGCTAAGATTTTGAGGGTTGTGAAAACAAAATAATCATTGGAAAGGAAACATAGTAAGAAATGTACAGTCTATAAATCCTTTCTATAGATTTTTATATTTATGATCATACTGCAATAATAAGAGATACGGGTTAACAATTATACAATGATGGACTGTCTTGTAATTAATCGGTACCAATTTTACAATATACTTGGAGAAAGATGTATCATTTTTCTTTAATACAGACTGAAAGTGTTTTCTGGCTGTTGGTTCATCTGCCAGATGTGTGAGTAGATGTGCTGTGTGTGTTAAAAATGTTCTTTGGCACAAAAGATTTGTCTATAATTTATTTTATGAAACTAAAGAGAACTATATAATGCAGTGAGTAGCTACAGGACATTATTAATTATTGCACTGAATTTTTTTTATTTTGCCATCATTGCATTATGTATTTCTTTGAAGTTACACATATGCTATGTACTGTACTGCATATGACATTATTGTTATATATTGCATAGCAAAAAATCACTTGTGGTCAAATCAGTCGTCACAGCCAAATCATATTCATAATCAGATCAACAGTTGTAACGTGTGGTCGACCATGAACCGTTACATTCCCGCCCTGCCTCGTTTCCCTTCTTTCTCCCCCCTCGTTTCCTGTCATCTCTCTACTATCACCTATCCAATAAAGTCCATACAAAATAATGAGTACTAGTGCGTATTCCTCAAAATGTTCTTTATAATATCAACCATCTTAACATAACTAACTGGTATTCATTAAGGGTATTGATCAAGGGGAACTACAGCACATGGGGCCAGCTAGAGTCCTAACAGTGTCCTTGGCCTTGTGACAGCGAGCATCTCCAAACTCAGCCCACAATAGAGAGCAGGCGCTTCCTGCTGATTTATGCATTGCCATGAGGCAAAGGGGCAGAGCAAAGACATAATTTCCTGTCATTATAGCAATTCCTGCCTGAATACAGACGGCACAGGGAGAAGAGGTGTGTTCAAAAAGGAGAAAGGCACAAAAAAAAAAAAAAAAGCACTCAATATGCTGTCCTCCCAGTTGGTAAACAGGAAGCGTCATTCTGGTGACAAACCATTCCATTTTCCTTCTTCCACCCGTTTCCGAGGTTGTGTTGTAGCTGAATGGGTGTGGGATAGTAAATCCCCTTTACTGGCAAAAACTACAGTAGGCTCCAAGGGTAAAGATATTTCTGTATGCTTTATTTTCCTTTTGCCTGGTTCTTCCGGTCTCTGTGTCAGGGCTGGTAAAACATTTTCCTCTCACCAACCTCTTTCAAACAATATCCAGCAGTGCAATGAAGGGAAACTCTGAATCTGATGCTATGTTAACCACAACGCTCATAGCCTGCATCAACTTTATAAATGATTCTTGTGGAGTCAGCAAAATATCTGTCTTTTTTCATTATTTTTTTTAAACACAAAGCAGGATTTTAGTTCTAGGTTGGAAACAACTCTCTCCCCACTCCAGAGAGTAGCCTCTACTGCCAAGCGTTAAGTTTGGGCTGAATTCAATAGCTTATCCTCACTCCACTGTCAGCAATCCAAATGCATCTCCTGTGAAAAAAAGAACCCTTGGCCTTGGTAAGAAGAACATGTGCAAGTTTATGAATAAGTGAGAGATTTGCTCTTTGTTTATCTGTCAATATTGGTTGCTATCTGCACCACAGCAGGATAAATGTCTGTTTCTAACACACTAAAAAACTACATGCACACTTCATTTGCTCATAAAAAGGCTAAATATGGCTCTAAATTGCAGCATAAGGCATTTCAAAGTATATTACACAATTATGTTCAGATGAGTAGGTAGTTTATTCTGTGATTCTGGGAAGATTGGTTTTGGCAAAGAGTGCTTAATTATAACGAAAATGCTTACAAGGAGCAATTTTGTAACATAATTTGAGCTTAGCATCAATAATTGGGGTGTATAAAGTTGATGATTTCACCTTTGCTTTCCAGGCTCATTTCATATTAAAGTCAGTTAGTGGTTAGTTGTGGTGGATTGTGGCTCATGATAAATGCATTTGCTGGAAGAAAACACAGGATGAAAGACTGAACAAATATGTGCATGTGGAGAGGAAGGAGATGAGCCATGTGGTAAGAGACAATAAGTAAGACAGGGTGGGGGGAACAATAACAAAAGAAGGGAGGGAGAGAGGTGATGCTGCATCTGTCTCAGTTCACCTCGGCTCTGCTGCCGGCTGATGACACCCCCCAACGTCCATCTGCGGTCCAGCCTCTTCAGGTGAGCCTTATGCCGCTTAGTAACTGACAGACATGGGTGGTGACCAGACGACAACAAACAAACAAACAAACAAACATGGGAGACATGAAGAGCAAGCACAAATGTTACACAAACACACAAATGACATGGATCCAACCAGAAGAACCCCATTATTAGCTACATGGAAGACATAAAAACAAGACCACAAAGCAAAACATGGTGGACAGATAGAATGGACAGATGGAGGTTACAGAGGAAGTGTTAAACCCAAGAGATCTTCTCTGTGGCTTGTAATTAGGAGTTGTTAGCATGGTTTTCCCATCCTGTGCTAGAGCATCTGGGACACACATTGCTGCTGCAAGAATGCCATCCAATTAATAGAGCAGCTGAGAGTGCCGCTGGTTGGAGCTATGCGCCTCAGAAGGTCTGGTATCGATATGGGGAAGTACTGGAGTTAATGCACCGATCCGATACCACGTAATAAAGCCCTAAAGAAAATCTACGTTAAGTAGTTTATTTATGTTATTTTTCCGTTATAACTGACTGTCAAACTGCATAATAAAAGAAAGTTCTGTGGCATTCATTGTTTGTGTTTGTTCATGTTTCACAAAGAGTTTAACCTGAGCCAGACCGACAACAAAGATAGAAATAATATCACATCCATACAAGGATAGTAGTATACAGTTGTTAAAACATAATAAAATATATGACACACTGGTATCGGATCGGTACTCGGTATCGGGCGATACACAAGTTCAGGTATCAGATTCGGTATTGGGAAGCAAAAAATGGTATCGGACCATCCCTAGTATATTTCCTGATGCCTTTTGTAGGTAAAACAATGGAGATGGGAATTATTTCTGCCAACTGTGAGCTCTTGTCACATGCCAAAATGATGGGGCTCCTGTATCACTCTTCTTAATTTCCAATGATAGGAACATCAGAAAGACAAAACAAAAAAAAACTCATGCCATGTTACAAAACCTATGTCAAAAGTTTGACTTTTTGGGAAATATTATTTGCTTTCTGGCAGAAGATTGGTGGAGAAGATTGATTCTACGCTCATATCTGTATCGTAAATATAAAGCCAATGCGAGCCATTGGTTAGCTTAGCTTAGCACAAAGACTGGAAGCAGGGGGAAACAGCTAGCCTGGTTCTGTCCAAAGGTCACTACAGATTACGAAATAAAACGATATATCTCGGTTTTTTTTTATTCATACAAAAAAAAAAAGAAAGACAATTCTAGATTTTACGGGGGTGATGTACTAGACCGTGGCTCTTGCCTCTAAGCAGTTGCCAGTTAACCAGCAGAGACTCCAGGGAGTTATTAGTTTAGTATTAGTCAAACTATTTAGACATAACGTGTTAATATGTTAGCTTCTAAAGATGATGGTAGGTGGATTTAATAACTGTCGGACAGCACTAGACTAGCTTGCTTCTTCCCTTTATGCTAGGCTAAGCTTACTGGTTGTTTGCATTCGTTTCATATTTACCACAGCTGTATTAGACTGGTATCAATCTCTTCATTTAACTCTCCCCAGGAAGCAAATAAGCATGTTTCCCAGAAAGTCTAACTATTCCTTTAGGCAATAGGTTTATTTTTGTACAAAATGTGATCAGAACAAGGACTAGGAGGATGTGTATTTACTTCCATAAGCGGGTAAACTCACATCTCATGCTGTCACATGCTTTCAACATGTCTCTTTTTTGGCTTTTCTAAAAAAAACTTTCATGAATTCCAAATGCAGTTTTTCCAGAAATGTGCAACTGTTCTGTGACAATGTGGTGGCACAGACTGCTGAAGACCACAGAACTGACAAAGAGATGCTTTATGAGTTTCATGCCATTCCCATGACTGACAAGACACACATAAACACTAATTACACTGACAGATTGTCCCTCCTGAAATACCCTGGCAGCAAACTCCAGCTATCTCTGACAGAGCAGATAGGAGTGTTTGGCGTATTCGTTTACATTTGTGTCTGTCTGTGGTCATACATTTGTGATATGCATACATGTTGTAATCTTCTGTTGATAAATCTTTATTCCAAATGGGGAGAACATTATTCTCAGTGTTTTCTCTCTCCCGCCATCCTTGAGCCATAAGATATACAACACCAAAGGGGATTCTGGGTCCCATTGTTACAGAGTACAGCAATTGTACAGCAAAAGATGTTTTGGCCAGAGTGCTGGAAAATCTTGATGTTTGTTTGGAAGTGTAATTCTTCACTTAATTATTTCCGTGCCTTCAGTTTTTGTGGTTTCTCTAACACAATGCTGCATACATCTTAACAAACAAGCTGCAGTTGCTGCATTACCTATTAGCTATCAAAGGCTGACGATGTGACAATAATATAGCTCTATTGCTCTAAGATTAAAATGTTTTCTCCACTAACATTGAAAATGCTTGAAGAACGAGACGATGGCTTGATAACCGTATGTGACAGGGCTGTCAAGATGATTGCATGATTGGCGCCGTCTTCAGCTTCACGTGTCAGCATTATATTATGGCCTACCAAACTCTTCATAGGTGCGTTTCTTATCAGGGCTTTGGATCGCTCTGACGCGAGTAACCTCACAAAACGTAATATTAACACTCGTCTACTGTACTGTAACTTATCTGCAATTCACAATGATAAGCAGACATTGCGTGAAATAGCATAATTCATGCCAGAGCTTGTTTTTTAACTTACGATAACCAAAATGTAAGGAGCATGACTTGTAAAACATTCTCATGTTTTACTCCTTACTGCTGATAGAAACACATGCCTCTTTCATGAGCTCAGTCCACGGAGGTCATATCACTTAATATTGCGCTGCATCTCTACTGTACAGTGCATTACTGTACAGCACATCACTTCAGTCGTTGTGGTCTGGTCTCTCCTGGCACTCCTCCTTGCTGTTTACCTAGGCCTGAATCTGCACTCTGTTCAAGCGTGCTTATGATGGCAGGCAGACAGAGAGAGGTGCTCACACCAGCCTGGCGTGAGCCATTAGCGTAGGCTAAGCAGGGACGGGTTTGCGCCATTTTGTCAGAGATCAAAGACTGAGGATTGAGGGCAGAGGTGGTGTCTGTGTGTGGGTATATAACAAAGGTTGCGTTTGTGTGTGGGTGGGCAGGGGCAGGACACTTTGCACTGACTTACCTTCCCCAGCTTTAGAGGCCCCCAGCTCCAAGTCATCCCGTGTGCCACTGTGAGAGTTGAGATAGGTAGCAGGGACCCAACCCTGCTCCTCTGAGGTGCTGACGAACCACCAACCTGTGGAAACATACAGGAGGTTGAAAATCACCAGAACTATGTAAAGTATACTGAAATGGGTACATAGTGTGCAGGATGTTTAACAAACATGTCATACAATGCATTACATAGCAAGATAAGAGGATTTGTTGAAAATGTTTGGGCCCATGATAAGATTCCCACCACAAAAGTACACATAATAAATCTCTACAAGCACACATGACAACTGCTGATGTGACCATAGGTATTCTAGTCTGGCTTATATCTCCCAACAAATCACTTGTATCTTTGTTTTAGTCATTGAGCCCTGATTTGATCTAATATTTCAAATGACAGGGAGGAGCAGCAATTAATTAATTATGTTGCCAACACAATCTGTAACAATCAGGGACAAGAACATCAGTGGGAACACTGCCTGGCTGTAGCTCGACTCGTAACGAGGTCATGTTCAACCTGCGTTTCATCAGGATCAGTCATGATTTCAGTGGGCAGTTTTTCTAAAGTGCTGTTTCAAGCCAAAATATCCATTTGCAATGTTGCAGCTGATTTAACTTGGTTCCTCTGGGTATGACAGCATTGCTCCGACCACTGCTTTATGACAAATGCCTCAGCTGGAAAGGTGCACATACTGTACAAAGTAATGTTTCACTTAAAAAAATAAAATCTGATCCCAATAAAGGGAGTGGAGTACAGTCATCCATTGTGTTACATAAAATGTGTGCTGTATAGGGCTTTGTGGCAAATGTAAAGCACATAGGTACACTAATCAGAACATTTTAACTTGAACAAATCACTTCCACAAAATGTTACCCTGCATTTGTGGGTGACAAAGCTGGCACAAAAACTGTCCTGTGTGGTATGCCACACATAGGCTATTTGTTGTGGTAACGGGTATACAATATGGCTGACAGCTGTCTAGACAAGCCATAAAGAGGATATAAGTGTTCCATCACACTTTCACAGCTGGTCCAAACATCCAGTGTACATTTTCCTACAGAAATGGTGAGTTATGAGGCAATTTAGTTGCACACAATTCACAAAAGAAGCAGAATGTGGTATGACAGACAGAAACAGAAAAAATATGTATTACTTAACTGATGGTAAAGGATGAGGCAAAATTATATGATGCTAATATGGAAATAAAAGCAACAAGAGTATAGACCCCTATATTAGGCATTTGTGGTTCATCTGCATTAGTGAAATATGTCGTCACAATTAGGATATATTGCAATTAAAGGCTGCTACAGATTAGAAGAGGTTATTACTGGTGTTTGAGGTAGACAGGGAAGTACACAGTGTTTCATCCCATTATGTTAGATCTGCTTTATGTGGAGATTGAAAAAGTACAATACACAACATGTCTTTCACACCTGCTGGATCATGGCTTATCTCTCAGCAAAAACAAAATTAGAGTGGAGATATAAACCCTGCCAACAGTGAACAATTTGTCAGACTCCTGTTATATTCAAAGGCATCATGGCTTTCACTACAATTTTTTTGATTTCAGCAAGAATGCCTGTAGGATTTGGTATGTCCTTTTCTTAGGCAGTTTCATACTCTAGTTATGGTTATAAAACACAACTAATAACAACACATTCTGATGAATAACATAACTGAATCTATCTGTATCTGGAATCGAGAGGCACTAGCAATATGCTGCTCACAGACTAAACAAATCAGTGGAGGAAATAAAGAAAATATTTCCAAGCCTTTTTGTAACTTACACATGCAATCTCTGTGATTCATATGACAAATGATTTATTTGAATGATGGACTTGCTCAGCTACACAATCAAAAGCATACTGTATTCAGCTGTACAATGGGGCTGTTTTGCATAGTTAGGCTGGGGCCAGAGAGGAGGATGCTGTTAGTGCCTGGCTCTGAGCAACATGCTGGCTAGGGCTCAGGTACGTAACAAGCCATGTAATGTAATCAGTCTTTGCACCAAAGCTGTGGCTTAAACAAAACCTCATGCCAATAAATTAGACAAAAACAAAATGGTGTCTATAATATTAAGGACTCAAAATACAGACCTCTTTCTTTCCACGGAGGAGCTGAAAGCTTGTGAGAAGATACAATTATTATGACTGACACCCTACATTTAAATGAGTTAACTATACAAGTGTACTTACTATATATCTTATTAAGTCACTGAAAACATTTAAATGAATTGAATGTGTCTTGTTTGATGACCAGCAAAGGGCAGCATCAACATGAATTACATTAATGGTACATTAAATTAAACTGCCCGTTATAAAGAAAGGTCAGCTTGGCAGAAGTAAAAAGACCTGCGTCAGCTCAATTAATAAAAAAAACATATATACATTGCCATTTTCACACTGACGTGCCAGCTTGGGGGAAATGTCATTCTCACCTAAGCAAACCAACATTTATAGAAATGTAAGCAAATATAATAAGGTGTAGGAATGTACTTTAATTGGGGGGAATTGGCTGCAGGTCTAAATATACATATGCAGCAAAGATACAGTGCCACTTTAAAAGGCCTGAATAAATATGTGCTGTTATTGATGGCTTGGGTTGCCTTGCCTGTATTTTTAAACCATCCTCCCATATGGCAGGTGCTTAGGCTGAGTTCACTGAACCTCAAAAGAAGCAATAAAAGTAAACGTAAACTTTTAAAAATGCACACACATTATGTAAGAGCTGTTTTCCTGGCCATTGCAGGTTTATTTCAGGCAGGTTACGACTATATGAAATGTAGAAGAAGAAAAAAACCTTCTAAACGAGAAACCTGCTTCATGTCTTTTATCGCATATATTCATTCACAGAGTGATTGCAATTCAATCCTGCACAAAACTAGCTCCATAAATCGATGTATACTGTACAGGCAACACAATATGACAACTTTCAGAATCCATGAACTCATTCAATCTGTAGGTAACTTTTAGGTCTTCAGATTTCAAATGAAACCCATCTATAATTCTGGCATATTTCTCCATAAGGGCTGGGAGGGGAATGTGATTCTTAACGTTTGGATAATGTCAACTTCATATTGGCCAGGGTTATCATTTGTACATTCTATATGATGACACAGACCTTAAACTGAGATCATTACAAAATAAACTGAGGTTTTCTGGGTCTCCTGTTGCCAAGACAGCAATTTTGCTGAAAGTGAAAAGGTTCAAAGTTAAGCTCCTGCGAGGTGAGTGAATGAAGTTGTGGATTTGGCTATTAAAAGTTAAATTGCAGATAATGGAAATAAGATGAGGAGAAGAAGAACGTGTTCTCTCTTCCTTGTTTCCGGATGGCAGGGATTATCTGTACAGATGTGGGAGGAACAAAGGTGAAGGAAGCATACCTTATGTCTGGAAATATGTGTGTGGGTGTGTGTTTGTACGAGTACAGAGAAAGAGAGCACACATACACTACAAAAGGTACACCTGTAACTTTATCTGTGCTTTTTTATCATCTCTTGCTGTTTTTGATTAGTCTATATTACAACCTGCTTTTCTCCATGTGTCCCTGCCTCGCTATCCACGTTAGGAAAAGTTAAAAATCTTGGAAAGCTGCTGCAGAGTTTCAACCACAAAGGAAGAAAAAAAAAGAACACAGCCAAATGCAGACTGGCAATACATTTTGCTAAACATTATTCAATATTTCGATTGTAGCTACTTAGTCAACATCCTGAGTAAATCTAAAAGCTTTTAAAATGTTTGAGCAGAGTTTAGTTTTGTAACCCCCACGGTTTTGGGTTCAGTGGTTGAATAAGACAATCAACCCACAACCCTCTGGTGGAGATGTCATATAACACCATCACACCACAGGATCATGACCACAGACATCAACCTGAAATGTCACAGCCTTGGAAAGGAAGAAAGCAAACAGTTTGTCTTGACAACACTGTTGTATTGCGCTACAAGAACATCATAAAAACATTTTGTAAGAAGAACTGAGGGCAAGCTGTAACTAAGTTTATGCCTCGGTAGCCTGCTGTGAGCTGCAAAACTCTGGTTGTATCAAGTTAAGTGCATGCTCCATTCCAATTATTTCTGTAATAAAAATAAATAAATGATGATGTCAGCCTAATTTAGACAGCATGAAACATAGCGATCCAGATTTGAAGCAAAGATTTGTCATTTAGGGAAATATTCTTATTGCTTTCTTGCAGAGAAAGCCAGCATCAGCACCTCTGAAGCTCATTTTAACTTATAACTGCCTGGAATCTCTGATGGTTGCCTGGTCCCAACTGCTCCCAGCCAAGAAATAGTCTGGCACATAACCATCTGTAAAATGGCAAATTGTTATCTTTGGTTGTGGTATGGATTAAACCAATATGTTAATTTGTGAGCTTTAGAGGTGCTGGTTGGTGTATTTTGTTACCGTTGGACAGAGCCAGGCTAGCGGTTTCCTACCATTTCCAGTCTTTGTGCTGAGCTAAGATAACCGACTGCTGGCTGTAGCTTCATATTAAATAGGCAGATATAAGAGTGGTATAGACCTTCTCATCTAACTCTGTGCCAGAAAGTGAATAAGCGTATTTCCAAAAATATCATACTATTCTTTTAACTATGAACAACGCATTTTATAAACCAAGTGATTGTATATCAATGTTGGTTATGCAAGTTGGACGTTTTGCAACAATATGACAATGCCAGATTGTAAAAACAACAACTGAGATAGATATTTCTGCAGTGAGAAAGCAAGACTTATATTTATTATTACTTATATTCTACCCCTGCACGTGCAGTTACAGACATATGAGAGTGAGCAGCATTTCTGAGCTCCATGTGTCTCTCATACAGTATCTGCCATCTGGAAACTCTATCAGCTTTGAGACCCAGGCTTCATTTTTACTGTAATCAACAACAGATTCTCAGCTGCAACAAGAAACTAGATTTATGTCATTTTGGGTTTTTCCTAAGGTGACTGGATGACCTATAAAACAAAACAGCAAACTACGTATACAATCAATCACCTAAGAAACCGCGTACATAACACAGTGTGACAGTGCAATTCTCCCTAATGTCCTACTCATCCCTACAAATGTATCATTGAGACAAATAGTCTCATAGTCAAACTGTGCTTTGATTTTTTTGGAGTAACTGTAATTCTCACAAAAGATTTCCACACATCTAGCATGAATATGAGAACCACAGATTCAGCAGCACAAGCAGGCTTTTTTTTTCACGACCTGAAATGATGAGGAATGCAGTGGCTCAGCAGTCCTGCAGATATCTGACACCACTGTTGAGTGGGGCAGGAGAAAAAACCCATTCATTCCCAGCTTCTGTATTCATTAACAGTGGATTCAGTATCAAAGCACAAGTGGGAAGGTATCTAGCCCAATATACAAAGATTCCCAGTTTTCATAAAACACTGGGTTTCAATTACCTGTGTGTCTCTGGTACAAGGGGGGGGAGGCGAAAATGGAACAACACTACTTTCAAGAGCTGATGTTGACCTAAGGAACAACCTTCTCTCCCTCCCAGCCTCTGAAAGGATCCCCTCATGGTCTGAACTAAGCTATAACCCCAAGCTTGTGTGCTCTCTAGGCTCCACTGATTTGGAGACACAGCAGTCCTTGAGTGTCTGAAAGACCACCCCTAAAAGGCCGGTTTAACTCAAAGGTCAATTCTTGATTGAGAGACAGAGTCACCTTTTTTGGCGCCACAGACCAATTTCTGTACACTTATTATTACCACTATTTTGTGCTCTTAAATACTGTTATTGCTCCCGTTCTTCATCTCCTCTGCCTGTATCACTCTGTGCCTGTATCTGAAAATAAACCAGTAGAAGTCCATGTTAAAAAGCCAGTTACAAACCTCCCGTTTAAGTTTCCATATCTAAAAATACAGGATAAGGTTAATTTCTTGAGAGGGTCATTAGTACTTCCTATGGTAAGCTGAAAGAATGTGGTAGATGGGGATTACTATGAGTGGATAATGTGTCTTCCATCTGCTGCTGCAATTTCAGCTTAAAAAAGACATTTAACACTTGGCAAAGTGTTCTGTGTCATGTCTTTGGTGGTTCACGGACAAGAGTTATAGGGTTTTTCCTCTTTTATACAAGGAAACATGTTCTTGCTGAAACTGCACATACCAAACTGGGGTTGAGCACTAGCAGCACTAGAAGCTCAACGCTGACCTTGCCTTTAATCCTCCTGCGTATCAGAGACAGAACATTTGGAACAGCGAGTATACATGCAACGGTCACGCTTGCAGAAACGGCAGAAGCTAAAATCTGGAAAGTTTTTTCAGTTCTCTCATTAACTAAGTATTATGGCAACACACCTTGAGGTGGTGCTGTTATCTAGGTGGAGATGAAAGTAAGATGTCATTCTAATAAATTGTAATCTCTGGAGATTAATATGCATGTCCCAGGTGAAACAATGATTTCTGTGTAGACTTCAAGGATATACACAGGCAGTCTTCTCGGTTTGTAATTGTCTGTGCATTTAGCTCAAACAAGAGTCTTCATCCATGCTAGCAGCTATGTGAAGCTGTACTTAGACACATCAGTACTTTGAGCTAGCTGCTAGCATGGCTAAAAAGAATTATTAAAAAACTAAAATAATCTGATTATCCCAAAAATAAAGTCACTAAACTCTAGTAGTTATCTGGATCTGAATTTATTGCCATGACACAAATACTGCCTAGTATAATTTTAGAGATAACTTTAAATTCTACAGGAATAATTCTTTAAAACGTAACAGTAAGTCTGTGCTCTTGGAATAAACTCAAAAAGAATCTGCCTCTCTGAACATTAAGCTCCTGCTGAGCTGAGCCCTGGAATCATCTTGCTTCCAGCCTGAAGACGGAGAGCGGAGACATTATTGGTAAATTTTTTTCCATGTGAATGTAAAGAAGACATCCTGCACATCCATCTTGTCACGCTGAAGGCCAGACCTGCTTTAATCTACCAGGATTTGATTTCAGCAGTCTCTTTGGGCTTGCAGCCAGGCAGTTGAACATCACCTGCAGGATACCACTGTTACGTTCCAGCTTCTCTATAGCTCAAATTGGTCAAATTTAAAATCATTAGTGTTTGTGAGGACAAAATGGAAATTTTATATAAATAAGATTACTGTGACCCTTCAGGCTCTTCCTGAAATTTAATTCACTCCACCCTTCTTAAGTAAGCTGGGTGGAGCAATAGAGACACAATACATACTGTACATGGGTGGTGCCAGGGGGTCTTGGGGGAGCCGGAGGGACTGACAGATGTGAGCTGGCCTCTCCAAAACAGACAGGCATTCCTGGAGTTCATTTGGCACATTGTAATTCATAGAGGCTGATGTAGATTTGGAATGGAGACAAGTTTAACCCTGACTGGTCCACAGAGAGATATCCTACACAGGACTGGGCACAACATGCCTTATGCTGCCCTTGAGCTGTAGGCAAACCAGCTGCAATAGGTACAATATTTCCAAAAAGTGACTGCAAATTATTTTTTTCCTTTCCTATATACTACCACATTAAAAGAGAAAAGTTAAAAACCACTGAATACAGAGCATTTTAACTAACCAACAGAGCTGCTAGCTTAGCCTTGGTTAACATCTCTTCAATATAGTGTAAAGTGAGGAGGCATCCTGGAGGATCCATTAAGCCATTATAATGAACCAACCTCTCTGAACCACTAACTTTGGCAGGAAATGGCTTTTTCCATTTTCTTCCAGAGTTTCTCCCTGCACTACCCTTTCCTCCTGAGCCAGCATCTCCCCCTAACAAACTCTCATAAACTAGACAAATAAAATAGCTGCAATCTGACTGATGACCGAATTAATAATTATAAAAAATGTTTGTTTTTGACAATACTAAACTGTAACTTCTATAACAGTAGCTCCTGTGTTTCAAGAGTAGTATTAGAGTAGTAGAGTAGAGTAGTATTCCTGAAAAACTGAATGCTACAACAGAACATCAAGCAATCATTGGTCTACCCTGTTGATTTACCACATGCTGCACCTATTTCAAATCAAACAGAAATCAATACAAAATACTGTACCAACTGAAACAAAGGCCAAGACACAAAATGTATCGCCATGGCACTGCAATGGAAAATACTGCCTTGGCTCAGAACAGCAGGCTGGAAAAGTGGAGAAAGCTGAGCTCTCATATAGGTCTGACCTAGATTCACTGCCCTGTCAAACGCATATGTTATCTAATCCAAGGTAAGGAAAAGTCGATAACTGCACTGGGCAGCAGTCACAGCCAAAGTCCTACGGTACAGTAGCTTTAGCAGCAGGACTTCTGTTGACGGACTAGGGTGAATGGCAAAAGGAATCTGTTGCTGTTGCACTCTCATACTCTCCAACCAGCCAGACACACAATGCTGATACAAAAATAGATGGCAATATGACAACATACAGATATTTTCCCCTCACTGCATCCAAAGTAAGAAAGAAGTTTAAATGTGCATGGCTCTAAAGGAAAATATTTTACTATGGCTGAAAGGCTCAATAAAAATCCATACAATCCTTTTACAATTATAAATGTTATAGACTCCCTTTAGTACCTATTATAGCATTTTCACTACTTAGCTCTGTAATACAAAGATCAATCTGTCAGAAACCATTAAAGGGTTTTGTACTTATCCTGAAAAGGAATATATGCTAAATCAAATGAGCTCTGAAATCTTCTTAGCACACACCTGGTGCTGTTAGTATTGGCAAAGGGATATGGAGTGATGTCACCCAGCCAAATGGACCAGATTTATCAGACTTCCATTGCAGGAGGTGTTGAGATTTAAGTTAAATGCTAGCTGTGCTGCTGGAAACAGTCTCCATAGCAAGATGTAGGGGTGGGGTGGGGTGGGGTGTATTTACTTCAGATCTCTGTGAAAGTGTCCGTCAGTGTATAATAAAACTGTCAAATAGCCTTAGGATGTGTTTTAAGGAGCCCAGAGTCTACTGTTTTGCTTTCTAGAAACTCATGACAAATCTAACCAAACCAGGGATGAACAAATGAGTGCGAGTGGCAACAAAATATCCTCTGCGTCAGAGAAAGGATGAAACAAAGTAATAATAACATGGAAACTAAGCTACGGTAATAACACGGAAGCCTGCAAATCATAAATGTGCAATGAGACCATTGAAGTGCATGACTTTCACATTCTGCATGGATCATCAACGCACACATCAACCACTATAACTTTGCACAGTGGTCAGCTAAAATACAAATGTGAAGGGGCCTCTACTTGAAAGCACAGGACCATGCGGTTCAACTTCATGGAGGAAAGCTCTCATATAAGGCCCCCCGATAAAAGGACTTCAAGGTGTTGGAATATCCGCCTCACTGTGGCTCCCCATTGGGTTGGAATCCTACTGGAGCAGGGAGTGAAAACAAATACATGAACCTGAAGGCAGGACACGTGACACTTCAAAGCAATTCTACTCTACAGACCCTCTTCCTTAAGGCCAGTGTGGCATGGCATTTCACTCACAACCATCATGAAACCCAAGTCCAATTGCCTTCCTGGTCACTGTTCCCTCCGTCCCCATCCTCCCTCTGAAGAACACATGAGTCCTATTACTGTTTTACTGTCTCAGCAACGCATTAAAGATGAACGTCAGACCCTGTTACTGGGCCTATACCTCTCTCTTCTTGAGCTTCATGTGGCAAATCCCCTTCCCTTTAAAGTGATTCGGGCAGCTGCTTAGACCTAGGTGCCAGTAATAGCTGCCAGTTTTAGTGGATTTACCCAAGACACATGATTGGATACTCATGATATTAACAGCATCTAGCATGCAACAGTAGTTTTTCCGTAGTCCTTGGGTCATACAATCTACAAAACTATCGGACCTGCTTTATTTTACTGCATTTCCAATATAGATTTTTTATATATATATATATATATATAGATAGATATTTGCTAAAACAATAATTAATGATTATAATTATAAATTGTAATTTTGTAAACTTTATGTCAGCATGCTAGTGACTCATTAAACTTTAAATATTGTCAAACTGAGTCACATATATCCTAAAACATGATCTTGGCTCTGTTTGCTAGCTCTTTCCAAAGGTTAAACAGCTGACTAAGGACTCTCTGCAGCTGGCATTTGTAAATCCGGCATGTCTTGCTGGCTTTCCATTTAAGTGAGGTGGAATAATTAATACAAGTCTGGAAGACATTCCTCTTGCTAGAGGCAACATTCTGGCCTAGGGCCTAAACCAACAGTGGGAAAAAACAGGCCTGACTGCAGGCCAAAGTGAGCCTCCAGATGGGGCTAAGTAACAGCTAGCTGTGGACAAAGGAGGTGAGAAGGCTGAGTTAGGGAAAAGGGCATCATGTTTGAGGAACTATGGACTCAATCATAAAAGAGTTTGTTTGTGTCTGACATGAACACAACATGCATGCTGCCTGTTTCAGTTCAACATGTCTTTGTGTGTGCTTTTTTTTTTTTTATTACTCACCACTCTCGCTCTTTTCAATGACGTCGACCACCTCGCCCGCTTGAAGGCTGATTTCTGCAGGCTCTTGTTTCTCGTAACTGGCCACCACCACATACTGTTCCAGGAGCATGGGATCCGAAGCATCCAGACCTGGGGTTGATGGGAAAAAACATGCTGTCAGCCAGCTGCCAGCCATAGGTCCACGAGAACGACTGCTGGGCACTCGTTGTGCCATAGGCCACTTTGTCTGTAGAGCTCAGCCAATCACAATATTCACAGGGCTCAGTGCATCTTCCTGAGAGTCTAGCCATAGAGCTGCATCCCCCTCCAGCCCAACAACAAGGGCAATGGAGATGCTGAAAGTCTAGGAAAGGAATCTCCCTCCAAGAAGTGAAGGATCAAGCAGTCAAGTGCAGAAAATCCATTCTGTGTTACTGAAGGGGCCTCATCCTGAGTGTCCGACAAAGCTGGGACCGGGTCAGTAGATGCAGGTAGGCACATTAACACAGTGGAAAGAGGAGCAGCAGCAGTGAGAAAGCAGAAGGAGCTGTAGTAGTGATAGAAAAGTGAGCTAAAGCCAGCTGAGGACAGGACAGTAGAGTGGGAGAAAGAAATGGTTTCCCTTGGAAAATAAACCATCTGCTAAAAAGCCTCCTTCTCCTCAGTTGGGGCCGGAGCTGGAGGAAGAGTAGGGGGTTGTGTACGCCAATCATAAGAGCCGGCACTAGAGGTCTTAAATAGAACCAGATGAAGGGGCTGGAGCTGTGCTCAGAGGGATGGTCCTCCATGAAACACTAGAGCTCTGACTACAGCGTGCAGATCAGCCAATGGAAATCTTCCTTTCTGTACTTCGCTAAGTTAACCATATAAACACCAGTAGTGACTTAGTTTTTTTTGGACAAAAGTTTTCATAACTTGGTCACGTTCACTACTTAACCCGAGTTTGGTCACTCTAACCAACTACGGGGATGTCTTGTTAAAGACAGAAACATATGATTTAATTTGTGAGCACGTATATAAAAAGCATATAATGCACAATACATTACAAACATCAACAACTTTTTTCACCCCACATGAATAAGGCTCCATCAACTGAGCTCGAATGAAGCCTTATTCATGAAGAATCCTCAAAACAAGCATAGCTGAATGACCTTAAGCAGATCTAACAAGAGTCAGCTGGAATCCAGAGACAATCACAGCTGACATTCAGTTCACACATTAACAAGAGCTTCGGCTGACCACTGAGTTCAAAGCTCCAGACAGCAGGGAGCTACTGTCTGCACACATTAGATTATATCTGTTTACACTAATACTGCTGCTACAACAGATACACAATGTACTTTTATGGTGTGTTTGAATAACAGTAAAGGATCTACAAACCCAGTAGAGATTATAATCTCTATTTATGGTCACAAGCTCCTTTTACTAACTGCCATCGGTTACTGTAGTGTAAAATGAAATATGTGGGCTCTTGACTTACACAATAAACAAATATTTCCAGCAAAATAATGTCACAAGAGGTGTGCCATCGTTTCTCAAAATGCAGTAAACACAGTTTCTGCAAAAGAGAAACTCATTTTATCCTGAGGATGGAAAATAAGAACAATAAAGTCCAATAGATGGAAGGTTTGAGGCTTAGATAAGGAATGATTGAGACAACTTGGATTTAGCTGTAATTTCTCCAAAGAGCAAACCTGGCGACAGTCCTTCAGATTGAAGAGTAACATGTCCCTCTCGGGAAAATATTTTGCAGTCAATTTGGGAAAAAAAAATCGAAATGTCAAGGAGCTCATAACTTATGAAGATGAACTCAGCACCATTAACATCTCAAATGCTAAAACTGCCAAAACGTCTGACACTGGATTACTGTGGTTGGGCTGTGGTTTATTAAGCTTCACGCTATTTGTGCAAGATGTTTCATCAAACCACAAAGTTAGGTGCTGAAACACTGCAAAGAACATATTATTTAAATTCTGGGTATTTCCATCTTGTTCTTTAAAGTATAATATGACAGCAATTACTTTAGTTACAGCAAACAGTGATATTTGTTTTGACATAATTCTTGGAAACAAGTTGTGTGTGTGTTTTTTTCAACTCAGAGATCAATTAACGCTGATCAGTAATAATGCTCAAACATGTTTTGCTGTAACTATTACATCATTTTTACCAGTAATAAAAAAAAGAAAACTTCAAATTACTGGCAGTACTTATTGATTTCATAAGTCAGTCATTTTACTTTCTTTTAGGGTAGATTTGTTTACGTGTATGTTTTCTAATTTACAACATTTTAGAAGGCATTTTCAGATTAAAAAAAAAACATTTTGTATGCAACATGGGAATATGAAGATGTCTAAATCATGTTCCCAGCCATAACCTTTGATCTTGGCTTGTCTGGATTTACAGATTTGTTAGTATGCAGTAACTTTACTGAGTGCAGTTTAAATGAGCTACTCTTCACTTTTTCATGATCAGTAATCTTCCCTCTACTCAAACCACAAATATGTGGATTTATTCTGTGCCTTTGCTTACTTAGTACTAAATCTGACCTTCAAAGAAAATAAAGAGCTGTTGGGAACCTAATTTCAAATAAATAAATCTGCTATCCTGGACATTGTCTTATCTAAAAAAAAAAAACTAAAAAAAAACCCACCTATCAACAATATAATTTCAAGACAGATGGACATACAACTCAACAGGTCATGATCTCATAAAACCATGATCTATGTGAAATTATGTGAATGGAGGTTTCAAAACACACAATTAACTACTGCCGTGTGTAAACTGTAAATCTGAGACCTGAGGTGAGTAAGTCAAGACTTTGTCAGCAAAGTCAATAGGCCTAAAAACAAAAGCTAATATTTCAGCCTCATTCAGGAAATGAAATGTTTTGCAACAGCAGGAAGACAGAGCCAGAACAAGGAGAACATGTGTGAAAACAGTCTTGGACGGGATAGGTCTAATTTCAAGTGAACCGTTTAAAGAGAACTATAAAACAAATAGTATAAAATGAGCTACATAAATTACTATGTACACATCAAAGTTTCAATGAAATGCATCAGCCATGTAAAGTTACAGTTCTTAAATCAGCCAGTCCCTGGGAAAAGGTGATTTCACATAGTATTCAGTGTTATAGTGTGAGTGTCATTTCCAACCAGGAGTACTTCTACAGTTGCCATGGGGTCTGTGGAAACATTGTGAGTAGCACAACTAATTTGAAAAAATAGCAATTACGATTTCATTAAAAATAAATGAGTGAGCAGTTAGCTAAAAGTAATGGGTAAATGGTTGAAATAGCTAACCGCAATAGATAAATGGTTGAAATGTCCAGTCTGCCATTCCAAGTTGTAAAAATACAAACTTGACCAAATCCACTTTTACATTGACAGTTCAATTGTATGATACAAATACTAAAATATTCACTTCTATATTATATTCAAATAAACACATTTGGAACATAATGGGTGGTGTTAATGAAGGAGTACCTGAGTCAATCTGATAGGGCTGGTAAGAAAAATGTTGGGAACCATTATTAAATTTGTGTGAGCTTGTGTGTGTGTGATACACAACGTAGATCTAAAATATGAGGTTTGAAAATAAAAGTACATTCTTCTTGGCTTCCATCAGATATCTCTATTAACCACTCTCTGTGTTTATATCTCTCCTCACTCAGATTTATACATGTGCTTCCTGCTCCCACCCTTGCACACCCAGACATCCTAACTCCATCCAACCCCCACCCACCCATCATCAGCTCCATCCAAAGATGATGACAGTTAAGAACTTTGCAATAATTCATCACCAAGAGGAGGAAAAGAGTCTAGTCTACCCATTTATACCAAATTTCTTTTTTTCTAAGAGATTTTTTAAGGATCAGGCATTTAGTTGATAGCATAGTTTGCACTGGGCTGTATGTCTTAGTGCTATAATTTGAACCCTGGGGTAACTTTACAAGAGCAGATCTGGGTTGAGGAGTAAAATTTGGCAAAGTGCAATGCCTTTGTTTGGCTCATCAGCAGCAGATGTGCAGTTGGATTAGAAAAGGACACAGGACTGCTGTTCAATGTAGTACAGATGTACTCATGTCATTGAATCAGTATGTGGCCCTGAGGGAGAAGGGGCAGACCACAAACAAATAGTACAGAAACTTTCAGTATAAGTTGAAAGGTTACCTCCACCAACTGTAACATGTGTGCATGTACCTTTCAACTTATAATAATAATAAAAACAGGGACCCACTCGTAAAAACATCACTCCATAGCGCTACTGGAGGTAAGAAACTCCATAGGGTACCTTTAACTTCAGTAGTTACCATTACACTGGTTTCCAAAAAGTCTGGAATCAAAGGCAAACTGCTAAAAAAGTAAGTGGCACTTCAAACCAACCCTCCCCTTCATCAAGGTTTCCAGGAGTAAATCTGATGCCTTTAACACTTAACTAGTGTGAAGCAAAAGCAAGTGCATCAAAGAACACCGTAACTTATCCTTATGAATGGCCTTATACAAAATTACAAATAAAATAATAAACAAACATGTCTGATCTCATTCATTACAGAACATTTTCTGGCTTGAAAAAAGCTCTGCCTCCAGGGTGGGAGCCCACTGGGACAAATGGTCACTTATCAGAAACAGAGGCCTGTATTGGATCTGCTCTCTGCTGGAGAGGGTGGAGCTGAGCGGAGCAGAGTTAAGTTGTAACTTGGAGGAGAAAAAAACATCTATATACTGATGTTAAAGCTGTATCCATGAAATGAACAATGATATCTATGACTGTTAATAAAAACTAAATGCAGCATTTGATTAAAACCTGGTTTATCCCTCAAAATTAATCTTTCGGCTACTGTGAGACTCATTGCGCATGGTTGTAGAAGAGTGGGGGCTGTTTTTTTGAGAAAGAAGCTGCTAAAACAGTGTACGGCTGTTAAAGTAATTTGGAAGTACTCATTTGCCTTAATGATTTCCGATGCCAGTTTAAAATCTTATCCATCTGCAAATACAAACAAACACACAGACCTCTTGACCCACCCCGCCATCTAACTCATGAAACATTAACCCTTTTCCTCCAAACAAGCATGCGCATACCCACATATAGTATGTTAACACCCACATAGACACAACCGCGTGCACACATACACACACCCTATAGGCCCCCAGAGACCCTTTAGCTCACATAAAGACAGCAAGTCTGCACACATAAACACACTCCCTCAGTCTGTGCGCAACACTGAAATGGTTTCCACTTGCCACGTAAACCTCTTCTCCTCTCCTCTCCAGCTGCTTTTCACATGCACTACACCCCTAAGCGCTCCGTTTCTTCTTCTCTCCGACTCTCCGAATTCTTCTGCTCATCTTACTTTCTGTTTGAATACAGGTGATCACTGATGATTTAAAGATGATCTGAATCTCTTGAACCTCAACATCCTAAAAAGTAAGCAGCAGTTGATCCTAAAATCTGAGTGAATTTGATTGAGATCGTTTTCTTTTACCTATGAAACAGTTCCTTGTCTTTCTTTCCTGTGTATGGATGAAGTTTTATGTATTTCATCACCATGGTTTTGGTTATGGCAGCTTGTGTTGTCATCGGTGCCAGTTATCTGACAGTGATTTATGCTGACGGGCCAGTATCGGCAGTCAAACCTGACAACTCCATTGTTTGTTAGACAGAAGATTATACGTCTTTCAGTGAACCCTATGTTGATAGTGGCCTGGCTATGAACCTAAGACGGTCCTCTGATTTATTCTGCTTGCCAGGTAAACAGAGTTCCTAGTTAAACATCTAACCACTCACAGTTTTGTGGCTACATTCTCCTGTTTAGGGGAAGGGGCTCGGTAAACTCTTATGGGAGACCTGCACCATGTAATTATGGAAACCATAAGCTGCAGCTACAGCACAAATTCACCACAGACTCACTGCACTTTATCTTCTGTCCTGCTTTAAAAGAGGAAGATCAATCTTTCAGCTGCGTTAACCACTAATGTCCAGCATGGGGACTATGTTGAAGGTTTAGAGATCAAGTATGGAGGGACTTGTACAGTATGTGCTCCATGTTGACTGTGAATAGTAAATCATCATGAGAACCAGACATAAAGTGTGTTGTTATTGTTTTCACTGGTCCATGGAATGATTTATTGTAAGCATAAATACATGTACATCTCAGAAACTACATAGCAGATAACATATTTACTATCAAACCAAACCACCAAACCACCAGAACAAAACAGCTAAAACTGTGCATGCAAGCATTAGGCACTATATGACAAACTTTCCAGGCAGCCAATATGAATATAACTTGAAACCAATCCAATATCTTGCACAGACTGAATGTAGGTTACTTGACACACACACACACACACACACACAGCTGTAATAAGACAATTTTTTCCATTTCGCTATGTAATTGGTATTCACTGTTACGTAAAGCCTCAATACCATTGGAACATATAATGAAATTAGGTTGGGGTCTTATTACATTTGGTGGCAACTCTGGCACAGCTTTTCCTATGAGTGCATCGCCCATGCAAAAATGAACTTACAGGTAATTTACTGAGACTTTCAATGCCCAGCTATGTCATACGTAACTGTGGCAGATTGCAGGAAGGACAGCCACAGCAACTTTGCATCTGATTGCAGAGCTAGCATGTAATTTAGTAATGCATGTGGGTATTCTGAGACTTGCGGTGCACACGCACACAAATACACAACACTTGCACAGCTGTTCACTGAACCCCTCTCATGCTTTTCCTGCTGCCTCCTACGCCTGTATCCCCATGCTCAGCTGAGTCTTTCTGTCTTCCTAGCGCTCTCTCACATACAAACATAAAGCCGGCTGTCAACCCTGGCAGAACAAACTTACAGAGGAACAAAGAGGTGGTCTCTCACCTACAGTAACACTGTTTCATCACAATACAGTCAAATCAAGATGTGTGTTTGAAGAGCATGTACTCTTGAAAGAGAACTCCACCGTTTTGGCATTGCACTATAACAATAACAATATAACATATATAATATAACAATGTTGATGAAAAAAAGAATCAAAATCAATCCAGCTGTACCAGAGATGTATTTTTTTTGTATCCAAACTAGGGCTGCTACTAACAACTATATTAATTATCAATTCATCTTCCCAATATTTTCTTGATTGTTTAGTCTATAAAATATCTTTTGTGTAAAAAAAAAAAAAGTCCATTCACAATTTCTCAGTCCAGTGTGATGTCTTAAAAATTCTCCAATACCAACAGATATTCAATTGACTGTAATATGTGATAAGAAAGCAACAAATCCTCTCATTTGAAAAACTAAAACCAGAGAATATTTGCCTTTTTGCTTGAAAAATAACTGGACTATCAATATAGTTGCAGATTATTTTCTGTTGATAGATTAATCGACTAATTGTTGCAGCTCTATTCCAAACATTCTTCTTCCTTGTCAAAATATGGTGCCTACATTACCCATAATGCAACTTGACCACCGACAGTTCGGTCAAAGATCTGGGTGTGTTATGCTAGAAGCAGTTAATGTAGCCTTGAGGTGCTATACTCAAGCATAGATGAGGACTGGACTACAGATACCCCTTCAGATATTTTTCATTTTCAAACTTGTAGTCATAGTCACAATATCAGTCAAGTAAGCAGTACATACTATGAAGACACAGTACAAATGGATGGAGCACAAAATAACTAACACAGATTCTACTGACCAGGGTAAAAAGATTTCAGATCCTTACCTGATTTACGTTTGCCGGAGAATCCAAAGTCTCTGGAAAGGAAGCAACACCAGAGGAACATGGTCAGTATGAGTGTGTGTGCGAGAGAGATCAGAGCATTAATACAACTTTATCAATCCAGTAACTGGTTACAGCTGCATCTCTGCGTGGGACCATCCAAATGCAGTTGGCACACAAGTACCAGCCAAACCCTCGTTGAGAATGCATGCAGAACTTGACCCACTACAAGAGGGAGGGAGACAGGGTGGGACACAACATGGGTATGTGTGGAGGACTACAGTAAGTGTGCCAAGGACAGTAACGAAACAAATCAAGATATTTTAGCCAATATACTGCCATGCATGTATGTATCTCTTCAAATGGCAAAAAGAAATGCCAATTAACCAGAGCACGTTTTCCTCCCATCCCAGAATGCTACTGTATGTGGAGAAGCCAGACTCTCCTCCAGCGTGCTTTGGAGAAGGGTTTGGCAAAGCAAGACTAGGATCACAGAGAACCAATTTGCCACTGACTGCGTGCACATTTAGTGTGCACGTCTGTGTCTTCCTTTTTTTAATTTTTTATTTGATAATTATTATTTAATCTGGAACAGATAATTTGCATAATTGTCACTGTTGTTGGACCAGAGAAAATATGAAGCTATTATTTTATTTTGACAGAAATTAGTCATTTAGAAGCAAATTAAACAAATGATGGCATGATGAACAAAGGATTTATACATTTAAATTCATTCATGAAAGGGTTTTCAGTTTAATTTGAAAGCTCATGCTTCATATACTGTAATGCAGGTACACAATGGATGATACTTCACATAATTACTTAATCCAGTTTAATAAGAATTTGTTATACAATGGAAATGCATTAACATTTCAAAACAGACCAACATTTCTGAATCTGGGTCCATATTAGAGCATGACCGATAAAGGATTTTGAAGGTCGATACCGATACAAATATTTGATGATTTAAAAATCAGATATTCGGATATATATTTAAAAAAAATATATATATGAATATATGAAACTTAAAGTCCTTTGAACAAAAAGACAACCACAAAAAAAAAAAAATCAGTGTGGCCAACAGGAACGTTGTAGATCGCCCTCTGGTGGACAAACTATGCAACGCCAACACTCATAACATGGTTGAAGGGTGTTTCGTCCGTTTTTATTAAATTTTTTTAATATTCAATTATCAGAATCATTTGTCATTTGTCATTATAAATGATTCTGATGAATGAATATTTTATAAAATTTAAAAAAAAAAGGGAATGCCGATACTGATAGTTTGGAAAATGCCTAATATCAGCCGATAATAATCGGCCCGCCGTCATATCGGTCGGGCTCTAGTCCGTATATACAGTATGTGTGTGGTTTGCAGCTTGCTGTAGATTTTAGGAGGTGCTGGCTGACTGTCCTCGTTTAGTTAACTGAGCTGCAGTGAGAGCACACTGAGGAGAAGCAGAGGTTTGACGCAGATGGGAACAGACACCTGGCTCTCTGGAGTGGCCGGGAGCAGGACTGGAGCCATGGCCAGTTATGGATATGAGTACATGTTTGGATAAACCTTGTCCAACATTTGTCAAGTTACAGCTTGCTCATCAACTCTCTGTGTTTCATTGATACCAGTTAACAAGAAATGTAGAATTTTAACTATTTTGCTATTTCTGAAGTACTGTAGATTATACTGTGCTACAAAGAAGCTGTTTCACACTTACAACAAAAATGTAAATTGACACTGAAACCATTCAAGTCCGTGTACTGCGAGCATCATAAAAGGATTACCCCTTGTTCAAGCTAAGCAACACTTCTTGCTTAATCCAAACATTTTTTTACCATTAACTGTATTCCTCTGTTACTTAAATCAAGTCATTTTTGGCACAAGGCTTCTGTTTCCAGACAAGTATGAGTTATGAGATATTTCCAATCACACATGTAATAGCTTACAGCTCAGTTCAGCTTCATTATGTACTTAATTTTGAAATAAAACAGCAAATTAAATTGGATTGCGATACAGTCAAAAAAATTTTTTATATTTGATCTTCAAGCAATGCTTATTCTACGGAAATTAATTTTATAACTGTCTGTGTATATAATGGGCAGAAAACACAATAATGTTAAACATGAATGCAGAGCCAACATACAGTGAATAGGTTTGTAGTTTATAAAAAAATAAAATAAAAAATAAGCCTAGTCCAAGCACATGATGCAGAACACATCACTGAGACGACTTTGAACTCAACGCACACATATACGCTCTGAATAGTTCGATTCTTTTCAGACAGAAAAGCGAGCAAGGTGAGTGGTATTTCTTTAAAGAAATAACAGTAGTTATGGTAATGGTTTTAGATAATGTTCACATCAAGGCACCGTGTGAGAAAAATTAATTGTAATGCATGTTAAACATTTCTGAAGTATTTCATGAAGTGTTTATTTTGTCAAAATGGTGGTAGGGTGGAGATGAAACTGAGGAAAGCATTATACTGTAGAGGGTTGGGGAGAAATGATGAGGATAAAGTGGATGCTTGACCTGCCCTGCTAGCTTGTGACCCTTAGCACAGAGCTGGAATAATATTCTTCCCAGGAGGACACTGAGCACACAGCTCTGCACTGTGCGTTTCCTCCTACCAGTAAAATCTAATAAATGAGAGCAAGGTAAGGGGAGCGAAAATATGTCCAAACAATATTAAATGCTTAAGACATTGCAGCCATGTTTTTAAGGGTACATTTTAACCTTTAGTTAACCAATAGACAGTAACAGCGGTTAAGAGATACAGTATTGGTTTCATTATGTACGCACCCATGCCAGGAGATACAGTACATGCATGGGCTGAACACGTCATTAAAAATCCAAGCCCGTGAGAGTCCATCCTCAGCTTGAGTTGAGAATAACCATCTGTTTGCACATAACTGCAGCTCATTCTTTGTAGGTGGGCCTATTAGAAATGGAATGTGTGAGACTTTAGTCCTTTGCGCACATTTCTCAGCCAAACCGAAGGACTGAAGTTTCTGCCCTTCTTCAAGTATACATTACACAGACACTCCTGCCTGACCTAAGATTAACCTCTGCAGGAGTGACCTCCAGCTCAGGGGTCAATAGGTTGATGAAATCATTGTGATTATGATCAGAGGTCTGATCTGAAAAATAAAAGGGTGTAGTAGGTGATTTTTGTGTGTATATCCTTAAGGCAATGATGCTGCGTATTCAAATCCTAACAAAAGCACACACAAGCACACTAAACTCGTGCAAACAGGCCCAAATCTCCAGCAAAGCTTGGCCATGATTACACAGTGATGTCATTCTAAAAGAATGTTAGTTTGACCACATATCAACCACTAATAACTTCCCTTGTGGTGAAAGACTGATGTAAAATTAAGCTTTAGGCCGTAAAGAAAAGACTTTAAAACAGCAGTTATTGTCACTTATATAAAATCACGTTTACACATTCACAACATGGGGACTCGCGTCTCATTAGGTGACAAAAAGCTGGTTGCCACAAGGTAAATCATTACATTGTAGGGTTAAGACTAGGTTTTTGCAATACTCAAGGTAGTTTGCTTGAGTGTCAGTCTTGTAATCTCTAGTAAGGACCGGTTTTGGATCCCAAAGTTAGGGTTAGTGTTGGGGCTAGGCATGTAGCGGTTAAAATCAAGGCTACAGTAAATTGCCATGAAATGCAGGTAAGTCAGTCTTTCAACGTCACCAAATCATGTGTGTGTGTGTGTGTATCCATTTACATGCATGTGAAAGGAGTCCACATTAGCTGCACCATTATGTAGTCCTTTGACCCCTTTCTCATTTAACCTTAAATCATAATCGCCTTAATCTAAATGAGTTTGGAGTTTCAATAGGATACTGAAATTTACAAAAATAAATGATACAACTAAGACAAACTTAATATTCTGTTCCCCAGATTATCACCATCATTACTTGCCAATTTACTTAGATTTTTAAGATTTTGTCATTTGTATTGCTGTATTTTGGCACAGCAGTTTATACAGTTCAGTAGTTGAAAGCTGCCTCAGGGTCTTTATGCATTTCTCTGTCCAGTATCGTCCTCTATTGCACCCGTCAGTGTAACATCATCGACTGTAGGCTATCATATTAGCCTGTCTAATATCACCATGACTGTCACATTCCCTTGACTGCCTCTTATATTAGTCATGGACTGCTTGCTTTAGAAATACATTTATATTTACATCCAACTTCATTTTAAATCATTCTTTATTTCTCTCACAGTACAGTCCTGCTGTGAATGACTAGTCATTCACAGCTGTATTAATAATATTTCTGAATTGTTTTAGGTCCTCAAACACCACTAATGACACTGCTAACTTTGTGTGTTGATTTCTGACAGCAAGACTTGAGGCTTTGCAGTGTGAAATTCTTCTTTTTGGTGATATTTATGTGAGTGAAACTTGCCCACAAATGTAGCGGAAAAGGTAGCCGTAAATGGCCAATTTAGGGGCACTGATTATGCCAATGATGACATCTCACAAATGCATACCTCTTCATGTGCAGACATCACTCATCAAGCTGAAATTATTAAATTTACAATAAGTTTGTGAAGTTAAGAGAGTTTGCAACCCCCGTACGATCAAACCTCACAGTAAGAGAGATTTAGGCTAACAATACAAAACCGCTCTCCCACGAGGCCCAATTGCCATTAATTGACTGGATGTAAGCACAGGAAGTGCTGATGTTTTCAGTTTATTCCAGAGAGGTTCATTTTCCTCTGTGGGTCGAGGTCTTAACCTTCTTTTGGTATGCTGAGTCAGTATACTTTTAGACTACAGCACAGCTGTACAAACCAACCTACCTTCAGAGCAACAAGAAGTTTAAGAAAAAATGCATGAGCTAAAATACATGGGAAGAGGCTCTTTTAACAGGTCTACAAAATATAAACAGATGATGGATATATTCATTTGTTTACTGGAATTATTCATAATTATGCGATTGCCCTTGACCAAGATGCTGGCCTCAGAACTGCAGTCTCCATGCAGAGTATCTAATGCAAAGGACGGATTTCCCCAAGGGGATTAATAAAGTGTAACTTACTTATTATATTACCATTCTAAAAATATAGTACAAAGCAAAGTCACATTGCAGATAGCGCAGTAAAATATATTTAGCAGCAAGCAAAAACATGGGCTGGCATTGACGGCTAGTATTTTCTCAGTAAAACACACTGATGTCAAAATTATAAGCAACGTTACCTTACCTTTTTGCAAACGACACAAATGCCCAATTTCAAATCTGCATAATTGGCAAACTCATTTTGCAGTGTTGAAAGAATGATTGATGACTAAAACTCTGTATTTTAATTTTATATCTGGCCAGTGGCATTCGTTATCATATAAGGAAATCTAAACTCTGTAATTAAATATTCTCTGCCTATACTCTCGTAAACAGTAACTTGAGGTGCCAATCAGAACCCCAGGATGTAAGAAGATTTGTAAGACTATGAAAAACATGTTTCTATTATCCAATTGTATTATAATGTCGGTTTTTCTGAATTTGTCACCAAGTTTCTTCAAAAGTTCCTCTTCTTGTGAAATATTCTATAGCTTTCAGCCTTTAGGCCTCTGAAACTACCTTAAGAGAGGACATCGTTATTTGAATGAACGGTTCATTACTGTGCATGCAAATGCATTCAAGCGACTGGAAATAAGCATCACTTTGCATCAAAAAGATTTAAAACCACTCACTGCAACAATGGTCTAAATTATTTAAGCATTTCAGTTGTAGACTTAAAACAATCAGGTGTCTGAGAAATATGTAGTTAGCCCCATTTCTACACATAATGATCACAAGACAAGACATGTTTCAGCTGATTTCACTTCCCTGTGGCTAACAAATGGGTAAAAGCAGTACCGTTTTATATACAGTATCTTTCTTGTAAATTTCACAAAGCCACACCCTATTCCATTTATTTATCAGCATAAATCTAATAAGTAATACATTAAAAATAGAGCAAGAAAAATACTATTTGCCTGTCCTTTGTGGTAATCAGTCTGCACCATTACACACACACACACACACACACACACACACACACACACACACACACACACACCTAACTGTCATTCATCAAAAGTCAAGAGAAACATCTTACAGTTTTTCAAACCTATTGCATGGCTCCCTCTTGTGATGGAGCAACATCACATCCATTTATTTTAGATAATTTAAATCTGTGCAGTGACATCTTTTGAACGTTAGATGGCAGTAGCAGATGAGGGCTTGACAAACATAGCCTCAGTGCTGATGCTAATAGCACATGTTAAAAATACCAGTAAAATATACCGGAATCATGTTTCATGGTGGACATAATGTCACCAATATGACTGGCCTCAATATTAATCCAGTTAATTGTAATAGAGATATATTGGATTGATTAGATAAAAGTTGAACTGCTTTTAACAGCCTGTACTAATCATGTTCTAGTGACTGGGGCAGCTGAACAAATATCATTATCACCTGAGCAAAAAAGCTCTTATTCTTTATGCTGTTTCAAATTATTTCCATGAATATAATTCCTTATTTTGCCCAAAATGTGATGAAATAGCTCTCCAATTCACTTCTACTTTATGGTTGTAATGTAAACAGTTGTTTACTCAACACATAAGTTTGGCAATATATGTTTCTTCACCGTACCTCACACATTGTAATTTTAAGGCATCACAAGATTACCTTTGTTGTGATATTGATAACTTGTGAAACAAAAGAATTACACTTTAATTGGCTCCAGATCCCCTAGTAGTAAACTAAGCACTTGGGTGGCATGGCTTTTAGACCTCAATGTCTCAATTTAAGTTAAAATCCTCCACTACTGGAGGAGGATATTGCTTTGAAGTGGGATTAACATGAATGGGCAGTGGGGGTTAGAGGTGGCAGGTCTGGTGGTAGTGGAGAGACCACTCATGAGGTTACCACATTTTTCTCCTTGTGTGTTATGTACAAACAACATTTGATGAGTTTAACATCATATTTTAGTGAGAAAGAATACTATCCCAGACTTAGTTAAATTAGGCATTAAGAATAGAATTTAAACAAAAACTATTCTAGCAGCCAGTCTGTAAATACTCCCACTCTGACTTTGAAGTGAGTATGACAAATGACTACCCTAAGAGCCTTATCTGTTCTGAGACTTGAACTCAGCTACACTCTCATGACACCACTGATCCTTACGCATTTGTTTTGGGGATCAGGTGTCACCTCTCAGAAATCATTATTAATAAAACACAGTGCCTCTCAACCAGCATTAATCAATCATCTCTGAGACACAGCAAAGCCTCTGGATCAAGATGGGTCAGTGCGGGGGAAAGGCATCTGTCCCAGCTGCTGGGCCACACACAGTCTGCTTCTGTTGTAGCCAGTGTTTACAACCCACCAGAGGGCAATGTTTGGTACTAACAGTTCATATAACAGAGATAATGCTAATGCTCAATGATAGCGTATGATTTCTAAAGTATGCAGTAATAGTTACTCACTCTGTGGGAGGGTTGAGGTCCTCTGACTTGGTCTCAAAGAACTTGAGGACCTCCTCACTTTGGGAAAGGTGGGAGGGAAGCTTCATCAGAGCCTGTAGGCAAGAAGGGAGGGAGAAAGCTACTGGATGCGACAAAAAACAAATTAAAAAGACTGCAGGTGGTGTTAAAAGTGCTGGAGTGTGGTTTTGGAATTACGAGTAACCAGCTCATAACACTTAGTCATTGCACAGTCAGTCAGATGAGAAGACCAAGCGGAGGTGTGGAGGGTGTGGAGGGTGTGGAGGGGAAGGAAGAAGGCTCTGAGCCCGGAGCGAGGGTTAAGACAAAGGAAAACACATAGAGGTGATATAGTATAACAGCCACTGTCTCAGCTGCATAGACATTCAAAATGAGATACTTCAGCCTACTGCACTTGAATCAGAAAAGACATTCTAAAAGTAACAAAATCTAAAAAGAAATCTTTAAGCTTCTTGCCTTTACAGCTAATCGTGCTTAGTTCCTCTATATGAAAACTGCTGCCACACTGCAACGCACCTGCCCCACATTCCCATCTCTGACCTAATGAATATAAGAGGGTCAGGTAGCCATCTGCACTTACAACGACACTTTAAATCTGCTGATTCATTCTTATTCTTTGTATTCCGTTTTACCCCTGTGTGCCCCCATTTCCCTCGTTTCCTTTATAGGCTGCCTATTTACATTGGTGACAGGAAATGACCAGTGCAGATAGAGCCGTTGCTTTCCTGTTGAGGCTGGTGGGGGAGATAAATGTTGAGGCCTGCCTTGAAAATGCTCTGGCAAATGTACAGGGAGTAGAGCAATGACATAGATAAAGTGCTCTTCCAACCAACACATACACCAAACATGAGTAGTCAACATTTACTTTCCAAGAAGATGTATTGTGTTAACAGCAGACAGAGTGATACTATGGACTCAAAGAGGACATTAAGAGACATGCAGCCTTTGTCTTACTTTGCAGTAATTATCCAGGTGTTTCAGCCTTTTGACGGCTACATCTCTTATGTGACTTCGGCGAAATAAGACTTTACCTGAGGAAAAACAGCACCGTCAGTTGTACATACATCTATCAAAACGTATTTATTAAAAGGCTTGCTATTTGTAATGCATTTATAAAAACACCAACATGTCATGGAAGATCCCTCCCCAGCCGAGTGGATTCAGATGATTATTGTGCTATATATATATATATATATATATATATATATATATATATATATATATATATATATATATATATATATATATATATATATATATATAAAGTATGTGTGGTATTTCAATTCTAGATGTACTGTAGATTTGGGTGGAACATTTAAAATAACAGCATTTAGTACAGCTTCTTGTGACATGTGATGTTTACAACACAGAGGCTGTATATTTACCCAATGATCAATTCATATTCACCATGTGAAGTCCAGCTGTAAGAAGATAGTGTTTCCCTTCATTTGAACGACATGACATACTAAAGAAAAAGTAGCATACTTTGTGATTTAAATATTTAATGATACAGGCTTGATTCTAAAAACAGAAGAACCCCAAAGAGTCTTCTAATCCATTAATAGAGAGCAGTTAAAAAGTTACTAATCCTCACTTTATAACTCCTAGGAGACTGACTGCTAATAACAGGGTCTAAATGCATGAAGCCCCACTGTTTGTTGTGTGTAAGAGAATACAGTCCACCCCACGCTGGCTTACAGAAAGATCAAAACAGCAGTGGTCAGGCTTGAGCAGTACAGCTTGCCTAACAAAGGATCTCTTCACTGCTCTCCTCTGCTCTGGCCCACAATGAGTTTCAGATTAGACAAATCCCTCTCTGCTACCCTCCCACTGCCATGGCAGACCACAAATTGATTTAGCTTGGGTGGAGTATGGCAGTTAATAAAACCATGCAATGTGGTGGGCCGTTCTATGGAGTATGTAGACGTGCCAACAAACAGCGGTTGTGCATGAAAATGTCTGAAGGCTTTTGTTTAAATACTGCAGTCTCTTGGATACATCTAAAATTGAGGTGTCAGGGATAGAGTGTTGTGCATGCTATAATGCATTGTGTTTATCACCTGGCAAAAAGGGAATAATCCTCTTTTTGGGGTCCTTCTGTCCTCCTTCAATTGGGAATTTGTCGAGGATTCGCATCTGCAAACGTGAGTGAGAAAGTAAAGCGTGTCACAAACATGAGTGCAGCAAAACATGCCTTTTGGAAAGAAAAAAAAAAAAATGACACGTGATAATGTAAATGGCAAGCAATAATTATCTTTATTGCTTACCGTTTGATGGCTAAACCACAAACAGGAACAGCTGACCTTTTTGTCACGGTACATGAGGTCACCATCGGGTGTAATTACATATTGTCTGAAAAGCTACTGTGTCGTGAAAATACACTTTGATCTCTGGGGCAGAAGCCAAGGTTATATCCCCCACATTTATCTGAAAAAAGCAAGTTTAACTTAAGGAGCTTAAAAAGCCACAAGAGGAGATAGTGAACACTTTGATGTTAACACTTGATACATTGGATCATTTCCAGGATCCATCTATTGAGACATAAAGGGTCAAACAGACAAGAAATAGATACAAAGCATGCTGTGTTAAGTATTTTATGACAGCTTACAACTATTTCCTTCTATGTGTAGCAGTTTGTAACTGTCTGAGTATGGGTCTACTCGGATATACGTATGTATGTGTGTATCTGTCCCATGTGCACAAAGAACATGCTGTGTTGTGAATGATGTATGGGGTTGTTTTGTTGAGTGATGAAAAAAGCATGCATTGCAAATGTGTTAAGTATGTGTCTTCATGTGTCTGTATCACAGATAAGAGTTTCTGATTGTCTCTTTAAATAAATCACAATACCATAAACGCACGAGAGCATCCTATAGTAAGGGCAAGCTCAATATCCAGATGCAGCCCTGCTTTTGTCCGTTCTGCTTTGCCTTGTTCCAGATGTGCTCTGTTAAACAGCAAAAACTGAGCGTCAAGCTAAAGCATGCTCAACTGGGAGGAGGAGACCGGGAGACTAGTCTTGGTCTAAACCGGGCCAAGAAGAACCAGGTGGACAAACAGAATCAAGCTTAAATGGCAAAGTGGGATCCGCCATGTCTGGGCCTGTAGGAGTTGTTTGTAGGACTTCTCCAGTAAGAGGTGGTTTGGTTTCTCTTGTGGTTTTTTCCTTTTTTGCACTCATCTGGTGCCTTTGCTGAATCCTTAGGTTTCTCTCAGGGCATGGCATTTTCCCCTCCTCCGAAATATAAACAGCTAACAAAAAATGGTTTCTTTTGAAGAGGCCAGCCATCATTATTGTGTTTTAAGGGCAAAGTAAAAGGGCTGAGTATAAAGAACAGCTCCGGTTAACCACACCTGCACACAAACACGTCTGGTGTAATCAGAAATCTTACCATGAGTTTTATGCTCCTAAAACTGAAAAGGCAAGACATCAAATGTGCCTTTAGAATACAAGGCAATAATACAATTTCACAGTAAGGGCTGCAATTTCCATTTTTGTTTTTCTAAACTGTATTGTTTGTCTGACACACCAAGCTGCACACTCATCATGTTATCAGCCTCCCAGCTGGATGCAGCCGTATACTCCCTCTAAGATGGAATTGTTCACCTTCAGACACCACCTCGGCTGACAGAGAGGCGTCTCATCCAGAAGCGATGATGACATAACCCCTTGGGGACCTGCCTGGATACACTCACAGCTCTACAGGACAGGTGTGAAAGCCGCTTCTATGGCAACAGCCGGACAACTTGGAACAAAACTCTAAAGGGAAAACATTTCTCGCATTTCAGGGACTTGGCCCCGAGATGTTGTATTTACTTTATATTGCCATCGTAAACTTCAGTGTATTAAGCTGCAGTGTCCGCTAAGTGTTCCCATTGGGAAAATGAACCATGTAGCAACAGGTGCTATGATGTAATCACATTTCCCAGTCTCTTTTTTCACACTTGATAATCATTGCTGTGAAAAAATGCCAGAGAAAGAAAGCACAATAAACAGTCAATCATCTCTATTTTGGCATCATGACGTTATGAACATGAATTATGGTGACAGGAGGAACCCAAACAGGTTCTGAACACTGTTATTATAATCATAGAAGCATTTAAACTGAATTGCACTCACAGGAGTGGAGCGGGAGGAACAGACAAAGAGACACTGCACTGTGCAGCAGACAAAGAAACTGTTCTGAGAGGAATCATAGACGGGGCGAGTTTGGAGGAATGTTTGAGTGGGAAAACAATCTGATTCCTTCTCTGGGTTGTTTTTTGACATCTACTTGACAGATGTTGACTGCAGAAAGATCATGATGCAACAGCCCTCTTGGTCAGAAACTGTCTCATATTTTTCATGTATGTTGTTACAAAAGCTGCATTGTTATCATTATCAGAAACAAGTAATATAAACTCGACGAATTGCTGCAACATTTAAAAGTGTTCAAATCTTTACAACTGATGGGCCCAACTGACTATATTATGTTTATTCATTAAATAAGGGAACCAATGTTACATTTACACAGCAAATAAGGGAACCAATTTTACACATCAAAGTGTGCTTACATTTGTGAAAATAAAGTGGTATGATGTCTTTTCTGGCTGTAGAGGGAGCTGCGTGAAGTCTGACCAGCTGCCGTAAGTGATGTCAATTGAGTCAGTGTTGGTTGGTTCTAAAGACTACAAAGTCTGAAAATGAAAAAAATCTGATGGCATGGGTTTAGAAAGAAGTGAGCATACCAGACCTCTGTAGTCTGCTCCTTATCTTTGCTTAAAGGGAAGAAGCTCGAGGCTACATTAGCCGCTATACAACACACCCAAATCTCAAACTGAACTGTCAGCAGTTCAGTTGCATTGTGGGTAATGTAGGCCTCAGGTTTTGACAAAGAACAAGAAAGCATGTAATAAAAATATGACATCTCTGGTTCTGCTGCATCGATTTTTATACTTAAAACTGTCCATGAGTCAGACAGCATTTTACTGTAGGAAAAATCCTGTAGCTAAAATCGGTGAAGTACTCTTCGAAATAATCTTTAGACAGTTTTCAGCCATTAGTTTGTCTTCCCTCATATTCCTGCAGAGTTGTCCAGGTTTGACAACAGTTTAAGAAAAATAATCTTGTTCCATCTTGTGTCAGGACTGTAGGCCAGACAAATTATAATCTAGACAGAGTAGAGCTGACCTTAGTCCAACTCCTCAATCCAAAAATAATGACAACTAAGGAATTTTTGGAGAAGTTTCTGTCCAAAAGGAAACCAGGCAAGCTTGCACACTCCACAATCCCCCTGAGGAAAGCTGTGACCCATGTGCTCTGTCCACTGTGGTTCAAGGGTGTGTGTGGGTGGGTGTGTGTGTGTGTGTGTGTGTGGGGGGGAGACCTCACGCCTTCTCTTTGACGGTAAACTCTGTTTGACACACTGACCAATTTTGCTCACGTCAAACATACGCAAATCAAAAACACTTCCCTTTGACACCATAAACAGCATTCGGTTAAACCCAGGCTCAGCAGTATACAGCATAAAATCAATGTCTTTAAAACAAGGAATCTATGTGCTTATCTCTGAACATGCATTACATAGACTTCACTTTAGATCAGCAGAAATGACAAAGTGAAGGAATCAGGTAAAAAGGAGATCCTGATAATTTATGATAATGGCTTCCCAGAGGAACAGTTATGAGCTATGTTTAGTGCACTGGAGAGGCTTAAAACATTAGCAGAGAGTGCACTTTTGGAGATCCATTTGGTAAGGAAAATGGATACCTCATCTTTAAAATCCAAAACAGCAAAGCGAGGGGTTTTACATGACCAGCTGTACAGTGCTAGCTGATGTTGGACATAATATGAATAATAGGCCACTGCTTAAAAGGCGTTCTTGTTCTGTGACCTTACTTAGCTTTTCTGAATTCTGAATTAATGGTTATCCGATGAGATCATGGTCACATTTGTCAGGCCAAGGGTGTCAAATGCATTTTTTTCTCTGTCTGCTTCTAGCGAACATAAACCATGCAATTGTGCTACACAGGCAGAGAGCTGTGCAGAGTTGGAGGAAGATCGTTGGTGTCAGTTGGCAGAAACAAACAAAAACTCAATTTCTGCCAGGAGAAAAGACAACTATTTTAATACAGGCGGTATAAAAGTGAGACTATAGGTAGACTCGACATTATTGAAATCATAAGGAGATATGCAGCAGTTAAATAGCTGGCTTATCTAAACTTCCAAGGACTAGCATTTTCCTTTCAGTCTTTGAATCCAAGCCTCCAAAACTGTTCATTACCCAAACCCTTTCCTGACCACAACTTCCTCCTTATTTCATCCAATGCATTCTGGGATTGGTCCTTGCATTACCTATACTACCTCCTCCTTCTATAGGAATCTTAAAAGTAACTGTTTGTAATTATTCACTATGTTTTAATAATGGTGGAATTCTTTTAAAAGACCTATTGACATGCTTGACGTACATCTTACCAAGTAGTGAGAAGATGCTTTCGTCTTCTTTTACACCTGCTCAATCCAACACTTAATCATAAACTGTCTGCAACTTGTAGTGTGCTTCACTCTAGACACTTCATCTTTCACCTATATGACTATGTTTATACAAGAACAAATAAAACACCCTATCTCCACCCAATTTTGTATGGACAGCTGCAGACTGTTGTTCTTCACGGATTACATTGGCCTGACGAACACACCCCGGCAGCAGGGATCTATGGACAAGACTAATGTTTACAGAGACAGTAGAGAAGCTCTGTTTCCATCAAACGGACCAGGGCAAAATTTTCCTGGCTATTAGCAAGAGACCAGAGAACAAAGGGTTTCCTCTGCTGCCTCCAATACAGCCAGCCCACCAGAGCCACAGCTTTGGAGAGTGAAGTCTGGCAGAGAGGGCTATTAGAGAGCAGCCAGAGACAGTCTTTTACAAGAAAAATGCTTGATAAGGTATGCAATGATATAGGTTTAAACCCTTCACATTGTTGCTACGTAGATGTTTCAATCTTTCTAACAAACAAACGATATATAGACAATGCAGCCCTGTGTGGTTAAAAATGTAAACTTGAATCACCATTAGGAAATGCAGAAATTTCACTGGAGGCTACTGGATCCCGAAAAAAACTCCTAAGGCATAACTTTGCCCCATGCTGTACTCTGACTGAGGTCGTGTTTTCTTCCTGCATCTGCTGACTGGATTTCCCCTATTTCCCTTTTTCCAAGCCGGCTCCAGTAGTCTTAAATGAGACCTTTCACAGAGCATACTGCCTTCAAGCAGCTGAACAGAAAAACGCGGCAAAAGGTCGAAAACTGACCTCACAGAGTTTAATATGAAGAAGACATATCCAGGCCATTTTCAACACACAATACAACCATGTATTACATGAGAGTAGACGTATTTAGTTAATGTTCCAGTATAACATACCTGTAGGTCAAAGAACTTGCTGTATCTCCTGTAGATGACATGGGAAGTGGAGTCTGAGTAAGTGACGTTGATGAGGTACACCTAGTGAGAGATGCACAAACAAAAGAGGCCCATTAGGAGCAAAGTCACTTTGTCAAAAGCACCATGGCAACGCTTTAGCTTGCCTTGCCCTAATGACATAAAGTGCATCCCCTCCTGAGTTAACTTCAAGAGGTCGTCGAAGGTCAAATAAACTCATTAAGTTTGTCTGTTACAAATCGGAAAAACATCAGGGGTCAATGAGAGGGCCAAAAGATTTCAAGTATTATGTCATTAAAACCATTCATAATGAATGACGTGTGTTTTTCAGTGGTTTTAAAATATTTAAAAAGTTTAAGTATACATTTTCCTAATCATTCTGCAGTGCTGAAAACAAAAAGCTATGAGGCTGTCTTTTCTGGTCTGCAAACTTATATCGTGCATATACAAAATTGCATTTTAGTGCCTTGTGTAACTAACAACTTTGCATTTTGCTTTTACAATGTCCATCTGAGTCCACGGTCTGAAGAAACAAAATGATGCTCCCATTATGTCAACAACTTCCAGCACTTATATCTATCACCAGGAATAATGACAGGGACGACATGTTTACTAATAAAGGAGCTGAAATGGGAATATCATTTCCTTGGCAGACATCAGTCATTTACAGAACAAAACACTGTTGCCGGCCTTTTTCCCAAAATAAATTCTCTATTTGCCTCAACAACAAAGGGCCCACAAACAATTGTGCACGCCCTGAGATTCGGAAACAGATGGCTGCACCTAAAGCATTTCCATCTAAGCGCATGGCACAGAGTGTTTACAAAAGCAGCATTGTCACATATGGTGGCAATCTACAAGGACATCAGTTACTAGTTTGAAATGCAGTCTTTAGTCTGCACACAGTTCATTACCGAAAGAGTGTGCAACAAGGCGGGACAAGCTCTTCAGCAGCTCGCTAATTAGATACAGACGGCATGACCAAACACACTGAATTTAGGCAACAGCATGGCTTAAAGCTAGGGTGTGTGAGGTCAAGATACATCCCAAAAGAACCATGAATAATACAATTTGACAATATAAGTCATGCTACAGAAAACAATCTGAGATTAACAGAGTTAATCAATGTGTAATTTGTATGCAACACATAAGCGTAACACCAGAATTTAATGGTGATGGTTGCAACCAACATTACTGATATCTCATAACAAGCCTATTGTAATTCCATGCAAGCTGATTACATTCTTTACAGCAGATTCAAAGCAAGTAATCACAATGACTGATGGTAATATATAGCTGACAAGAACATGTTTAACTCTTGTAAATATTAAAGTCAGTATTTAACAAGGGTGTTCAGGCAGTAAACTGCACAAGCTGAAGACTTGCCATTGGATTTCATCTCTCCTGAAATAATCCCCCTCTTGCAATGTATGTAAACAAGGATTAGTTGCCATGCACTCTCTAGCTCCAGTGCCATGAGTCCCTGGAAGGAAGTCACACTTGAACAGTGGAGACAAAAGACAAAGGGTGGCTTCTTTCCTCTCTCAAACAGGATAAGCATGTTCAGTTGCTTAGCTCATAGATAATGAGATTTAATTTTGTTTTCCCTCTTCTTCTCTCGTTGGGACTTTCCAGTCAACCCTCACCTCCGGCTTCCATCCCAAGGGAAAGTGTGTGCCCTATGTTTAGTGCCCTCGGGAAGTCTCCCTCAGCAGGAGATGGATGATGCAATTGATCCTAACTCTCAGATTAATTAATCCAATTCTACCTGATGGACTAATAGATTTTTGCAGTCCCGCTGAGAAATGGATCATGGCTCATTGGATTTGATTACTTAAGTCAGTAAGATAACACCAAGCCCTGACCATGGAGTCAGATAAAACCAGGAGTCTACAGCCACACTAGCATATTTGACCCACCACTTTCTCTATTCATGCAGTTTAGCACTGAGTATCTTCTCTTCTGTCTTTATGCTAAAGCTAAGAAACTTGCTAAAACTTCTGGTCTCAGAAATAATGGAGCAACACAAAATGTATGTCTTGGGTTTTCTGGTTTTGTTTTAGTGTTTCTAATATTTGAGAAGGCAAACAATATGAGTAGCTGACAGACAGCGAGTGAATTAGAGGGCGAGTCCCAAGAGTTTGGTTGTTTGGTCCGCACCAGTTGGAATGATCTTTCACACTTCCCCCCCGTCTGTATCGATGACGTTTCATTTATGGGATAGTTTCGGTGCCGCCGAAAGTTCCGCTGGATGTCCGTCATCTTCCATTTTCTTTGTGTTGGCATTCTAAACTCTGGTCGATTTATGAGGACTATTGTTAATGGCTCCTCAGATCTCTGCAGGGTAAATCCAGACAGCTAGCTAGACTATCTGTTGAATTTTCTTGAGTTTTCTGTTGCACGACTAAAACTACTTTTGAATGTACACGTTCCACCAAAACAAGTTCCTTCCCGAGGCAATTTTGTAAAGGCACAGTTGCTGCGTCCGCTGCAAGACGATTGTGATTGGTTTAAAGAAATGCCAATAAACCAGAGCACATTTTTCTCCTATCCAGGAATGGTGTGTGGACTAGCCAGACCTTCCTCCGCAGCGCTGTGGAGGTAGGTCTGGCAATGCAGAATACAGTACCCCAAACAAACCGGACTATTCCATGAAACACTCCAGGGTTTGGTTAAAACGGACAAAACGGCTCAGGTGAAAAAGCAACCTAAGGTTGCTGCTATATGGTAATGATGATGTATTTGCCAACACAGGCAACATGGTTGAGTATCTCCAAAGCCTCAAGGATAATGATGGAAGCAAGCACCTTTTCACTGGCTATATGGTAAATTATTCAAATCCCATTTGATCGTCAGACACCAAGTACATTGTACCAGTTTAGGTATAGGAGTTAGACACATATCCCCACATGCCCCCCCCTACAGCAGTGGTGTGGGCTTCTTCCTGTCTGTCCACATAGCTTGGTCATATAGTATTGCTCCCATTGACAATGCTTACATGTGTCTGGCCAAAGCAGGAATAAGTCCTATCCCTCTCGCAATATCCTAGATGTATATGACCCATACTATTTTAAAGAACCTGGAAAAATCACTTTGGTCCATTTGGATGCTGGTGTGGCCCTATTTTATACAGTCTACGGTGTGGCCTCTACTCTTCTATACCATTGCTGGCTTAAGATACAGCTGTTTAGTCCCCTGCCAGGGCTCTGCCTGCCAGCTGCTGTCAGTCAAACACAGACATTGGCATGCCCCTAGAACCACCAAAGACAGCATTTCTGACATTTTACCTTTTTCCCCTTTAAATAATAAAAACTATACTGACAATAAAGTTGACAATAATTATGACTGCAAAAGGGATGACTAAATAAGTAACATTAAATATGTAAAAACCTAATAAAAACGATTCATCCATGCTCAATGCACCCTGGGTGCATGCCAGGATAGGATACTAGGATACTATCCAAATGTGCATTATTTATCACATTTACGCTGTTGCCTCATTATTTTGGCTTGTTCGTTCCACGTTAGTATTATGTACCAGCAAAGTAACAGTCAGGAAACGGTAGATGCTAGATCAGATCCGCTAGATGTGTCGATGTCACAGGACGTGCCTCGTGGCCCTTATCCTGCCTCTGACTGGCTTACCCTGGTATTCTAACCCTAACCAATTCCCACTCCCCATGCTTAAAGCTAACTACGTAGACCATTCTAGCAGATCCAATTTAGGATCTACCTCAGGAAAGTGACAGAATGTGCAACATTGCGGTTGAAAACACCAAAGAAGAAGAAAATGGTCAGGAAGACAGCCTCCAATTGGTCAACTCACCTGACAACATTCTCGGAGTCAAGATGGCCGAAATAACCGTTCAGTTGTGGATTTATCGTTCTGGAATTACTGTGCAGTAAATCTCTGTAAAGACACTGCAGTTCCAGGCTGGATAACAAAGCTAGGATCACACAGAAGACCTCTTTGGAAAGGCCCAGATGTTAGCTATCATGCTAAACAAGCAGAACGACGGTAGCTTGAAGCAATGCTAGGTATTAAACATTACGTAACTTTATTTATAGATTGATAATTATTGATTTATTGTACAAAGGCTGAGTAAAAAAAGCCTACAATCGCACAGAAGACCTTGTTTAAACAGTGCATATATCTGCTTCTAAAAAATACACTACACTGTATCCATCTTTAGATATTGAATATGACGTAATAAAACGTTTTCATAATAGAAAGTTCTGACTTTAATCTCAGAATTCTGACTTTTTTTTAATTAATTTATTTTTTTAAAAAGGTCAGAATTCTGAGAATAAAGTCAGAATTCTGAGATTAAATTCTGAGAATAAAGTCAGAATTCGGACTTTATTCTTAGAATTCGGACTTTATTCAATAAATGTTTTCACATGTGGCCCTAATCCTCTTCCATACAGGGCAAATCAATCAATTGGTGTTGAGATATTTGAGTCTGGACCAAAGTGGTAGAATCGACAGACCGTTAGCCATCCATAGAGCTGCTAGCATGGCCAGAATTTCAAGACATTGGTTTACAATGTTGTGGAGCCTACATTTGTGAAGTTAATAGCTACTTGAACAACAATTTGAGCAGAAACACAAAAAGAGGAGACAATGTACTTACATAGTGTTTGGAGGGATTCCTTCTCTTCTGCACGTCCACAACATTAACGTCAAGGACGGTTCGCAGCTGCATCTTGACAGACCAAATGGGATTTGCAACAAGAAATACTCTAATAAATGCTACAAAAGAAGACGCTCACCCATGAAAGCGTTATTGAATATGAAACACCACAAGGGCCTGTGAGGACTGTAATGTTGGTAAAAGGAGAGACTCCGCGCTCAGACTTTGGGTGCATCCATGAAACGATGGTGTCAGGCGGTCTCGGTGTTTCTGAACCATTGTGAAACATGACAACGCAATAAAACTGGCGTTCAATCAGTCTTCCCCTCCCTCAAGGAGGGCTGGACTGCCGCGGCAAAGTACGGACAGGAGCATTGTGTCAATGTAGGCTACGGGGCGGTCCCGCTTTGGCTGGCTGGACACACTACTGTCTGCACCGACCCTTGGAAGAAGTGATGTCAGACTGTTTGGGACTTGTTGTTTTGTTTCTTGTTTCTCACGTGTAACATAATATTGTGCACAACTATTATGCTAAAAACTATTGAGCGTTTGGAGAGAAAATTAGACAGCCTATAGGCATGCTGCAAGCACATTTTACTCTTCAATAAAAGTGGATGGAAAAGAGAATATTGCTGCCTTCAAATGGTCCTCCTTCCCAAGGCTATACAAAACGAAACCTTTTTGCTGGATATTTTTATTTATATAAAAAAAACTGTTCTGCTCTTTTGCAACATTTGTGACAATAAACTCTCAAAAGCTGCCTGTGATGTTGTATTTTTAACTTCAAGAAAACAGCTCGTATGCTTAACACGCATGAACAGCTACATATAAACCTACAATTGTCTGCTTAGCTGACAATCACATAACATAACACCGATTGTGCCGTTAATTTCAAAGACACTGCAGATTTCCGACAGCATTTAAACTCGGCATATGGCAAATGACTTTGCTTCCTCCTAGTGGCGGAGGCATGGACATGGATGTGAAGGCCTATAGGCTTTTTCCACAAAACAAAAATGTATCTCCTCCTTCTCCTAAAGGTGGTACATTTTGTATGTGTAAGTAGGCTACAGTTCTGAGGTACTTGTATTCTTGTTTAAATAGCCTATTTCATGGCTTTTCAGACTTCTACATTACAAAGGCAAATATTTTACTTGTTACTGCACTAGGCCTACATTTATTTGACAGATTCTGACAGACTGATTCAGATTTGAAACACTCTATCGGTTTATAAAATACGATCATTTGAATGTTCTACGCAACGGGTATAGGCTACATTTAAATAATGTAATGCCGCTACGGTGGCCCTGAAGTGCAAATCACAACAGCAAATAGAAAAACGCAACAGCAAATCATAAAACACAACAGCAAATAGGAAAACACGACAGCAAATATGAAAACACGACAGCAAATAGGAAAACATGACAGCAAATAGGAAAACACGACAGCAAACAGGAAAACACGACAGCAAATATGAAAACGCAACAGCAAATCATAAAACACAACGGCAAATAGGAAAACACGACAGCAAATATGAAAACACGACAGCAAATAGGAAAACATGACAGCAAACAGGAAAACACAACAGCAAACAGGAAAACACGACAGCAAATATGAAAATACAACAACAAATATGAAAACACGACAGCAAATATGAAAACACAACAGCAAATAGGAAAACACGACAGCAAATAGGAAAACACTTCAACAAATCATAAAACACAACGGCATTAACTTCTACCGGAAAAGGTAGGGCCTATCTAGCAGAGGACGGACCCTCCTGATTGGACAGATGGACTGTCTCTCTGTTAAAAGTAAAAAACTCCTTCCTGATAAAAAACAGACTGTCTGTCTAATCAGGAGGGTCCATCCTCTACTAGATAGGCCCTACCTTTTCCGGTAGAAGTTAATGCCGTTGTGTTTTATGAGTGTTTTCCTATTTGCTGTCGTGTTTTCATATCTGCTGTCGTGTTTTCCTATTTGTTGTCGTGTTTTCCTATTTGCTGTCGTGTTTTCATATTTGTTGTCGTGTTTTCATATTTGCTGTCGTGTTTTCATGTTTTCATATTTGCCGTCGTGTTTTCATATTTGCCGTCGTGTTTTCCTATTTGCCGTCGTGTTTTCATATTTGCTATCGTGTTTCCCTATTTTCTGTCGTGTTTTCCTATTTGCCGTTGTGTTTTCCTATTTGCCATTGTGTTTTCCTATTTGGCGTTGTGTTTTATGATTTGCTGTTGCGTTTTTCTATTTGCTGTTGTGATTTGCACTTCAGGGCCACCGTATACCTCAACTGAAAAGAAATTATCAAATTACTTTTACTTCTGATACTTGAGTACATGTTTGGTTATGACACTTCTGTAGGCCTACTTCCATAGATGGATGGATACTGCAGAACCTTTTATTCTAATTGATTATTTTTAGTAGCCTACATATTGCTGCATTTACTTAAGTAAGGGGTCTGCTCTTAACCTAACGTGATGTGTCCAGTTTCAAGTTACTAAAGAACGAAGCTACAAAAACTAAAAGTGAATGGGCTTGTATTATACAATAATTTATAATCCATCCAACAGTGAATTATGAGCAATCAGGGATCCTATAACGTTAGTACGGTAGCCCATTATTTTGTTGTAGCTTGAATAGTAATTGATATGGCTTGCCACTTACAGACCCACTTTTACTGTGAATTTTTTAAATAAAAGGCCAACTAAACTAAATCATAAGGTTATTCCCCTCACAAGACTATGACTGCTTACTCTGAATAAGTTGATATGTTAGCCTAACTAGCTACATCATCTGCTTTATAACATAATGTGGGCCTGAACAAAACAACTTCTACCATTCTGTTCCCTTTCCATGACGACAGGAACAAGTAGCGCGTGGTAGAGCCGTTCTAATACATTCATGGGTAGATCCTAGAGCCGAGGGGGCTGAGCCCGGCTGAGCCGCTACGTACGTCCTGCCGAGCAGATTCAGGAAACAGATACAGCTAACTAACTACGTCAAGTAACCGACAAAACCAACTGACAGCGGAAACATTTAACCTCCGAAGTAAAAGCTTAGTGAGTCTCTTGCGTTGTTAAAGCAACACAAAACCGGCCTTACCATAGTATGATAATAATGTTACATTTAGTATTTTCATTCAGCAAACAGTGTAGTATAGCGTTAACGTTACGACAAAACGACATAACGTTAGCGTTAACGCTGTTAACGCTGTTAACTTCTATGCCTATGCTTTCCATGCTTTCAAATCGCCGCGCGGTAACGCGCCGTCTCCAGCCATTTCCATGAGGGCCAGGCGGCAGAGGAAAGGCGGTTTTGATCAGGGCGGTTTGGAACATGAAGTTCTCTTAATACATCCATGGCATGTTAGTGGTTGCTGGCTGCCCATATGAACACAGATTCTGCTCTGCCGCCAAACCAAGTGGAGTTCACTGTGCTGAACCTCTGACGGTAACCAGATATATGTGTGTACGGTTGTTCGTTACTAACAGCAGAGACGGTTTATTTTATTTTTGAACGGAAATTACGTGCCGTTACGTTACCGAGCTTGACGCTGGTCTGCTAACTTCTGTGTAGTCAGCCAACCGAAGCATGGGGTCCTCTGACTAACCGTGTTTTACTCACTAGGTTAGCTAAATGATTAAAATGCCGTGTCGAGGTTGATATTATGGTCGATATTTGCTTCTTAATGTCATTTATTTGATTTTATTAAAATTTAATTACTAGCCTGTGCGTAATAGCGAACTCGTCTCTGTATCCCTTATCTCATCGACCTGAACACTGCTAGCTATGATGTGATTATGAATAACAACCGTCGAGGGAAGTTATAATTGCCATTTTCACAGCTGAATGGCTACTATAGCAGCTTGTCTGCCTTCATTTGACGCCTGCATGCTGTTATTTCGATAGCCATTTGGGCTCCGCGTCGGGAGGAACCGTATATTCTTTGCGGAAATAACCGAAGTGATCGCATTCACTGCACCGTAGTTCACGTCAGAAAGATGTCTTTCTTCAATTTTCGGAAGATATTCAAGTTGGGCCCTGATAAGAAGAAGAAGCAGTATGAACATGTACATAGAGACGTTAACCCCGAGGAAATATGGGATATCATTGGGGAGCTGGGAGATGGAGCGTTTGGGAAAGTCTACAAGGTAATCTGTTAGATCCGTCTTGGGGTTTTCTAACCCATTTCTCAAGACAGGCTTTCGTTGTGTTTCATGTTGTTGCATGCAGGTCATGATACATTAATATGACAGCACAATCCTCGTTCAGGCCACATCCTCTATGCCACTAGACCCTCAGTTATTGCAATTTTATAGTGTCAAGTGCATGCTATGACAGCTTACTCATACTGTATTGTACTGCAACTATTACCTGCCTACAAACATCTTCAAGGTAAGGATGTAAAGAAACGTAACCTAGAACTGTGTGTAGTGACAGTTTAAGCTTACATCCTAAGTGTGTCAGTGTTATTTCCCATGTTTAAGATAGGCCCTGTTACATTAACAGGTTGTAAATATGACTTTGCCATGTCATTGAATTGCACTTGGCCTCATTCAAACTGTTGAAGGTGTGGTTCACCACCACAGAATAAACATGTTCTCACAAATGCCAAACTGGATTGTCTAATCTGGTTGCTCGGAGAGATCAGAGGACACAGATAAACAGTAAAAAAAAATAAAAATAGATATACTGTATATCTTGATAGCAGGTACCCTTAAAAGTCAAATGTGCTAGTAGTTTGTTTATGTCACACACTCAGTTTTACCAATACACACTGTACATTATACATGAGGTGGACACAATATCTGCATATAATTGATCATTATTATCAGATGATAAATGTTGATAGCTTAGTAGTTTAGTGGAAATAGTTTCACATGAAGCGCCATCTCTTCATCAGTTCAAGACTCTTTTATTGCAGTAACCCCCAGCTTTCTCTCTCTTTCTCTGTGGCTTATGTTGTCCCTTCCTGGAACTCTGGTGATCAAATAAAGCAGCTAATGGCCCAGTGAATATTCATTTGCAAGTCTTATTAGCTGATTAACTAACTGTGATGAAAGCCAGTGGACTTACATGCCTTCTCAGATGTAGACAAATATACTCTTCACAATGTATTGACTCCCTGTTACCACCAGTCTGTGGTTCCCACACATAGAGGTAGGACTTCTATAAACACAAACTACGTATTTCACCAGTTATTTCACAGGCTTTTGATGGCTGCCTCGTTTGGTTGGGGTGATGAATATTGCCAGCAAAGTGTGAATCGGCTGTTTAGAGAGTGAAAGACAGAAGAGTCCTCAACTCATACAGTATGCACATCAGCAAAAAAACAGGTTGTTTTGTGCCTTATTTTAGTAAAGAGACAGGCCATTTGTTTGGACAAACTGCTTATTAAATTCTGTTCGCACAGCTTGTCAGTTCACATAGTTAGATTGGCTTATGAGTGACAGAAATTCAGCCCTTCTGATCATTTTAACAATGTGCATGATTTGTTTTTATGGCACCCACAAACTCTCTCAATGATACCCTCAAAACAGTACAGAGTTTATCTAAGTGTTACATGTACATGTACATAATGACTGAAGGCCACAGGCTCCACTTGAATAGCTCAGTGGCAGACAAATTATCACTACCCTCTCCACCATGAAGCATATTATGTATTACTAATGGTCTGTGCTAGACAGGCGTCGGCCAGCACAAAGGGAAAAAGACAGGGAGTGTGTCAGGTCAGAACTGTGTAAATATAGTGTGTGACTCTCCCTCCCTTTTCTTTTTCCTTAACTCCCCAAGATTGTGTCTGTATCCATAAACATTAAGCCCAAAGCTGGCCTTAAAATAACTTCTCGGCTACTTTTTGACAGGGTGGGTGGTCATTTTTTGTATTAGTCTCTTTAGCACAGCCTAATCAGGAATGAAGATTTTAGGGATGTGTTACCTAGATGAGCATAAGCCATTTCCCTATTAAATTATAGATTTATTTAGTATAATCTCTAAATGACTGCCACTGTAACTTCACATGTGACTTTACAGTATGTGTATCAAAGTAAGAGGAAAGAAAGAAGTGAGGGGGGAAAAAGAAGAGGAGGAAGTGAGCAAGCTACACAAGATCAGCTTTTGTTAGAGTAGGTCAGAAGATGATCGGGCGTATTGTAAATATTTTTACTTCAAATGGTTGCTGTGGGGTTTTTTTCACAGTAGTGTTCCTTTTCCATATACAGTATAACAACATGTTATCATAAAGTTTCAATGAAATGTATTTATAGAGATGTGATCTTTTAGGTGCTGCACAAGCCATAAAGTGCTGCAATTTTCATTACTCTAGCTCCAAAATGGCTTTTGTCTTAAATGAAATTGTTAACGTTGATGGGTGTTCTTCCAAAATAGCCACTATACTGCACAGTCCCAGCAAAGTAAGCCAAGCTGATGGTTCTGTAGTCCAGCCAGCAATATTAGAAAAGAAATGTATTGATCAACATTCTCTACAAGCCTTTGTCGTCAATATTGCTTTCAGGCTCAGAACAAGCAGAATGGGACCCTCGCTGCTGCCAAGGTTATTGACACAAAGACAGAGGATGAATTGGAGGATTACATGGTGGAGATTGAAATTCTGGCCTCCTGCAACCACCATCACATCGTCAAACTGCTGGATGCCTTCTATTTTGAAGGCAAACTTTGGGTAAGTAAGCAAGTGCCTGACTTTTCTCGTGTGTTGCTGTTGATTTGAAGCCAAGGAGACACAGCGGCAGTGAACTAGTCACGCATGGAGAGACACAAATTCATCACAAGCCACTATTCGTTATGCTGGACTCTTACATCATTCGATTTAGGGATAATAACAGTGCATTTGTTCCCCATTGCCTACCTTTTGAAGAATTTAAAATTGACCATGTGACACAGTCAGGATTGTACAAGGCTAAGACTGCATGTTCGACAGCAGGATTGCCTGACCTCCCAGAGCTATTAGGTCAAAATCGTCCAGCTGAAGTCACGGGCATACTCCTTATTTTGACCTTACTCTTATCCCCCATAAATCTTAAGCAGGGGATATTGTTTCTTTATAGTGACAAAAGAGTAAAATTCTCTTTTTTTTCTAAATTCCCATTTTTTAAAGAGGCTGCTTCTTTATCAAGCTATTTTACTGTGAATATATATATGGTCAGTGGATCTCATTCTGTGTGCAGTAAGAGGCCCTAGAGCAATTAGGTCCTGGCAGGTGGTGTCATGTGGCTGTCCCTTGTGGACTGGCCACATCTATGGGAAGATAATTGAGTGGTTTTGGTGGCTGGAGAAAGTGCCTGAATAATTCAGAGCTGCATACAGGTTGTCCCTTCGGCCCCCGTCTTTAAGCAGAATGATTAATGTGTAACTGCTTATGCTGTGCACATGTTGAGTTAATGTATATTTTTTTCCACAAAAGATGAGTCAAGGAAAACATGTTGCTAAAAAAGAGAGGATTTATTCACATGCGTGTTGTTCAATTTAACCCGCGAGATTCCCATGGCACGGTAAATCGTAATGCAGAACAGAAACGGCCACTTGGTTTCTCCTCTTTGTTTGAATCCCTGAAAAGAAGGCAGTGCTCGGTTGTAGCTTTGATTGATTTTTGTCTATCATCTGATACTATGAGCTGCCAAATAACTGGCAAGTGCCAATATATATGAAGTGGTGATCGGACGGGTACATTACATCTGCTATTACAACTGAGGTCAGGAGCTGGTCCGTTTTACATCTCTATAACAGTATTAGGGGACGGCGTTATGTTCATCTAATGTACTGTGGCTCCACAGAGTTGCTCCATGACCTGGTGAATCCATAGTTCTCTTATTATTAGACAGCCAGTAATTCTGTTTAAGCATGTCAGAAGATTTGAGAAAGGAAATGCATCATTATGCTCAAGCCTAAACTCTTGATGTAGCTTTTAGTTGTATATTATTATAAGACAAGTGAAAGTAAATTTAAGTTCTTATGGTTTTAACTCCCTAGCATATTTCCTTTCACATCTTCCCTAAAAGAAATGGTATGGTTTAGATATGTATACGAAGAATATTTGTTTGTGGCAAGAATTAAACTGTCAATACACCAGAAATAAAATTTTGTGTACTGCACCTGACATCTTGACTTGAAAGGGAGTATTGGCTTTATGACGTTAACCCAAACGAGGAAATAATTTTTCATCAGAACTGAACGATGATGAAATATCCAGTATGTGAGTCGTAGAGACACACACGTTAAGCATTTACACTCTGAACAATAAGAACTTATTTTGTATAAATTGTTCTAACAGGATGAACTACACATCTTCTGCATACAAATCATGCTGTGTATTGCAAAGAAACTATAGGGAGAGGATCCTAGTCTCTGTCTCCAGCTTGCAACTGGAACCTCTACTGATGTTTCGCTCCGACAAGGAAACCGAGAGATTGTCCTGAAATGGAAAATAAAAGATCTGTCAATAGAGTTTGCTCGGTATAGCTGTTTAGTGTCCGATCGATTGTCTTCTTGAAATGTCTCCACAGCATAATCAATAACATAGAAAAGGGGTTCTGATGTCTTTCCTATAAAGGTCATGTTGTTTACCTACCTTGGATAACACAAGTTCTTGAGGGAAATTCTGTGCTATGAGAGGAGTTGGTGGCTTCACTGCATTACAGTACACATTACTTTTTGTTCTACTTTGTTTTACCGTTTCAGATTCTGATTGAGTTTTGTGCGGGTGGTGCAGTGGATGCCATCATGCTGGGTAAGTCCCCCTTTCATTGCAGGAAACAGAAAAAAAACACTATAAAGTGCTGGAGCTTTTTCTTTGCTCCATCCTCAAGTGCCAACTCTTTTTATTCCATCCAGAAGTCTCCTCTGCGGGATTGTTTTGCCTCTCCCCAGTTGGAGAGGCCATTCCAACTGTGTAATTATTGTAGCTCATATTTCAAGGAGTGGTTAGTCCACTTCTAATGCCTGCAGTTTCTCTCTCTTATTTTGAAGCTTGAAGAAACACCTCACCACTTTGTCGTATGTGTGCGTTACAAAGTGGATACAAATTAATACACTTCACTTTTGGATGATGTGTTCTGCTCTGTGGACTGACTCACCTAGAACCAATTCCTTCCCCCAGATTTATTTGATTCATGCATGCTGGCTGGTGTCAGGATGGAGTTTTGTCCTCCAGTTGCTATTGGATACCATCATGATAGATAGAGTTAGTTAGTTAGTTAACTTTATTTATCCCCGCGGGGAAATTAAGGTGTCTTTGCAGCCAGGTACTTAAATACAGTTACAACATAAAACACTACTATTAATACAGTACAATACATTAAAATACAATGCAGTGCAGTCACTATACCATACAAATGCACTTAAAAAGGAGGGATACAAATACAACTACAGTGGGACTGCATAATAAATGAGGTGCAGAGAGAACATAAGGCACATATATTAATGTGTTTATACACAATATACGCGTCCATTCCAACACAGCTCTACAGCCAGCATGTTGTCATGGCAACCGCCAGCATGCAGTTGTTGCATCAGGCGAGCCAATCACAAGTGAGGGGAGAAGGAATTAAACTTAAAAAGGAGGGATACAGATACAAGTAATTAATCTGTACTGGTAATGCAGACAAATAGTGGTCATCTAATAGGGGCAGATGAGTTATAGAGTTTAATGGCAGCAGGCAGGAATGATTTCCTGTAGCGTTCCTTTGAGCAGCGGGGTTGAATGAGTCTGTTGCTGAAAGTGCTCTTGAGTTTGTCTGGTGTTTTGTGTAGGGGGTGAGAGTCATGGTCCATAATTGCCCGCAGTTTTACCTGCATTCTGTGTCTGACCACCAGGCCATGATGTTAACATATCGAAAATGGCCCTGTCTGTGTTTGTAAAAGTGAATCACAAAAACTACGATAACCATAATCAATTATGAATTAATTGTGTGTATTTTGATCCACAGAACTGGAGAGGCCCCTGACGGAGCCCCAGATCCGTGTGGTGTGTCGGCAGACCTTGGAGGCCTTGTCTTACCTCCACGAGAACAAAGTCATCCACAGAGACTTGAAAGCCGGGAACATTCTCCTCTCCTTGGATGGAGAAGTGAAACTGGGTAAAAATCTATCCTCTTTTGCTGCTGAGTTTTCCATCATAATAGTTCTCTAAATTTGAAGGATTATTCAAATATTCGTGCTAAGGTACTCACTTCATAATACTGCACAGAACAATAGTTGATTCATTGTAGATTTCTCTCTGACATCCTTAGTGGTCACTCTGAACCTTCCTGCAGGGACACTAATAGGCTTACTGTTACAGGCTAATTAGTAAAGATCCCTTTGCCATCAGTGCTGTAGCAACCAGCTCAGCTATGTGACTTTGGGGATAGTGGTGCTCAGGACTGTGTTAACATATGATAAAACTGGAATGAGTCATTCATGCGGTGTCAAGTTAAAACATTTTAAAAAATGATGACGCTTTTTCTTTAGCGCCAAAGGAGAGACCTGCCTTTTTTTTTATACCACTTATGTGCTGGAGTTGGTGATACATGGAATTGGTTACATAATATTTCAGAAGTAAAAAGCATTTATGTTGCTGCTGTAGCATCCATAGCCGCTGGCTCCCTGATGATTCATGTTCTGTAGGCAGAGGGTCATGGCAAAGCCAGGCAAACAATACTTATCAAGCAGTTACCAGGGCCTTAATGATAGAGCTCTCTTTCCCTCTAATGTGTGCATACTGCTTAATGTAAGTGAGGGGAGAAAAAGAGAGAGCCGGACAAAATAATTTCACAGGCAACAGAACTACTGGGAGTGATGATAAGAAAGGGGTTTTCTGCCCACTTATGGGGTTCATATTTGAAAGCTTGAAGCAGGATAGTTGAGAAAGAATTCTGCTGTGGCAACTGTGTGGCTCTAGTAGAAATGTTATGTATGTTATTATTTGATATTATCTGTATATTCACTGTTTAATGCATAATGTGTCATTATACAGTTTGATTAACTGATGAAAAGAATCATAATTAATTTCTACTTTTAGCTGACTTTGGGGTGTCTGCTAAAAATACCAAGACGTTACAGAGAAGAGATTCTTTCATCGGCACTCCGTATTGGTGAGTCATGCAGCCTGCAGACAAGAGGACATTTACCCCTTTCTATCTGATAATTGTCCAAGCGTGTCTCACATCTATGATTTTTCTATGTCGTCATGGAATGTGTAAATGGAAAAGGCCTCTTTCAGCAATTTAGATGCACAGGGTTGGATGACCTCAGCTTGAAATACTGAATAGGCTTCCTATCTTTCAAATTCCAGACCGAAATGCACACACATACTATTTTATTGTCTTTTTACCCTTGAAGAGTGAAGATATCAAACATGCCTGAATGCACACATTCAAATCCACTGACTTCTAATTTTGCAGGATGGCCCCAGAGGTGGTAATGTGCGAAACTTCCAAGGACCGTCCGTATGACTTTAAGGCCGACATCTGGTCCCTCGGGGTAACCCTGATAGAGCTGGCACAGATTGAGCCACCCAACCACGAGATGAATCCCATGAGAGTGCTGCTGAAAATAGCCAAGTCCGAGCCCCCCACACTCATGCATCCCTCTCGCTGGTGAGATTAGAGCACTGATGATAACTAGAGACGTGGCACTGGAATGTTTCTGGTTTGGAGATAAGGATATGTTGACTCTTTAATGTGTGAAAGCTTGCTGAATTGTTAATGCTTAAAGGGGCCGTACTCGATATTCAGCACATTAATATAGTATATATAGTAGCTGATGGAGATCCTAATAAAATAAAATAAAATAAAAAATATAGCATCAAAAAAAAATAAATGTATGTAAAGATATAGTGGAGTAATGGCGTCCTGACCAGAGAGTGAAGTCACACTCCCTCTGTGTGTGTTGTAATCCAAGCTTCTCTGTTCTTTGTTTTGATAGCCGGTCGGGCTGCGTGTGCTGCATGTGGCCTTAAAAAAAACGTAGGTATTTCATGTATTGAGGGAATGGTCTGTGAGAGCCATGTGGAGACAATCCAACCTGCTGTTTGTTTCAGTATTTTGAGTACAGCCCCTTTAACTGAACGGCCACAGGGTAAGAATGGTATTTTTCACTTCCTCTGATCTATGGCCAACAAACTGATTCTGTTTTATTTATTCTTAAAAGGTCACCAGAATTTAACGACTTTCTGCGGAAAGCACTTGATAAGAATGTGGACAATAGGTGGGGCACATTACAGCTTCTACAGGTGAGCTGCCCGACTCCATTCACTCCCTACTGTTAACTCACAGTACGCAACCATCAACGTAGCCTACAACGTAGCTCAAAGAATGCATAAACACTTAAATAAAATCTTTGCTGTGAAGGATAAAGATGTATATTTCTTGTGTCCCTGTCAACCTATGTAGCATCCTTTTGTTACCAGTGTAACTGATAGCAGACCTCTCAGAGAGCTCATAGCCGAGGCCAAAGCTGAAGTCACAGAGGAGATCGAGGATAGCAAAGAGGAGGAGGAGGAAGAAGAGCCTGATACACCTTTGGTATGTAGTTTTATTGGTGTATGTGTATAACAAACATAATAGAACTCAACAAAATATATAATTGAAATGATGCATCAGCGTTAAGAGTTGTTGATATCTTTGCAAATGACATATTTTTATTTTTGATATATTTTTCTAACTGTTGGCTCAGGCGGCTCCTGGGCACAAGCGAGCGCCATCAGATGCCAGTGTGGCCAGCTCAGAGGACGACAAAGTCCCACCAACTCCTTCCACGCTGGAATCTGTTACAGAAAAGACGGAGGCTGAGCGTGCTGAGGACCGGACAAGTGATAAGCTCTCTGATGAAGGACTTGGAACAAGTGAGGTAGACAAGACAGAGGAGGAGAAACTCAACGAGGTGTCTGATGCCAGTAATGAAGACCTGGCCCCTGGGGTAATGGAGCCCACCAAGGACTTTATCTCACAAGATCCTAAAGAACCTACTAAACCAGAAGATGCTCAAGCTGAAGAGATTCCTGCTGAGCCTGTAGTATCACAGCCAGAAGAACCTGTAGACCCAGTGGATACACAAGAACTTGTCACAGATGGTCAAGAAGTAGAGGAACAGAAGGAGACAAAGGAAGAGAAAATGCAGGATGAACCTACCCAAGTAATACAAGAAGAAAGAGAGCCAGAGGAGGTGAAAATAGAGGTAGAAAAAGAAGATGATACAAAAGAATCCTTAGAATCACAAGAGCAACCTGAAGATACACCAGAAGAACCAGAATCCACATCAGGAGAAGTGGCACAGGCAGAAGAAGAAAGCAAAGAGCCAGGTGAGGAAACGCCTCAACATAAAGTGACAGAGGACAGAATAGAAGACACAGCTAATGGCACAGTCCTAAATACAGACACACAGAATATAGAATCAAATGTAGTGGACACAAACATAAATGGAGACACAGACACAAAGTCGAGCGTAGGTGAGTCGTCAGCTGAGGTGTTGTTGGAGAAGGAGGCCATAGAGAGTCAGCCAGACGAAAAGCCTGAAGATGAGGCCATTAACGAGGCAGAGCAGCCTGGACAAGATAATCAGACCAAGGGGGAGGTTGATCTGGAGGAACAGGCCCCAACTGAATCCAAAAATGGAGTCAGTGATGAAGCCAAAGACACTTCTGATGATTCAGAACAAGTGATCCCATGTAAGGAAAGTCCTGTGAAGGAAGATGAGGAGAAAGCTACTCACGCAGATGAGAGCATTTCCCAAGATACTGTCTCCGTCCCGGAGAGTGAAACCGATTCAGAAAGCAAGATTGAGCATGGAAGCCCTGCTGTGATCAAGCCGGATTTGGAGAAGGACTCTGACTCTGGAAGCAGCTCTGCTACTGATAGCAACAGTCTTGACCTCAATCTGTCCATCTCCAGTTTCCTGTCCAAGAGTAAGGAAGGGGGCTCTGTGTCTATGCAGGTATTATAATCTGTACCTCAAGTACAACCACAGTTGTTAAATTATCAACACTATTATGAATATTTGAGCCTCCCAAAACCTCTCTGTTTCATTTGTAGGAGTCAAGGCGTCAGAAGAAGACTCTGAAGAAGACACGTAAGTTCATGGTGGATGGCGTGGAGGTCAGTGTGACAACATCAAAGATAGTGACAGATAACGACGCCAAGAGCGAAGAGATGAGGTTCCTGAGGTACGTCTGTTTCCAACCTGCTTACTGTACTGTAGGTCTAAATATGTGACACGGCCTATTTAGCATGCCTGCTTTAAATAGTTCTCGTTCATTTCACAACTCCCACAGTTTTACAAATGCCAGATGGGTTATCCCCCGTGATGATTGCTGCATTATGTTACTGTCATCTCCCATGCTGCCTTTTTAAGACTTGAGACCTGCTGCTCTGAATGTTTACATAAGTGCTTGCTGACTATTTGCTGTTGGGTTCATGTCCTTATGTCAGTAATGCACAAAGTTAACATGTATCAATTTAACAAATACTGATTCAGAAATGAGGAGACCAGGACCATTTAAAGTAACTATTAAATATAGTGGTAGACTCATATTTTTATCAATCTTAAAATGCAGATAAGAAAGAGGAAAAAAAAAAAAACATCTCAGAAATGAAAAATAAATGTTTTTGTGAAAAACATTCAACATCATCAATGACTCAATAACTATTGAATTTGAGATGAGTAAATATGGTGGCACCCTGACTTGACTGTTTGGTGTGTGGTTTCCTCAGGCGGCAGGAGTTGAGAGAGCTGCGCCTCCTGCAGAAAGAGGAGCAGAGGGCCCAGCAGCAGCTAAGCAACAAGCTGCAGCAGCAGAGAGAGCAGATCTACCGCCGCTTTGAACAGGAAACTACTGTGAGTCAGTTTGTTCATACCGCAGTTATGTGATGTTATTCTATTTGGCCAACTCCTAGGAAACGAGCTGCTTCATCTCAAAGTAGATCTCAATCTGACGGAGGGACTTGCATGAAGGATGCAGCCAGACACCAGTCTGTCACTATCACTTACAGTAGCATTTACTCATTTAGAATTTCTACTGTGAAGCGGAAATTGTCTTCTATTCAATGATGTAACTTTAATTTGAGTCCGTCTTATAGCCAGGTTGAAATGACGCCATACAGATGTCTTACACAGTTAATTTCCCTCTCCCTCTTTAAGCAATAAAGGTCTGGGTGTTGATCTATGTTAATCTTTTGATATTGGATCACATATAAACTCTTAGGGCCCTATCTTGTACCCGGCACAGCACAGCGCAAAGCCCGACACAAGTGTCTTTGCTAGTTTAACCGACAACTGCAAGCAAATGCACCTGTGCCCATGTGCGTGCCGTATTGCTATCTTGAGGCAGCGGGAAGTGATGGCGCCATTGACCAAGAAAAAACTGGCCTAAAGTCAATAGCGCAGCATTTCATTGTTATTTTAACAGCAAATTAGTAAAATGCGCCTAGGCATATGCACAGCGCGCACACACTATGCTTGTTACACACACAGGGAAGCGCAGCAGCACACAAACATGCAAAAGATTACAAATAAAAATATTACGGTGCAAATCCGCCATCATAATAGCAATGCGCCAAGGTACAAATGCGCCTGGCTTTTAAAGGGAATGGGAGATGACACTCTGATTGGTTTATTGCATGTTACGCCCAATACACACCTATGAATTAATGAAGACACTAAGTACAACCCTTTTGAACCATGCTTCCGGCGCACGGAGCCTTTTTTCCGCCTTCAAACTAGCAAAAGTGGATTTGGACACGCCCTAAACGCACCTGCGGCATGCGCTTCACACCGTTCGCTTAGATCGTTAAAATACGGCCCTTATAGTCATCATGTCAGGCTGATGCCAGTTTCTGCCAATTCTGTTTGTGCAGGCTAAGAAGCGTCAATATGACCAAGAAGTGGAGAACCTTGAGAAGAAGCAGAAGCAGACCATTGAGCGACTGGAACAGGATCACACCAGCCGTTTGCGAGACGAAGCCAAGCGCATTAAAGCGGACCAAGACAAGGAGCTCTCCAAGTTCCAAAACATGATGAAGAACCGGAAGAAAGAGGTACGGTGTTGCATGACTGTTTCTGCATGGAAGTGCCTTTAGTGGGCTGACTAGCTCCTAACTGGGGGAGCTCAGGGTCGTAAGCATTTGCATGTCATAAATTACGAGCTGTTAAATGGCGCATGTGTTTAACAACTTAGCTGGTGGTGGCATACTTGGCTGTGTCATATTAATCCTACGGGAGTGGTGTGCCTTGCTGTTCTAGTACTGTATGTGTGCAAATGATAGCAACAGATAGACTGTGCTATCTTTCTCCTAGATGCTGCTAGCTCCATGTTGTTGTATCCATTATTCATCTGCCCTGAGGCTTCCGGTTGCCTCCTAAGCAGTACTGTGCTAATAAGTGTATTTGTTATTTTTAGAGAAAAATGTATTACAAGTTCAGTCTTAGGCTAAAAATATAACCTTATCATGATAGTGTGCTGGGCTTATGTAAATATATGTTATGTATTTATTAGTATTTTAATGCCTCTCTCTGCTTGACAGTCTTAAATGCTTCGTTGGATGTTTTGAGTGTGCTTGCTGTTTTTGTGTTTCGCTTTATGCAGCTTTTTTATGGCAACAGTGCCAATTGGCATCCATAGTGTACTTATGATGCCTGGTGGTGGTTGTGCTACCCGCAATTTGCTTTCTGGGCATAGAGTATATTTTTATTGTACCTAAAAATATTATTGCAGGTTGGCTTAAAGTGGTTGCTACAGTTCTCAGTTATGTACTTTGTTGTGGTTGTTTAGCTGCAAAAATATAAGCTATTGCCTATTGATGAAATGCATATTTTTAAATTCTTTTTGCTATTTGCAATGTTGTGTTTTTATTGAAAATGTACTGTTATTGTGTATTTAACTAACCATGTCTTTTGTATGAGTGTGTGAGGTGGCTTCGTCATGGGATGGCCAACTTTTGAAGATTTTTCCGAGTGGTGTTGGGCTCATTTGGGGAAATGATAAAAGCCTTGCATCAGAGTAACTGATATGGAATCATCGTTTATGTGTATATTCAAGGATTTCTTTGTCATATACATCAAAAGGCCACCAGTGCCTTTCCATACAACGAAAAACTTTCAAAGTATACACAGTATACAATCGCTATCACACAGAGTTACACACACACAGTGTTGAAGTATAAACAAGTACATAAAAAAGGAAACAAGTAGACTCGGATACAACAGAAAACACAGCAGTAGTGTTAAAAGCTGAGTCTATGAACAGCAACCTGTCTTAGAACATCTTGAAAGTAAGAACCTAAGCCAGAGTGCAGGACAAAAGAAACAGCATCATATACACATCTATTCAGCCGATAAGCAAACTGAAGTGGGTTAAGGGTACCTGGTAAGGTATTACATATGAAGGTTTTACCAGTTTTCAGGGGGAGAATTTCATTATCACCGAAGTCGGAGCAACTAGACTGTAGTCTTCAAGACCAGTGACAAAGAGTTCTGCAATGGTTTGGTTCCTTAGGTACAGGTGTGATCAGTCTTCTTTAAAAGCAGGCAGGAACCAACAAGACGTGAATTATGTAGTTTGGCGTGGTGCATGAGTGAAGTGTAATCTGCATTCAGTTATAAATCGAGAGCTTTTGAGCAGTCCACATTCAGAGGTCGTAGATGATTCCAACTCAGTTACTCTTTTTTAACTTCTGGAGGCAAAATAATTATCTTGATGGCTGTGGGACTTAATTGAATGCAAAGTAATACACAAGGAGCTGTTTTTGAGACTAACATCTTCTGCCATGTATCTTTCCTTTGACAAACTCATGACTTGGTTTTGACTTGTGCAGTTCAAACTTACAGTTCTGATGTGCTACTAATCAAAGAAGCCTGACTGACTAGTTCAAAGGAACGTCAGACGCAGGTCATGGGAATTAAGCATGCCGACTTTAAATCAATTACTGGCTGGGTGCAGTATCTCTCCTCTCAAAGTGGGCCGTGCATGTCTTCTGCTGTTGTTGGCCAGCTTTGTTAGATTTTCAGAATATACAGCATCATCCAGTTTCTGCACATACACTGTAGGTCAAACAGGAAGTTGGACAGTCACCCAAACATATGAGAAAAGAGCTCATAAAACGTGTAAAGGAGGACCTATCGTTACTTAAGACCGCAGAGGTAAACCATCACCTGCTGTCTCTTACTCTGTGAATGAGTAAGATTACTTTCTCTCTGTCTCCTTTCCCTCTTCCCCTATCACCTGATTCATTCTTGTAAAGTATACACATGCACACAAACACTAAGAATTGCTGTGTCTGTAATCGCTTCGTATCGTTGGACTAAAGATATTTGTCAACCGCCACATTTTACCATACCATTTAAATATATGTGGTGGTATTAAGCCGTCATGGGCAAAGAGGCAACTTAATGAGCAGCACTGTTTTATGGCTATATTGGATTCACAGAATTGTTGGATCAATGTGATTAAGTACGTTGATGTACTAAAGTGACATACATTCTCTGGTTCTGACTTTCTTAGATGTAAATATTTGCCGTTTTTCTTCGTCCACTTTGATATTAAAATGAATATCTTTGGAAATGGTGGGGATTTTCCACTCATTTCTAACATTTTATAGACCAAATTAATAATCGATAGTGAAAATAATTGTTAATTCCAGCCCTAAAAAAATTATACATACTGTGATAAGTTAGATATGTTTTTTTTAAATAGCCCACAACAGAACAAAACATCCTTAGCATGTGTACTACTACAGCTGAACATCCCACAATGCAATTCTTTAACTTTTCTCCTGAGATTACTAAAATGGAAATCACAGTTATGTCACTAACACACTCGTCAGTGGTGATGCAATATGATGATGATGATGATTCATAAGTGTCCACTTTCTATTTACTACTTACCATAGAGGACCTTTGAGTGTTTACCGTGTAGTGAATTAATGAACGAGGGAGCGATTGCGGACACAGCTTTTGTTTCCACAGTAGACATCTGTCCTGAAAGCCCTTTCTAAACTTTGTTTTCCTGTGCATCTTTTATGCATTAGACATGAGTCGCCGTGGACAAAGGCCTTCTTTTGTGTGAAAGATAACTCGTAGATTCTTAACACTCCATGAGCCAGTAGCATGGAAAGTAACAAAACGTTTTTGTTTTTTTGCAAGCTGGACTCAAGTGCTGCTTTTCAAGCATGAGAAGACGAAACGTGTATTAATAACTAATCAATTGACTTCCTCTTGTCAACATAACATTTATCCAAACTGTACTGTGCGCCTTAAACTCACCGATATTCCCAATGTCGGAAATCTCGTACATAACTTAGGAAGAATCCGTGTATGTGTGCTGGTGTGTGTGTGTGTGTGAGAGAGATCCTCAGCCTGCTGTGTGCTGTCTGTCCCTGATCTGGACGAGTGCGCTGTGTGCTCTCCTCCACAGGCAGTGGCCCAGGTTATGATACAGTCTTTTCAGTTGTCCTCATGTGCACTCTTCAACGCTCAGATGCAGGATGTAAGTCCCCCCTCCCTTCCCCTTTCTCTCCGTCTCTGGCCCATACTTAGATGTGCGAAGTGAAAAGATAGTCTGTAATGGTTCAGTTTTAAGAAGGACACATGTAAGAATGGACGGTGTTGTTTTATTTGAGTGTTGTCATCACTGTGTTTGTGCAGTGGTTCTCTCTTCCTCTCCTGCTCAGTATTTTCCCTCCAACAATCCACACATTTTCTACATCTAGTCTGTGTATTTCATATAGTATTTATATTTTATTACATCGTTACATTAAGTCTGGACGTAAACAGTGCTCTTTCCCAGAGGTGGTGTAGTTGTTGATTTCCTTCCGTCTTGATCCATGTTTGTCTCAGTCAGCTGAGGTCCAAACATAAACCGACTGCCTTACAGGATGGATGTAAAAGTCACTTGTATTGTGCATAATTTGGTTACAGTATCACCTTTTTAGCCATCTCAGTTTAGATTCAGCACTAAAATAACAATGTTATCTGTTGTAGGTTTTCTACAGTGAATTCTGTATAATCAATTATGCTGAATCATAGTGGAGTAATAGCAGTATGTAACCGACAATTTGCCACCAGCTAGGTAGACGAAATCTCAATTTGAAATTATGTAAAGATAAAAAAAAGAAAATGAAATGGATAATTCTTCATTAAGTAATGAGTCATGCATAATGTAGGCTGAGCTCTGGACGATGTGAACGTCAATGTCCATGTTGTCTCACATAAAACTGTGAATCTAAATCTTTACTAAACTGTTTCTCTCTTCACCTTCATTGTGGATCCTTGCCATCCATGATCTCTTGAGTGTCTCCTCTACTGATTCCAGTTGATGATGTGGCATCTTAGTGCGCTGTGTTGTTCTGAACTTGAAGTGGATGGCTTGACTAGATTATATCATTTAATTTTAGGCTGATACTTAAGATGCATTTGACACTGTATTGTGCGTTCTCTCTTAGCTCTTTGCAGTCCCTCTGTATGATCCCCTTGGCTTCCTCTCACTGCTCTCCTTCTCTCTGGCGCCTCAGGAGCAAGAGTTCCTACAGAAGCAGCAGCAAGACCTGGACGGAGCTCTGAAGAAAATCATCCAGCAGCATAAACTGGAGATCACCACTATTGAGAAAGACTGCCTAAACCACAAGCAGCAGCTGATGAGAGGTAAGAGATTGAGGAGGAACTACTTGACAGTTGAAATCAGCCCCTTTACTACAACGGCACATCTTTGCATTACTGCTTCCAATACCAACTTCTAAAGCATACCATAGTTGTTTCAATTTATTTATTTCAGTGTGATATGAAAATCAGATTGTGGCGACTGAGACATGCAGTCATTCATAGGAAATATCACGTACCTTTATTTTCGTCTGTGTTTTCATTGTTGCATAGTAAAGCTGGTGAAAGAATAGATTTATTTGAAGAATTCTGTTGTGGTGCGTTCATGTGCTACTGAGAAACATGGCGACGCTTTATGGTTCTGACTCCTCACAACACCGCTCAGCGCACCACATCAGCAGACTTTGTTATCAATCCATGCTTAGACTACGTTTCAAGCAACTAACTGAGCTCAAACATCCTGTGTAAGTTTCAAGTTTCATAACGGACATACATGAAACCAACAATAGCCTCAAAGGTAGAAAAAATGTTGTCTCAACTAATAAAGGGACTGTATGCCATGAAGCCAACAGTGTGTAAATACTGACTATGACATGTAGACATGTTACAGCTTGTCCAACTTGCTGACAGTGTTTCCTGTCTGTTTTGCTTTCATCGCTCTACTTGTCACAGTGTACATGTTGTTTAATCCCACTTAACCTGGCCTTGCATGGTGTTTTTGTGTGTGTGCACATATGTTTTGTAGCTCGAGAGGCGGCCATGTGGGAGTTGGAGGAGCGCCACCTGCAGGAGAAGCACCAGCTGCTGAAGCAGCAGCTGAAAGACCAGTACTTCCTACAGAGACACCAGCTGCTGAAGAGGCATGAGAAGGTAAGAGCTTGGAGAGAAATCTACTCAGACAAATGTACATAGTCTTATTTTAAACAATGCAGCTGAACTCCAAACTGTGTGTGTGTGTGTGTGTGTGTGTGTGTGTGTGTGTGTGTGTGTGTGTGTGTTTTATAGGAGATGGAGCAGATGCATCGCTACAACCAGCGGTTGATAGAGGAGATGAAGAACAAACAGACTCAAGAGAGGGTTCGTCTGCCCAAGATTCAGCGCAGCGAGGCCAAGACTCGCATGGCCATGTTCAAGAAGAGCCTCCGCATCACCGCCACTGCAGCTGTCACGCCCGAGCAGGAGAGAGAGCGGATAAAACAGGTAACCGACACTGTGGATTCATGCTGTTGTTTTACCATTTCTACTTGCATCACATTTAAGGAGAAGTGACTGAGCACGCATGGTCTTTTTTAGCAACACTATGGCATACAGTCACACCGAGGATCAGCCCAAAACAAACACTCCTAATTATCCCAGCCCAGTCACTATTTCACCAGCTTCACTGGCCCCATCCTCCTCAAAATGCTGTTTCAATTTAGTTTTGTTCAGATAAGACCAGTGGAGGAACGCTTAAACATTGTAAAAAAAAAAAAAAAAAATAATAATGATCAAGAATCATCAAGAAGTAGATGGTAAAAATAGGGTGTTCCAGAAAAGTATGATTTTTTTGTCCTTGCAATCAGTGTAGTACATGTTTGAAATGGACCGCTCCGTGGCCGCGTCTCTAACTTGTCCTTCTGCATAATGACCACTCTATGGGCTACCACTGCCTGTAGCATGAGCAGACCACCTTTCAAAACCACCTATCTGCAATAAAGACATATCACTTAATAGCTTTGTTTGGGTTTGAGTCGCTGTTACAGTTGTGCTGTTGTATTTTTGTCGCCGTGGTCCAGTTTGCTTCTCAGGAAGACAAGAGGCAGAAGAACGAGAGGCTCCATCAACACCAGAAACACGAGAACCAGATGAGGGATCTGCAGCTGCAGTGTGACTCAAACATCAGGGAGCTGCAGCAGCTGCAGGTGAGGCCACAGCACACACACACACACACACACACACACCCACCCTAAATCATAAATAGTGCAATGTGCTTATAAAAGAATAATTGGGAGGAAAAAAAAGTAAGAGGAAATGATTTTGATCTTAGCACAGTGTGCTGGGAAAAAATGGTCAATTAAAATAACAAAAGCAAAGAGACCTAAGTCTATTCAAGTGCAGATAAAGTAGGTAGAGCACAGGAGGTGTTATTTATTAATCCGGCACATTAATCCTGAAGCCCCATGTGTTAACCCACATTTTCTTTCAGAATGAGAAATGCCATCTTCTGATTGAACATGAGACCCAAAAGCTGAAGGAGCTGGATGAGGAACACAGCCAAGAGATAAAGGAATGGAGAGAGAAGCTAAGACCCAGGAAGAAGGTATATTTATTTATCCATTTACTCTTCATGTGCCTCTCGTACAGACTCCCTCTACAGTCAGGAGTATGAATGTCTCTGATTCTCAGATTTGTTTGTGATATAACCGTCACAGTGGTTTACTCAGTTGTTTGTATCTGCTGCCCCCTGCAGGCGTTAGAGGAGGAGTTCACACGGAAGCTCCAGGAGCAGGAGGTCTTCTTTAAGATGAGCGGCGAATCCGAATGCCTTAACCCCACCACCCAGAGTAGAGTATCCAAATTCTACCCCATCCCAAACCTGCACAACTCTGGATTATAGCCTTGTGTCTGTCTGTGCTACAAAACAGACTTCTATCTAACTTGGCTGCGCTCACTGACTCATCCTGGTAGAGTGACTTCATTTCTCAAACCGCTTAGATTCCACCGTTAGTGAGCATGACATGCCTACACACTGTTCCCCCACTTAATCACATTTTTCTCAGCTTGTTGAGGAATGTCCAATGATAATAATATGCACTTTTTTGAGCATGTTGAAATTTTAAAAGCCTGCAGTTGGTAGTGAAGGCCAATCATGTTTATCAGATTATTGTAAGCACAGCCTACTGCAGTATGAATGATCTCTAGTGCCTCATATGTTGATTTCATTTCTGCATTTAGGCCCCTCCCTGTGTTTTACAGTAAATACGGTGCCCTCTGAAAGTCTTGCACTTAAATAACTAGTTATCATTTTCACCCACAATCACAAGATGTTGAGAGATTATTTTAATCATTTCACATGTACTGGTGATAAAGACGACTCTTGAGATCTTGCGTTGCTGCATGTAAGGTAGAGCTGGTTCAACGGAGATGTACTGTTGAGTTAAACGAAAAAGTCTGTAGTTGTAAGACTTTATGTCAAAAACAGTGCCATGTTGAAATCATAAGGCTACGAGTTAAAATGAAAAGGAATGTACTGTGTTGTCAATGAGTGAAATGTTACATGCGTGTACCTACATATGAAGTTCAATCGGATACTGTGCTTGTCATGAGGGTTTTACAGTGTTGAGAACTAGAATATATCTATTGCTTTAGCACATTATTTCATTTAGGTGCTGTACTCCCACTTAGTTAAACACAGAGTCCTGGAGAATGAAGAAATACATTTGTATGTGTATATATAGAAAATTGATCACCTTGACATTAAACCTAAAGGAATGTAAAGCTGTTGATTTGCACTGTTTTGCCACATGAGCTAAAGAAAAAATATGCAGTAGTAAAACTGTCGATGTAATTTTGACAGCGAGTCACCTTGGTCTCATCCAAGCCTGTTCAAACTCCAAACTAATCTTTTATTTTTATTTTGACTTATAATTTAACCGTTGTTTTAAAAAAAATGCCCTTAAGTATTTTATGATCACATCTAGTTTTCTAAACTTGTATTCCTGATATATCGATGCTGTAATCGCTCTTTTCTGTGAGCTTTTTGCTCTTGTTAAAACCTGTGTTGTGTGAAAGGTAAAACGCTGTATCTGTAATTTTAATGTGTGAGGCGACGTCCTTCGCTGTATTTCAGTAGCAAAAGTATTGATGGTCCACAAGGAGATTTCAATTTACCTAATTAGTTTATTTTGTCGCTGCATATCATCGAAACATGTTCTAATTTCCGTATGCTGACGTTGACTAAGTGTTTTGTGATGAATGCTGGGTTTTTATTGGGGTTAATGGACATTACACCATACACCCCATAGATTTTAAATATTTTTTTATTTTAAGTTACAGCATTTCAATAAGTTGACATTCTACCACAATGAATATTCCTTTTGATGTCAGATCAAATGTATTTAAAGTGTCTTTATAAATTGATTTTTTTTGTTGTAAATAAAATATTGACTGTTTTTTTTGTTTGTTTTTTTGTTTTGTTTTTTACATTTTTGTGTCTGTAAACACTTTGAGTGAAGATCAAGACTCACAAGTCCAAAAATAGATTTATTTGTGTGTCTTTAAATATATTGATCAAATGTTCAATCATGTAAAACCATCTGGGAACATTTTATAATTTATTCTTTCCAACACTTAATGATATAAAGAAAATATATAAATTTCAGTGCACTCTCATACAAAAATATACAATCCAATCAGTCATTTCTTGAGTGATCATCTGTCTTTCAACCATGCAACATTTATTTTATTTTTTTACCAACAAACCTTTCAAGTAAGTCATCAGTCCTACTGTAATCAAAGTTCACTCCCTGCTGCACAAATGACCCTCACTGACTGGTAATGATGCATTGCTATATATATTTAAAAAATGTCAATTGTTTTGTAATTTGTATGGGGTGAATGGATTAGTTCAACGGGTCTTTACAGCTGGAGGTTGGCTTGATTTATGTGGGTAATCTGACAATATTGTATTTTTATGAAACATTGAAAGGTTACTTTGACAAATTAAACACGTATTATATAGTCCTCAATACAATATAATCCTCAAAAGACAATAAAAAAGTACACCTCAAGTTACACGAGCAGTGGGAAAAGATGAAAAGTGCAATTAAAAGATCAGCTATTTATTGCTTAAAATAGATATTCTCTTAAACAAAGTTGCTCCCTGGAGAGAAAAAAAAACAAGTTTGAATGTAAGCTTCTAACTAAGCAAAGTAAACATTATGCACCCACATGTCAAAAAGAATGAAGTCTGTGTGACAAAGACACTGACCAGCAGCTAAATCCATACTACTCTACTTGAAGCTGTTTTTGGATTTTCTCAAATTGTCCTGTGACTTTTCCACAGATGGCAACAATAAAGAGCATTTTGCCTACTTGCATTTGCTACAGTTGAACACCTAAAAAAAAAAACGAAATGGGACATGATCCAGTAGTATGTTTAGGCACCGCTGGCGTGACGGCGATGCTGACGATGACGACCAACCACATTATTGCCTGCAGTGGATGAAAAAAAATGCAGTTACATCCATGTAACACTCGCCATCTTTTTATGTGATTTAACAACATTTGACTGAAGTTACCTGCATCCCTCTTCTGCACTTTGTGTGGAATTTGGAAAGTGTATGTCCCTGGTGTTCCTGGTAAACCTTGGTGCCCAGGATCACCTGTAAACATACAAAACTCTCAGACTTGCTTGTCTCAGTCGCTCCAATAAACACATTCCTCTGGAAAATACACAGTGTTTCATCAGCTCTGTTTTAAATGTACCCTTTTCTCCTCTGGGTCCTGGGTGCCCTCTCTCACCCCTTGGTCCAGGGGCTCCTGGAGTTCCGGGGATGGTGCCATAGGCTGCGCAAGAGCAGAAGTACAGATTCAGTTGTGATGAAGCAACATTTTCCAACTACACTTACATAAGTCTGGTTTTCCATTGCTGTAAGATTTAACTTGATGCAGTATGTGGAAAATCATAACGGTATCCTCACTTCTGAAGAACTCCATGAGGTCAGCTGTGACGTTGCCGTAGGAACCGATGACGCGGCTCTGACCAGGTGGTCCGACAGGGCCAGGTGGACCAGGGGGGCCTTGAATCGCTCGTACATTCGCCCTCCAAGGACCCTCAACCAGATACTCCTGCAGCAGGCCTTGACCTAGAGGTGGGTTATTATATATCAAAGTACTGAAGTGACACTCATCATCAACTTTTTCATCATAGTTGGCCAGAAGAGCAGTAGTAGTAGTAGTAGTAGTAGTAGTGGTAGTAGTTAAGTCAGTGGTCTGACACTGTGGGCACCCCCTCAGACAAAATTGAGAGCTGTGGGCTACAACTTGAGCTCCATTTTTAGCCGATATTTGTATCATTGTAATCCAATGTACCCATGGACGTACACAACATGTAGACAACTATCACTGGATTACTTTGATACTGAAGAAAACTTGATTTTCAGCAGATCTGGGGTTGTAATACCTATCTTTTTCTACGATTAATAAACATTTATAATAATTTATAGATGTTTATTTGCAACATCTGAGATAATGATATCCCCCGAAAGTGCGAAATCCCCAAAGCATTATGGAAACTAGTAGTAAGAGCATATTTAGAGTAGATAGAACATATATTCCAAAAAATATGGGATGGGGAGGGTGTTTGTGTTGTTTGGGGGTGCCCATAGTGTCAGACTTAGACAACCCCTGCCTTACATAATTACAAAAGAAATCTCTGCGCTTGACGGCTGTGATCGACTCACTCTTGATGTAGTCTGTAACTTTTATTGCAACGTTGGCGACGTTGGAGTGGTCCAGTGTCTGTGTGAGCTTGCTGACATGGATATCTCTGCGCTCAGAGCCGTGTCGAGATTCACCCTGAGGGTAGCTCTGGCTCTGCGTGTGGCTCTGGATGTAACCCGGCTCTCCGCGATCTCCCTTCTGACCCGGAGGTCCTGGAAGGCCCGGAGGTCCGATGATGGCACGACGAACACTGTCACCTGAAAGATAAAGTTCATCCGTGACTGTGATATCCACACTTATCTGTGCCATATGTGTCTTTAATCTGTCTGTGTGGGATGTTAGGAGCTTACTGGTCAGATACTGCTGAATTTCAGTGCGGATGCTCTCCCGAGGGAAGTTTCCATTGTATGAAATGGATCCGCTGTAACTGCCTGGTGGACCCTGTGGACCTTGTGGACCTTGAGGACCAGGAGGCCCAGGAACACCTCTGAACCCAGAACCTGAGAAAGATTCAAGTCCACATTATTGTCATTCTAATTTGTACAAGTTGTGCACAGCAAGATGAGGAAACCTTTTGCAAATAAGGAGTGGACAAATAAACAACCTTCAAAATTACCATAATGTTGAATGAACATCTCTTTAACTGAATGTTAAGCTCAAAAAGGTATGCTTGTGCTGTAATGCAGGGCTGTTGTATTGCATTACATTAAAGAGGAACTTAATACCTCCTGAAAATAAACGATTGTATTCGGGTTAAGGCAGGTTACCCCGATTTCTCAAACGCCATGTAAACACTTTACCCCCGTTAAAGTAACACTAAAGCACTTTTCCCGCTTCAGTCCCCCTACAAAAGACTAAGCAGCCAGTGCCTCGAGTTTACAGATAATTACCCGAAAGACAAAACAAACTTAATTTCTGTCTTGCTTACATGCATGAGCTACTTACCTTATGTAATAAGTTAGATAAGGTTTAGCAGAGGCATCATGGCCCTACAGGCTAATGTACTGTACTTAATGGAGACACTCCAGGTGAACAGCTACAGTAAAATCTGTGTCTAATAGCGTCATCACGATCGCTACATTGATATGCAAATTAGGCGGTAACTAATTAAAATGCACTAATTTGCATTCATTTGACAAGGCACTGCAGGTGAAGAGGATAAACAAAATAACTAAACATATCACCACAGAACTTCCCCAGTTAATGAGTTAAGTTGAGTCTTTCCCCCTTAAATGTTAGGTATAAATATGTAGATTAATTTAGAAGAAATCTACAGATGCAGCCTAAAACAAATACCATCTAAATATGTATTTTGGAAGTTTTATTTCAATTAAAGTAAAAGAAGACATGGAAGCAAAATAGACCAGAGTCTCAAAATAGACCAACACATGAGAAAAGTGTCCTGGATTAAACAGTGACTTCATTATTTTGATCGTAGGCTCCTCATCTAATAATTTTCATTTTTCCTGTAAAATTAACAAAATTGCAGCGACAGCAAGAAGTGTCAAGATTTTTGTTGAGATTTTTCATAAAAAGGATTTTTTGAAGTGTTTTTTATTCCAACAACACCAAAAGAATTAAAACCATTAATTGTCATTTGCAAAATAAACAAATTCTTAGTGAAACAATGTCCATCTCCTTGGTGGGGTCACTTGTTCTAAATATATACTTGAAACATGCACATTGTGGCAGAGTTTCCTTTGCTGTTTGTGATTAACCTGGTGAATACTAAAAAGTTTCTGTGTGAACTGATTATTTTGTTGAGTATTTATTAAAACTATTAAACAATTGCGTAGGGGAAATAAGATAAATTGGTAAGGTAGTCAGAGTTGTGCAACATGATTTAATTCTGAGGGACTTGCCTTGAAGCTGGAAATATGCAGTATTATTAGGTATTATGTGTTAAAGTGCTCATATTATGCTCATTTTCAGTTTTATAGTTTAGAGGTTGCACCAGAATAGGTTTATGTGGTTTAATTTTCAAAAAACACCATATTTTTGTTGTACTGCACATTGCTGCAGCTCCTCTTTTCACCCTGTGTGTTGAGCTCTCTGTTTTAGCTACAGAGTGAGGCATCTCACTTCTGTTCTATCTTTGTTGGGAGTCGCACAGTCGCACAGTAGCTAGGTACTGGGCTACTAGCTAGAAGCTAACGCTGCTAGCGGTTACTCACTTAGTCAGTGCTTGGGCACAGACATTAGTAATGGGGAGAGTGTAGACTAACGTGACTAGATAGATCTAGGTGTGAAAGTTAAGGACATGGCGGCAGTAGTTCAACCATACATGTTCGTACCACAATCGGATCCTGAAGAAGGAGGGGAGTCTCCTGCCAGACTCAAAGAATTCAAATGTTTCGGCCAATGACGTAGACTGCCCTGCCGATTTTGACCAGCTCACCCGGAGACTGAAGGCAGGATACATTCAGAAACCTGTATCTCACTCCAAACAGCATGGATGTTTTTTTTCCAAGTTTGTATGCATGTGGAAGCACCAGAGACACAAAATAACACCCCAAATCCCAGAAAAGGTAATTTTTTTTCATAATATTGGCACTTTAACACAAGTGTAACATGTAGTGATTGAGGCTGATACTGCCATATGTTGGAAAAAGGTATATACTTGCAATAAGTGCGAGCATTTCAGGGTTTTTGCTGCATTATGCATGTTTTTTTCCCATCCTGTTGGTGATTTAAAGGACACAAATTGGAAATGCATCTGTAAACACAAACACTCTACCTTTGGTTTACGCATAAATGTTTTATCCTGTGTTCAGTTAATATTCTCTCAGGGAGGCAGTTATGACAATAATTAACTTAAGGGTGCTATAATAATAATAATATACATAATATCATTACCCTTTGAACTGTACTTTATATTATGTTCATCGTCTCTGTTGGACTCACCCTGCAGGTAACGCTGAATTTCCTCCAAGCTGTAGCCACGACCTCCCGCCCCCCCGTACACAGTGGCAGTGGAGACTCCAGCGGGGCCCTGAGGGCCGGGAGGGCCAGGTTGCCCTTGGACACCCGGAGGACCCGGAGGACCAGGATGACCGCGTTGTATGGCAGAGTTAATCCATGAACGGAAGTCTGAATCTAAGTAGATGAAGATACAAGAAAGATGATTGACTAACTTTTCACTATCAACAACAAGACAATTTCTGTCAGTGAAAAGAAACACAATGACTTACGTTTTATCAGTGCAGAATAGTCAATTGTAGCAGTAGTGATGCCAGATCCCCCTGCACCAGAAGGCCCAGCAGGACCGGGTGGCCCGGGCGGACCTCTAGCAATCCCTCGGTCTGAAAATGACAATAAAAGCATTTTGATTGATCCAGGCATTACTTCCGGGGTTACTGTTATTCTGTGTGCAGGTTTTCAGTGCAACCTGTGCTCACCATTCATGATTTTGAAGACATATGTGGCTATCTCCTCTATACTGTAACTGCCTGAAAATCCTCCCGATGTCCCTGGTTGTCCCGGTGGTCCTTGTGGCCCTGGTGGTCCTGTCAAATATCTCCTCACATCTTCTCCTAGACAGATCACAGCAGAGAGACACAGGCTGCATCTCATAACCCTTATTTGATAGCTCCTCGACTCAGTTATCGGCTGAACCGGAAGTTGTTCTGTCCCTCAAGAGCATCGAGGAGGGATCATTGAGGAGCTACAGGCGAGGATACACGAGAGCAGCCTTCCTGGAAGCCGTGCAGCTAAAAGCCGTTGCTAACTCCGCCCATACAGCTAACGAATTCAAGTGATGCTTCAAAGTAGAGGACATCTCATCTCTCTTTTCTAACATTTGCTTGTTGCCTCTCTCTTCCAATGATTTGAGGAAGGGAGGCAAGTGGAGGACTCAATGAGGCAATTTAAGGGTTATGAGATGCAGCTATAGTTTAACCTGGAGCTTCCTCTGAAAAAGCAAGTCCTCAAAATGTTTTGCCTTCACAGTCAAATGAGATGAAGCGTTTAAGACACTAGAGTGTAGCATGGATAATATGTATCTGATACTATTTGGCTCAGTCAGAATATGTATTGTACTTACTCTGAAGCATGGCGATGAGACTGCTGACTGTCAGGGATCCATAGCCAGGTGGACCAGGTGGTCCTGGAGGACCCTGGACACCAATGCTAAGGCCTGAGTCCGAACCTGAAATTGCACAACACAGCTGAAGGTAACCCCCATTCGGCTATAATGATGTCCCATACATAAACACTCCTCACACTATCATAGGGAATATGCATTCTGGAGAGAAGCACAAGCTTACGTTGCAGGTATGCAATGATACGAGTGGAGATGTCCTCAATAGAGCCTGAAAAGCTTCCAGGGATTCCTGGAGGCCCAGGTGGACCTGGAGGTCCGGGGATACTAGACTGTCTGCTTCTACCTGCATGGAACAAATAAAACAGTCATACTCTGTTCTGTTAGCCTGGCAGGCTGTGAGCATGGGACCTTGCTTCAGAAAAACTCGTACTTAGATAGTCAGTGATGTACTGCCGCATCTCACTAGAAGAAGCGAAGGAGCCTGGCTGGCCTGGAGGGCCAGGAGGACCTGCAGGGCCAGGAGGGCCTGAGGTGACTGAGCCTGAGGAAAAATTAGAAAGTAAAGACACTGAAAAAAATATAGATATTTAAAGCCACTTTGGGCAATTTGACTTTGTGTAGTACTGTAAAGCTGAATTATGATTTTCTCTACCTCTTGAAAAGCCAGGAACACCAGGAGCTCCGGTGTCCCCTTAGAAATGATAAACGACAACAAAAGCATTATCGTTATGTGATGCACACATGTGAACACAGTATTTACTCTGAAATACAGACAATAAAACATTGACAGCATTCACAGATTTCAATGTGTTGGTAGTCTATATCTACGACGTTCCACTTCCGGGATTGCTCCGTTGCCGACGGAAATTCCGCCGGATTTTACTCATTTCGGCCGGATGTCCGGTACCTTCCGCTTTCTTTGTGTTGTAATTTTAAACTCCGGTGGATGTATGAGGATTATGGTTAACTGCTCCTCAGATCTCTGCAGGGTAAATCCAGACAGCAACAAGACTATCTGTCGTGTCGGAGTTTGTTTTTTCACGACTAAAACAACTTTTGAACGTACACATTCCACCAAAATAAGTTCCTTTCCGAGGCTATTTTGCAGAGGCGCCGTGGCTTGGCCCAGCGATTAGCACCGCCCATGACGATTGTGATTGGTTTAAAGACATGCCAATAAACCAGAGCACGTTTTTCTCCCATGCCGGTGTGCTGGTAGGACTAGCCAGACCCTCCTCCACATCACTGTGGAGGATAGTCTGGCAAAGCGAGACTAATGTGTTGGTACCTTTAAGTCCCTGTGGTCCCTGTGGTCCGGGAAGTCCCGGTGGACCTGGTGGTCCAGGGATCCCATGTCCTCCACCATAAGTCAACACTGTAAGGAAGAAATGAACATAACGTTTGTCACACTGTGCATTAAGCCCAATAAGTGTGGCTCTCTAATATAATTCTAATGTGATTTTGTATGATTTGTTTTTAAAAGTTGACCTCTCTCAGAGATTCCTGGTCTTCCTGGGGTGCCCGGCACACCTTGTTGGCCTGGTTCGCCTGAGACACAGATGATGATACCACAGTTATTTATGCTGCGATGGATTTGATCACAGGGAGGCTCACAACAATCTATATTGTTGTGTCACAGTCACAAATGCTTGGTGAAAGAAAACAAAAATAGAAAGACAGTTACCTTGGTATCCTCTTGGTCCAGGAGAACCTAAAATAACAACAGAGATGTTATTACTAAAACTAAAAGAGGGGGATTTTCTTTAAATGAGGCATACAGTCTTACAGAGGTTTTCAGAAAATCTGATCACCTGTTGATCCTTTAGGCCCAGAAGGCCCAGGTGGTCCTGGTGGTCCAGTATAAAACGTTCCTGTAAGAAGAGCAGTGTTGAAATGGTTTCTGTTGCTGCTCATTACATTTTAAACCCACATCAAGTTTAGATTTCAGATCATACCAGAGCTGGATGCAAAGCCCGCATCTCCTTTGTCTCCTTTGGGTCCTGGAATTCCATAACCTAAAAAAAAGATGATTTAAGTTTGATATAAAGAATGAATGAGCTTCACATAATACCAAACACACTGTATGATGCACCTGCCTCAGAGTCTATATTCGAAACAGTGGCTTTAATGAGCTCAAATACTTGCCTGGCTGACCTGGAGGCCCAGGTGGTCCTGGAGGTCCTTGTCTTGAATTTCCTGATGAAAACATTTTAAACAAGTAGTCAGTGACAGAATTTGAAAAATTTTATGAGAAGGCTGAGGTCATTCTCAGATGGCATCAAACGAATCCTACAAAATCATTAAAGATGTCCAGGTTGACCTGGTGGGCCGGGTGGGCCAGGTTGTCCTAAACCTCCACTGGCACTAAACTGCCCTAAAGCAGAAACACAAACACATAATTTTAAGTAATGAACAGTATTCTGGTCTGTAGAGAGGAACAAACCAGGCTTAAAGTGTAGAAAATTGCATTAAAGCAACCCTATGTAATTTAAGCTGAACAGCGCCAACTGTGGCCAAAAGTTGCAGTTACATGCCACATGCTTACATGTACAGTAAAGCATGATTTACGGTTGTGCATTGGCTTCTCGCAGAGCTTTAACCGTAGAGGCATAGTGGGAGTAACAAAGTGTCTCCCCTGTGCTTTCCTTAGACAGTAAAATAAATGGACACAGCGACACCATAGACTTCGACGTAGACCAGTGAAGTCAATTAGAAGCACTTTTCCGGTGATGGTTGAGCGTACTGCGCAGCTGCTGCGCAGCCTTAAACTGAGCTTGACGATGTAGATGTGACGTGAGCAACCTGTCTGAAATTTGTAAGTCTTCTGGTAGCTGTGCCAAGAGAAATCTGAATCATTCCGAATCTTGCAGAGACGGAGAGCGTCCACTACAGCTAAATTTACACAGCTAAATTTACACTGTTACGTTTTGGCTTTTAAGCACAGTTTTGAGCCAAAAGCACTCCGTGCACATAAGCGTTTTTAGTTCCAGTAGAAGAACTAATCTCCGTTTAAACTAACACGCACAAACCACATATCTTATGAACATTTTTGTATACTGGGCATGCGTGTGCCAGGGTAAACAGGAGGCAGCATGTATAATCCGCCCGTTGCTGGTAGTTGCCATGGTAATGTTAGTAGCTTAGTCTCAGAGAACGAGACGTCAAGACTGATAAGACCCAATCAGGCAGCGAAACGTTGGTATCAGTGTCTGTTGCCAAAGGTCTCCGTTTGCGGCCGTTGAGACTGCAACACAACCCCGCAGATTCCAAACCAAAACGGGGTCAGAAGTGTTTTCAAATGTCTCTGTTTTAGGGGCTCTGAAACGCCAGAGCAGTGGGAACATGAGGTGTAAATGTAGCAAAAGATATTCGTTTTTAAACCAAAATGTAGCAGTATAAATGTAGCCTTAGTCACTATACACACATTCACAAATTTGACTTTACAAATTAAAGTTTTGGATAAAAAAATATATGAAGCGCTTATAAAATAAGATATTTTGTTATAAATTAAACTACTACACAGTTTATACAAGTAGAGCTGAAAATTAATCGAGTAACAGAGAAATAATTGGCAACTATTTTGATAATCGTCATTTTTCATGCAAAAATGCCAAAACATTTTATTGTTCCAGATTTTCAAATGTGAGACTACGCTGCTTTTCCTTTCAATTATTTTAATTTACCTGGAATCATCTTGAGGTTTGAACTGTTGTTTGGACAACAACAAGCATTGTGAAGGTGTTACTTTGTGCTCTGGGTAATCGCTTCTGGTAACACTTCCGTTCTCTACACTCTACATTGGCTCCCTGTGCGTTTTAGAATAGATTTTAAGATTTTATTGTTTGCTTTCAAGGCCAATTTTTAAATGGTCTGGCCCCGGAGTATTTGTCTGAAATTTTAACTTTGCGGGAGCACAACCGGTCATTGCGTTCTTCAAATCAGCGAGTTTTAGAAGTGCCAAGGTCAAGATATAAACGGTGGGGTGATCAGGCTTTTGCAGTTGCTGCCCCGAGACTCTGGAACAAGTTCCCCCCTGATATTCGCACGATTACATCAAGCTCTTTTTAGGTCCAAACTCAAAACGTATCTGTTTAGTCTGGCTTTTAATACGTAGCAGTGGTGTTTCATTATTCTTTGTAACCTTTTCTGATTTTACTGTTTTCTATGTTCATTCTTTCTATTGTATGAAATGTGTTTTTACTCTTGGTTTCTGATGTTAAGCACTTTGGATACCTGCTGGTTCTGTAAAGTGCTATATAAATACATTTTGATTGATTGATTGATTGATTGATAATAATATGATTATCACAATGGCCATTTTTCTGCATGACGTCGCTTTCGGGTGTAAACCTTCTATGTCCAAAACCGTTGGAGGGAAAATATAAAAAGGCTAATTTGAAAACATTGTATTGAGCTTATGTCAGATGAAATCGCCTCGTCACTGTATATTTATAAAACCTACAGACAGACGTAAAGGTTGACCAATAGCATTGAGTTATGAAAAAAAAAGACGAAAAATGGAGATAGGAGGTTTCTTCCGGACAGCGACGATGAGTACTTTAAATACTTTAAATACTGATTATACATACATGCTTTTACAAAAGACTTTAAAGGCATGACTTTGACTTGTAATGGAGTATTTTCTACAGTGTGGTATTATTTTATTTGGTGTGTATTCTGCAGATAATGTTACACACCAGATGCAGCAGGTTATTTCTCACCTCTAAACACTGTATGTCTAGTAGAAAATCAAGAGAAAGTACTTACTGGGGGATAGACTTTCAGTCGCAGTTATTACTTGTTCTCCCTGCTCTCCCTTATATCCCCTATCCCCTTTAGCACCTGCAAAAACAAACAATATGCAGCATCCATGAGACTTTGATGGCTACGTATCGGATCTAAAAAACCTTCTTTTGGTAGCAAAAAAGAGCAATGCCCTACCAGGTTGGCCAGGCAGACCAGCAGGGCCAATGGGACCTTAGGAGATAAAGCAACAAATACAAGTATGAGTATTGATACTACTGATATGGTGCAATCATTCAGGGCAAGATATGCAGAATGCCGAGGACATCATCTGGCTACTTTGTGGGCTGTCGCGGGTCAGACCTGATAATCCTGGAGGTCCTGCAGGGCCGGGAGGACCAGAAGGCCCAGGTGGTCCTGGGATGCCAAAAGAAGTGGAGCCAGCTGGAAAATAATTAAAGTGATGGTCAGATGTCTCTAACTATAATCTAATCTAATCAATATGATGTTAAATTATAAATGTTATAATCCCCAGGGACTACGTGCCGAAAATAGCAATTCTGCTACAACCTGGTGCAATACATCTCTCCTTGTTCTTATACAAGGTTAATGTTTAATTGTGCATGATCCCTGTTTAAATAAAATTACATTACATTATCATTATCTGTTACCTGCATTGATGATTCTTCCTGGTTGACCTGATTCACCTAAAACCGACAGACACATGCTACATCAGACGCACAGACTAATAGCACAAAGCACTTTAGAGAGTATTACACTTTAGTATTTTAGAGAGCATGCACTTTCTGCAGCAGATGGCCCTGCATATAGGTGTACCTTTAGAGCCTGGTCGTCCTGGTAACCCTGGTATCCCTAAAAGCAAGACGCAAGTACATTTTTAAGTATTGAGAGCATTAAAAGCAAAGAGAATTAACAATAAAATGGCACATAAATAATAATGAAGCTACAATGTGTGTTGTATTAATAGTAGAGTCGTACCTGGTGGTCCTTGAGGCCCAGGTGTTCCTACAGAAGGGGAGATATTATGAATATGTCATATCATTGATATTCATCCACAAATGATAATGTTAATATAGCTAAGGATCAAGTTTAATAAGAGTGACATCCTGGCTCAGTTTACCTGGAGTTGCAGTATCTCCAGGAGGCCCAGCAGGACCTCTGAGTCCAGGGGGCCCGGCATGTCCTTGGTCACCTGAGGGTCAAAGAAATATATAATTTATGAGGAATCGTGGATTTTTTGTGTGTCTAAAATACTAAATGTTCAGGAACGGAAAGAAAAGCCTTATTTCACTCACTTGATTACACTCTTGAGTGTAATCTTCAATGTTATGTCCTTTTACACATCAAAATTATATTTAAATAGCTGTATCTGTAATGCTTATATAATGATTCATTTTACCTTTTGATCCCTTCACTCCATCGACTCCAGACAACCCTGATGATATAAAAACAAACAAATATCATATTGAATATCAATCAATAAGTCACTCTAAACAACAAACGTTTCTTGTATAGCCAGTTGTTTTTCCAGCAATTATTATTCCTTAAATCAGGGTTCTTCAACGTTTTTTAAACCAAGGACCCCTTAACTGAAAGAGAGAAAGAGCAGGGACCCCCTACTACATATATTGTATAAAATAAAGGTGCATATTAAACTGGGCCTACAATAACATGTAGGGCGGCCTAAAGCCTTTAGACATACCTTTTTAGTGCATAGAATACTTAGCTATTAAAATAATTGTCAGCATGATTTTATAAATCATGTTTTAATGTTATGTCACATACATGTGGCACATTGAATCCTTAGGATATACTGTATCTGTAGATGGCCTTAGTGACTAGCTTACCCATAGGCCAGTAAGCCTATCATCAGTGGGGATTTATATTTGCTAATATATATTGGATTCATGTTAATTGACATTTTAATTTTTGAAAAAACTTTAAAATATTAACAATAGTTTGGAGGCCCCCCTGCAGTGATTCTGAGGACCCCCTAGGGGTCCCGGACCCCCTGTTGAAGATCTCTGCCTTAAAGGTCCAATGTGTGGGAATTTCTCCCATCTAGCGTTGAGATCATATATCGCAATCATCTCTCTCGCGCCACGCAGTTCAAAGTACGTATTACAGCTACGGTAGCCTTCACACTTTTTTCTGATGACGCCGGTCTCTCGCTCTTCTGAATATTGTTTTTCTTTTTCTGGGCGAAGAAGAAGACTCCTGTTCCTGAAATTTGGATTTTGAATCCTCCATGTTTCCTTCTTCAAACTTGCCGGGGCCGGGAAGCGACGATTAGCAGCACCTGTGAGTTTATCACGTGACAGCGAAAACGCGAAAGGCAGAGCAGTATATCCTGTATGTCCCTTACCGGCTAATGTATTTCAAGATGGCGCATGAATATGGAGCATCTACCCCAGTTCATGCAGACGCAAATGTAAAATTTCAAGCCAATAGGAATACTTGGAATTGATGGTGGTGGTAAATATTCATGAAAAAGGACAAGTTTGTGAACAGGCAACACAGATTTTGAGAATGAACATCTAAAAATGTTACACACTGGACCTTTAAATGAACAGTAAAAGAGGCTTTATGAGCAGACTCCTCTCTGCTGCCCCCTGGTGGAGGTGATGTTATTTATTTAATAATCTTGTTCTTGCCTGTAAAGTTGTAATGGTTTCACATTACATTAACAATAACAAGTTCAGACAAAGGATAAAGATAAGAGAGCTATAAAGTTGACATTTTTATTCTTTTTATTCTATCTTTAATTCTAAATAGTTGATATAACTCATGTATAGTATGTTGATTAAACAATATTATTAAGTGCTTTTTCCATTTTCTTGAATGGGTAACATTTTTGTCACATTTATCGCAATCAAGTCACATTAAGAGAAGAATAAAATGTAGTAGTAAATAGTCTTTTTTGTCATTGTACATGTACAATGAAATTGAATGCAGTTCTTTCAGTGCAGAACATTAGTAAAAGTGCAAAGCAGGTAAATAAATAAATAAATAAATAAATATATGTATATGTATATTGTATAAAAGACTCTCTAAAGTCACTATACAAATATATATAAAGAGGTAGGTTATTTGTTAAAAAGGAAAGTTAAAACACAAAACACAAACAAGAAATCACTGCACAATTCATCCTTAAACTTAAAACTCAAGTGCCATTAAGTTCAATTATGGCTCTTGGATAAAAATAGTTTTTCAGTCTGTTTGTTCGTGTTTTAGTTGTCCTGAAACGTGAGAGAGTGTCCAGGGTGAGATGGATCTTTGAGAATGTCCTGGGCTTTTTTGATTGGCTTTCAATTGAAGTAATAGTTCAATATTTTGAGCAGTTTCCAGGCAACCATCAGAGACTCCAGGAAGTGATCTTAAACAGTGAGCTTTAGAAAATTTTGTTGTTGTTGGGCAGAGGCAGGCTAGCTGTTTCCCCCTGTTTTCAGTCTCTGTGCAGTTAAAGGGGTGATTGAATGATTATATAGGGTATTTTACACTGTTCCTTAAGGTCTCCTAATAGGGTATGTAACATTGGTTGGGCTGAAAATTGCCCTAATGCTATTTTATTAGGCCCTTAACTACCCTGTGAATATGGCTCTATTTGGAACAAGAGCTTTTCTTCCAAATATGGTATGCTCATGAATATTTAGATGAGCTGTGCGCTGATTGGTTTGAGCGAACCACATAGAAACACATTGGAGACAAGACAGCAGGTCTCATATTTCAGACACTGCAAAGTTATACATTGTTTGTCGGGCAATTTCGTTATTAAATTCACTTCTGAGACTTTTTTAAGTGAGAAATCAACTATATAAAGCTCAAATATGGGCCGTTTTGCGAAAATTGATGGCTAATTGCAAATTTGATAAGACGTGTCGGACTTTAGCTAGGAGCTCCACACAGTCTGACGAGAAAGCGGCAAACCTCCATACCCAGTGAAAGTCACCGTTTCCCTGGGTACTGGACTACTGGAATACTCGGGGCTTCGCAGAGCTCCGTGGAGTTCCACAGAGCTGGCTGGTTTGAATTTCGTCACGCCACTTATATAACATCTACCCCAAGGTCTTATAAAGCTACCAATGGTGTCCGATTTCAATTTAATGAATTTTTGTGAACATTAGGGGTTTCGTTAGCTGCGACTGTCCCTTCATTCCTATGTGTACAGATTGAGGCTAGTTAGCTTAATTTTCGGCGTAATTAGAGTATATTTACAGTTTGAATTTCGTCACGCCACTTATATAACATGTACCTCAAAGTCTTATAAAGCTAACAATGGTGTCCGATTTCAATTCAATGATTTTTTGTGAATTTCAGAGGAATTCTAAGAGGAGGCTAGCTAGCTCTCATTGATAGAGCTCCATCCAGCCGCAGCCTCTATGAATGAGACTCGCGGACAAGAGGTGTTAATTTCCCCGATCGTTTGTTTAGCTAAGTAACTCAACACATTATAATGAGACACATTATAAGATTAACTGGAACCTGTGGTAAGAGATTGCTGGCGTAACAAGCTCACTGACCGCGCTCTCACTCACATACACCAGCCATTTAGCAGGAAGAGGGGAGCTGCAGGCCCTGGAGCTCTGTCAGGGCAGCGGCATTTGGTAGTCCATTAACCCAAAAAACGGTGACTTTGCGCGGGTATGGAGTGCCGTGGGCTGCCAGCCGTGACGGAGCTCCATCTACCTCACAGCAGGCCGGGGTCTGTGAAGGAAGGCAGGCCAGGCGGCGAGGCAGCATCACAGGCAGCACCAGCCACTGAACTCTGACACACAGTCGGACAAAATTTGCAATTAGCCATCAATTTTCGTAAAACGGCACATATTCGACCTCTACATAGTTGATTTCTCGCATAAAAAAGTCTCAGAAGTGAATTTAGTGGTAAAATAGCAGATGAACAATGTATACAATTTCTGAGATCTGCGCGACCTTCTTTCTTTCTTTTCTGCATTTAATGGCGGATCGCAACCAACTTGTTTAGGTGCATACCGCCACCTACTGTAGTGTGTAATATCAAGGCTTTAGTACTTCAGGTTACATTTTAATAATAATAATTAAAAAAAAAAACTTTTTAAAAACTAGACTTTACGATCTAATCCTGTAGACTTAAGAAAACTAAATATCGCTTTGCAGCACTCCCTTGAGTCCTTACCCATCCCTAAAATCCCTGCTAAATTCCATCCCCGTCCTAATTCATATATCTTGTCATGCAAGATGTCCCTCTCTAAATCATATTTACTACACTTCAGGATGACATGCTCAACATGTTCAGGGACATTACAGTCCTCACACTTATCAGACATACATTTTGCCATTAAACAGAGCATACATTTTAAGCCAGTATGTCCAAACCTTAATCTTGAAAAAAACACTTAATCTCTTCTACATTTCCCTTTGAAACCCTTCACCTTAATTGATTTCTGTATGCTGTAATAGTGTCTCCCTTTAGTGTCTGTGTCCCACTTCTTCTGCCATACATCACTCACTGCTTTTCTAATCAATGACTCTCCTTTACCAAAGGGAACATTAAGTATCTCACCATCCTTTAATGTCAATGCTGTCTTTGCAATCCCATCTGCTGTTTCATTCCCCTCAACACCAACATGAGCAGGGACCCAAACAAATCTCACATTAACTCCAACTCTTTGTATTCTCAACAGTATTGTACACATTTCAGTCAATAGATCATCTCTCACCGTTTGTTTGCAATTCAAACTATGCAGGGCTGCAGTAGAATCCGAACAAATGACAACTCTTTCTGGCCTCACCTCCTCTATCCACTGTAGCCCTAAAATAATTGCAACCATTTCTGCTGTATATACAGATAATTTATCATCAAGTATTTTACATATAACTACATTAAACTCAGGTATATACACTCCCGAACCTACATGTTCACTCCCTGGATCTTTTGATCCATCTGTAAAGAGTAGCATATAGTTGTAATAGTTCCTCCTCACATAATCTTGAACCAAATATCCAATATTATCCACATTACTTTCACTCCATTCTTTCTTCTTCTCTAGTAGCTTCAAGTCCACAATGGGCACAGGAAATATCCACGGAGGAACGTTACCCCATACAATAGCTGGTCCATAGTCTATGCTATTTAATCCGTACTCTTCTGCAACTGCATTAATAGTCCAACCAAATCCTTTACCTTTCCGTTGTTGTTCATATTCCCAACAGTCACACAAAACCTTTGTTGTAGGTTGTTCCTCTCCAGATCCTTTTAACTTGACCCAATATGCCAATGACAACTTAGACCGTCTTAAATATAGTGGCAATTTATCAGCTTCCACCAGTAGCGCATTAGTAGGGGTCGTTTTCACTGCACCTATACTGAGTCGCAAAGCTCTGAACTGTATTCTGTCCAGTTTTTCTAAAATATTCTTGGCTGCTGCTCCATAAACCATGCATCCATAATCAATACACGGTCGTATTAAGGCTCTATAAAGATCTAGCAAAGAGTGTTTATCTGCTCCCCATTGATAACTGGAAACGGACCTCATAAGATTCAGTACCTTTTTGCATTTTGTTTCAACCTGTTTAACATGATTCCTCCATACACATTTCTCATCAAGCCACAATCCAAGATACTTAAACTCTTTCACTCTTACCATATTTTGTCCATACAATGTAAGCTGAACATTATTAATTCTTCTCTTTCTGGTAAAGAACATATAACATGACTTTGCAACCAACATCTTAAATCCCCAATCATATGACCGTCTTTCAACTTCTAATATAGCACTCTGTATTGTATTAGTCACATGTCTAACGTTTTTCCCTCTTTTCCATATAGCCCCATCATCAGCATAAAGTGATGACCCAATATCTCTACCAACACTTATAAAAATATCGTTTATCGTGATATTAAACGGAATAGGGCTTATACCGCTACTTTGAGGAACACCATATACTATACGGAAGTCATCCGACACAGCATCTCCAACTTTAACACAGAATGTTCGGTTAGACAGGAAGTCCAAAACCCAGTTATATAGCCTTCCACCAATACCCATTTCATGCAATTTTATCAACAAACCTTCTCTCCACATTGAATCATAAGCTTTCTCAATATCAAAAAACACTATAGCCATGACCTCTTTCATACTAACCGCCTTTTCTGCCTCATTGCTAACTTTAACTAAAGCGTCCACCGTAGATCTTCCTTTACAGAATCCACTTTGATATTTATTCAAGAGTCCCCTTTGCTCTAAATAAAATGTCAATCTATAGACAATTATCTTTTCCATCCATTCACACATGTGCGAAGTCAAGGCTATAGGCCTGTCAGAAGACTACCTGATCTCAGGTCAGTGGTGTAGCCTATGTAAATGTTTGAGGCGTGACAAAGATAGAGACTAGGGCCAAATGAGGAGGAGCCGCCGAGTTGACGTCAACTAGGTGGCTCGTTGAGATTTGCCCATTTTCAGAGGCAGTTTCAAAGTGTGAGATTTGCAGAGGAAAGAGGTGTCAATGGGATTTTGAGGGTCAATGTATGTCCTAGTTACCCACTAAACTGTCATTATTCAACTATGACAAAGTAAAATCGGTTTTGCATTCAATCACCCCTTTAAGCTAAGCAGCAGGCTGGAGCTTCATATTTAATGGACAGGTATGAGAGTGGTATTGATCTTCTCATCTAACTCTTGGCCAGAAAATGAACAAGCATATTTTTCCAAACTGTTTTTTATAGTTCAGAAGCACAATACTATAATCTGAGAGTCTGAGAATGAATACATTATCTGAGGCTGGAGGTCCTTTGACTCACCCATTGACCCTTTGATTCCTCTCTCTCCAGCTGGCCCTTGCAGACCTGGTGAACCAGGATCACCTGAGGAGTGGGACATCTGGATTAGGAAACTGCACAGAGTATATAAGATGCCAATTTGATAGATTCAAATACAGTTAAATTCACAAAGCTGTACTGACCTTTCACACCTTTGAGACCTGCGTCACCAGCTTCGCCTAAAATACATATATTATATATATATAACATGAATTCAATTACAGTTAGAAACATTCACTGAAAAAGGGAAAAGTCCTATAAAAACATGATGTAAGCATGTAATTACGACAAACCTTTAAGTCCTTGGAATCCAGCAAGTCCTCTGTCACCTGCATAGTGAGAAGAATGACTGTGAGCAACATTATAGTATATAAATTAAACTAACTATACATCTCAGTGCATTTAGCAGTGGAACAGGCAGTGACCTACCTTTGGGCCCAGGTAGCCCTGTCTCGCCACGGAAACCCTGAGCACCTGGTTGACCTACAGTTTAACAAAACATCTCATGTAAAATGGCAGGGATTAAGTCACAGCCCTGCTAATGGTATTTTCAGTTGGTACATTTGAGATACTAATTCAACTCAGCAGGTGTTTCTGGAGTCACTGTAATGCTCTACATAACAGGGATAACTGACCTGGTACTCCAGAAAGTCCAGGAATTCCAGATGTGCCTAGATCATAAATTAATAATTATTAGAAAGGAATAACACTGTCAAACAAGAAAAGCGATTAAATAATGTGGAACTAAAATTGGAATTAAGAAGGTTTTACAAAAGTTTAATTATCCTAAAAGTTGCAGTGAAATCACACTTTTTCTTTCTTTTTTATACTTTGTTGGTATTAATTAAATCAATTGGTTATATATTGTGATTATATATTTTAACTGTTCATGGTGCTATACAGTGAGAACTCTAATTGGCAAACATTGATAATTGTAATACAGTAGAACAAGAGAAAAATGTAAACATAAAAAACACAATTTAAAAAAAGAACAACACATGAAAATATAACTAAAGATGTGCTCTTAATACAGTGAAGCCCAATAAACGTTTACATTCATGCATCAGAAAAGACAGGAGAGATATATTATGCAATTATTTTTGCATATATCTCTAGGTAGTCTATATGTGTACGTGAAACATGCATACATAAATGCTTCATTATCTTTAAAGACAGAATTAAGCAGCACTTTTTGAGTGTTTTTCTTTCTGAATTTGATGTTTAAATTGGTTACTTCCTTATTATAAACAAAACTAAAGGATGGGTGGAATAATTATGACGTTTAAGTCAAAAGTTAGAGAGTTATAGACAGTTTTACTCATGAGGAAGGACACAGAACATATTTTTGCAAAACGTTGGTGCTAGTGAAGCATTGAATTAATGCTGTCGGTGCTTGTAATTTAAGTAATAGAAAAACATTTTCACATTGAACACACCCCACGTGTGCACAAACGTCTGTGATATGGTTTTCTAAGAACTAGAAAAAGCAGCAGGAGCTTAAAATTCAAATTCATCATTTGGGGCATTTTATTATTTTTAACTGCTGTATGTATCTACGTCAAGGTAGTTCTTGTTTGCTTTTCACTGAACAATATGGAGGTTAATTCACAAACTGACTCTATGCTGCCATCTGGTGCCGTTTGTAGTTCATACACCATGAGGAAAAAAACTGTTAGAGATGCACATTTTGTCTGCAAGTAAAACCAACGGTATTCTGATGTTAAAACACAATGCTTAATGATCTCACCTTTTGGTCCAGCCGGGCCGACAGGCCCAGGATCCCCAGGAGCACCTGCACAAACCAAACACATGAGATCCTGTAGTGACACTTTTAAGATAGACTTTGTTGTGTTATAATAAGTTGCACTATACACACAAAGCAGTGTTTTCCCTGGGTTTATCGAAGACTTAGGTGCGCATATTTGGCGGAGGGGTTTAGGGGTCTTTCCTTAAGAAAATGTGATGTTTATCAAAAAAATTATAATTTTGGACCATTATTATCACCATATCTGTGTCTAAAACTTTGGAAAAGCTAGAGTAGATAATAAATCAATAACACTCAAAAAGCTCAAAGACAAAACCTGCTAAAGAAGTCCAATTACAATCAATAGATCTCAGAAAAGTCTTTGAGTCTCATTTCACATTCATTTGTCTTTGTGTTGACAAAAACGGCTCTGCACCTAAGACTTACAATGGCAGGGAAAACCCTGCAAAGGTTGTGTTACTGCTGGGAATCTAAACCCTACCTCTGTCACCTTTCGCTCCAAAGCCTGGAGGTCCTGCCTCACCTCTGGGGCCAGGCGGGCCCTCGCGACCCCTGATGCCTGGTCCCCCATCCAGTCCATGATCACCTGATATTTTACATATAGATACAATGTCTCACTGTTAATAGGCTAAGCAGTGTACTTGCATCAAGTAGTTTGAACTGAAGTGTTCTCTGTACCTTGGCTTCCTTTCTGTCCTTTTGGACCCTCAGGTCCTACATGTCCCGGAGCACCTGAGGTCAAAGGTCACAGTCAGTAAAATGACACTTCGATGCCACAAAACAGTCCTGAGAAAATGTCAAATATTCGTAATGACTCAATTAAAATATTAGCCATCATTTCTCACCTTGAAGTCCAGGGAAACCAGAATCTCCTGTGATAAGTAAAACATACATGTATGATTATGATGAAAGTGCAAAGTAGCTGACAAACATACAGAAATGTATTACAAGTGAAAAATAAAAAGATTTCTAGCAGTAAGTGAATTTCTTCTCAACCTTTAGATCCAGGGTCCCCTGAAAAGAATTAAAAAATACATATAAATGAGTATACATTAAACACAATTCGTGTTGATTAACTTAAAAAAGGGAAAATGTTTAGATTTTATGAAAGGAATAATATTTGAAATTCACAATAATATTTGAATTTCACCTTTAGGTCCAGGCAGCCCTCTCTCTCCCTGCACTGACGATGCTAGAAAAGCTGAGACAGAAAACAAAAGTTCAATGAACATGCAGTGTGTGTGTGTGTGTGTGTGTGTGTGTGTGTGTGTGTGTGTGTGTGTGTGTGTGTGTGTGTGTGTGTGTGTGTGTGTGTGTGTGTGTGTGTGTGTGTGTGTGTGTGTGTGTGTGTGCGTGCGTGCGTGCGTCAGTATATATGTGTGCATTAGCCTACCTCTGTATGACTGTGATTGCATTTCAGTTCTTAACATCTGCTGGATGGTTATCTGAAGTGCGGCAGCGTCTATGTATCCTCCGCTCAAACCAGTTCCGAGGCCAGTGCCACCACTGAAGCTGGTACCACCAGTACCGCTGGCACTGCCACTAAAACCGGCACCTCCAGCACCTCCAGCAACTTCCCCGGTGGCCCCACTGGTGCCAGCAGAACCACCTCCAATGACGACATCAATGCCATTTCCACCAGTGGAGCCGCCAGCACCAGCTGCAATCCCCATTCGTGTTTTGGAGCCAGAGCCTCCACCTCCAGGGCCCAGGAGTAGCGTGTTGTCAGTGTGGGAGGTCCCTCCAACTCCAGCCGCCCCTCCGGCCGCCCCTCCGGCCGCCCCTCCGGCCGCCCCTCCGGCCGTCCCTCCGGCCGTCCCTCCGGCCGTCCCTCCGGCCGCCCCAAAGATGTTGATGTCATTGTTAGAACCTGACAGCCGGCTGGTACGGGCAGAAGCGGCCTCCAGCGTAGCCACTTGACTCTTCAGCTTTCTCACGTCCTCAGCTGAGGAAGGGACATCAGAGTTTTGTTAGATGAACATACAATTCAGAACCTGAATGCACCATTCTGACTGACTTTTCAATCAACTGAATTTGTAAAAAAATACAATTGAAATAATCAATATAACAAATCGATCTTTAGAATGGGGCGGGGTTGTATTTGGGTGGGCAACCCAAGTACATTTTATATACAGTGTATACATAACATTATACTATATAATTAATCAAAATAACAACAATCCCCTAAAAACCAACATTGTCTGACTCCAAAACATTTGATTACAAAATATTATACATAGTAACCCTAACCCTTAGATACAGATGTGATCACAGAGCAAAGCCAAATCCTCATTATTTTCATTTTAATGTTAACTTCAGTGTGTAAATGAATAGACAATAATTAGCTTGTAGTTCACTACCACCCTTATAAAGCCTCCCTCAGTCATCTGGGGTCATCTGAACCTTTGATCCCCCTGATGGCGGGCCTGCCACCACATACTGCCAAAATCTCATTAGCTAAAAATACAAAGGAGGGATTTTGAAAGTCTGACAGTGTGGAGTCCCCCTGAAATTTGAGACACTGCCCAACAGGAAGTATGTTGACATGGAGTCAGTTAGCTGTGGGGTACAACTTGAGCCCCAGTTTTTAGCCTATATTTGTTAACATTTTGGCAAACTGGCACCATTACCCATATGCCGAATTAGCTATTATCATTTCCTGTTTGCAATGTACCCATGAATGTATAGCCAACTATCACTGGATTACTTTGATACTAACCCTCTGAGGACGAAAGACGCAACTTCCATATGATGTTTGACAAAAACTCCTACTCAAAAAGCGATATAACAAAATTGCATTTCAGTCATTTATTTACAATTTTAATCATATATGTATAACCTAAGGCCTTGGTAAACTCAGTTCAAGCACCCAAACAATTCGAACAACACATCATAAGTTAAGGTTTGTTATCAAAAGAGAGTTGAAGACTTTCAAAAAGCCAACATCAGTGTTTCAGCACACACACACACACACACACACACACACACACACACACACACATTGCTCTAGAAAAAATGTGGGCATCACTATACGGAAAGCTGATTTTGTTCTGAACATTTTTATATGAAACACATAGGGATCAGTTATATGGAGATGCCTTAAAAATGTAAATTTAAGAAGATACAGTATGTAAGAAAGTTTAAAAACATGATCATTATCAGGCAAGTTCTGGAGTTACAAGAATTTTCTTATTTTTTTGATTTCTAAACTGAATTTTTGGAAGTTGGAAGTTCACAAACTTTTTACTACCATTTCATATTTAACTTATTATGTTATATTGTTGTATGTCACTGAAAAGTAATTACCAAAAACCTTAAAATATAAAGTTTTTGGTTATACCTTTAACCTACCACAGAGCGAGTTGAACTGGCAGTTGAACATTGTGTACTTTCTGACAATGATAAAAAACTGATCCTGAAGACAGTACATATACTGTATGTACTCTACAGGATCTACACTGTCAAATACTTAGTCAGTAACTGCTCAACAGGTTTTGGCGTGCATATGCTACATGCAAGTTGCTAACATTTGCAACTTCCAGGTTCTCTTTTTATCACATTTCTATCAGGAAAAATCCAAATCAACAACTCTGCTGCTGCAGGAAAACAAAACTGCAACCTCTGATGTCATCAAGCAACAATTTCTGGAGCTGCTCCACTGACAATGAATGCCAGACCGACCTTATGGCAGTGGGACAGTACCCACAGATCAAATTTCCAGGGAGGGGATTACATTTAGTGTCTCACAGCTCTTAGCAGCACTGTGAAATAATGCTCACCAGCCTGTAAAAGCCGAAACACACATTTTATTGGTTCAAAAGCAGTCACTCCCATGGTGCTTCATTGCAGAGCAGCACCAGAAAGTTTCCCATGACTCCCAAGGTTTTATCTTTGGGGAGATTTTTTATTGTTCCTTGTTAAATCTCATTATGTTGTATAAGTCAGCCTTACCGAGTGCAATGAGCCCAAACAGGAGTCCCAGCAGGAGCAGGGAGAGGAGGAGAAGTCCCAGCAGCCATTTCCACCAGGAGCAACACGAGTCGGAGCAGCAGCACAGTCCTCCACCTCCAAAGATGCCACTGTCCCTGTGAATCTCTGGAGACAGAGAGTAAAGAGTCAAATCCTCACTTTCAAACATTAAAATAATCATCATTAATGTAAATATCAAAATACATGCGATCACAATTACCTGCATAGGTGGCTTTGTCCTTCATTACCACTCCAGATGATCCATCTGATGAAGACATTAATAAAGCTCACATATTTTGTTTCTATAATCAAAGTATTTTGTTGTATGTTTTTAATGACCACTCACAGTAAGAGTTGCCTGTCTCTGTCTTCAGTTGCGCCTTCTCACTGTAGCTTGAAATAAGCTTCTCTTTCTTTATTGAATCTCCTGACAGCGACCCTGTAAAATTAGAAATACTTTTTTTTAAACCCTACTTTTTTGTATTTAACAAGCAGAACCAGAAAAACACAGCTCTTTAAAAGCTAGATGGGAATAAAAGGAAAATAACTAAGTACGTAATTAAGCAAATATCTTGAATTTAAAGAGAGAAGGAAGAAGAAAGATATAAGAAAATATTTGAAAATATCTCATGTTCTGTAGGTAGAGGTAAACAAATAAATACTGATAAAGGTGATAGTACAGTTCAACAGTACAGTAAAACAGTATAGTTGTATACTGTATAAGTATGCTTTACAAACTGTTGAGGTCATGGGAAAATTGGGTGCAGAAAAAGTTGAGAAACCCTTTTAGGGTGAGAGAAAATTCAATGTTTCTTCAGAAGGAGGCAGTAAGTAGCTGATTCACCTCCTCCCATCTGCATGCTGCTGCTGCTGGTGAACTGCTTCCCGCTGTCTTTAGCCAAAATCAGCATTTCTGCTTCCCTCTTGGCTGGAGCATTCTCCTTTTCAGAGATCAGGTACTTATAGTCTTTCTTAAGTGAATCTTCAGTTTGGGATCTAGTGGCTGACAACAACAAAAAACATAGTCAGAAATCGTTAAAGCTATAGTGCGTAGTTTCTGTCGCCCCCATGACGAATTCTAAGTAATGACAACAAAACTGTCGACGCGTCCACATGATACAAGCCTTCCGTGATCTTGCACGCGCCCCCACCCCTCCTCCACGCAGTTGCTAGTAGCCAAGAAGGACACGGAGGATTAAAAAAACATGATGGACTCTTCAGAAGAGGTAATTATCTTCACTTGAGCTTCTGCTTGGGACAGTCACCAGACGCCACAATCTTCTGAACATAGTCATACTGAGAAATACACAGAGAGTTTTGTGGAGCTGATAGTCTTAGTTAGCTTTGTAGCAACTCATTTGGCAATGGCTTGAATGTAACGGACTTTCATTAATATCAAAAAATGATGCACTAAAGCTTTAAAATTTGAGAACTGTGATCACTTTTTTTTTATCAGAATATAGGCTATAAATCACTTGTGGATTTACTTGTAGAGACTCCAGTGCTGCTGCTGACGAAACCGCCACCATTTGACAAATTCTTCTGAACACCATAACCTGTAAATGCAAACACACAGTGAGAACGTAAGAAAGGTGCTATTTTGTGTTATTATTGAGTGCAAAATATTTCCTAGTGTCAAGATATTGTGGAAACTGTTGGTGAAGATGCTGCCGTACCTCCTAGGTGAGCATTTACGTTGCCTCCACTGGTGGTGAGCACACTGGGAGAGGTGGGAGCCAGATTATTCTGAAAGCCGTAAACTGTAAATAGACATGCAGGGTTTGATTTGATAAACAAAATGAAATCATAAAATGCTCATTTGGCAAAATTAACACACACACACACACACACACACACACAAAAACACACACGCACCACACAATCTCACACACACACACACACACACACACACACACACACAGACACGTGACATACTAGTCAAAATATTCACGAAACAAGAAAAAAAGAAAAGTAAAAAAACATACATACAAAGACATACAAAAAATTTAAATGAATTAAAATTAAACAAACTATAAAAAGTAATAGTAACACAAGGACGTGTGCTTGTTTGCTCATTTGCATATTTGTTTATGTCTAACTGTGTCTATAATATAGCTAGTAGAGACAAAACCATCAGCAAAACAATTCCTGACTACATTACAAATAAGACCACATTTCACCTGCAAGTACCAGGTAATGTTCAAGGCACGTTTAGTCTCACCTGACAGGGATGAGGGTGAGGTGAGGCTGAGCGGTGACGATCCTCCCGCCATGTTGTTGGTGCCGGCCTGGTATGCGTATCCGCTGGTGTTGCCAGCGATAACCGTGGTGGAGGGGGAGGGCAGCGTGGAGGTGGACCAAGAGAAAGTAGGAAGTGTAGCGTCCAGCGTGTCATACTGGCCTGATCTCACACTGGTATCATACTGGCCTGATCTCACACTGGTATCATACTGGGCTGATCTCACACCGGTATCATACTGTGCTGAGCTCACACCAGTATCATACTGTGCTGATTTTACGCTGGTATTATACTGGGCTGATCTCACACCAGTATCATATTGGCCTGATTTCAGAGTGATATCATATTGGCCTGATTTGACACCAGTATCAAACTGGGCTGATTTGACACCAGTATCATACTGGCCTGATTTCAGAGTGATATCATACTGGCCCGATTTGACACCAGTATCAAACTGCCCAGATGTCAGACCGGTATCATACAGGCCTGATGTATCAACGGTGTGGAACCCGCCTGATCTCACACCAGAGCCAAATGAAGTTGTACCTGCAGTATAGAAAAGACAAAAATGTAAGTGTCTATTCCTTTCATGCATAACAACGCATTGACATGTATTCCTTGTGTGTTGTTGTCCATAACAAGAAAGGAGATACTGTATGTCATTTTAAACGTCTGGGTTTGAAACACATTTATCTTTCAGGAAACCTGTCACCTAAATGTAATGCTAATACACAAGAGGCCATTTTTAACCACATGTCTTTAGGAAGGAGACAAGGAGTCTGTGCATGCAAAGTATGTGCATGTGTGCGACTCTGGTGGGGGTATATACCCGACTGAGAGGTCACAGAGGTGATGGTCTGGGTTTTAACGCTGGCCTTTTTAGGAACTGGCAGGGTGATGGAGGCGTTGGAGGAGCGAGTGGGGCTGACGCTGCAGGAGCGTCCCTTCAGCAGCTTCTTCACGTCATCCAGCTCCGTCCCTGAAAAACCACAGTCGCACAAACAATGCTTACCAAATACAATACTGCAATATCTATGAGCAATTCATTTTGGTGCACGATTTAGTGCAGTTTAGTCTGAAAGTCAGTATTGGAGTGTACACTAACTTAAGTACTGTACTTCACAAAAAAAAAAGCTACTTCTAATTTCCACGCTACTTCTAGGCCTACTCTAACACATTTTTTAGATCCGTAAGTACATAAGCAGTGAAATTAAGAAAAAAAAGTATTCAGGACCTACAGGCTGGAAAGCAAACTGTGTAACACATAGAACGTTTGTAAAACTTTCATTTTATGCTCTTGTAATTAAGTATTTTCACCAGAGGTGGAGGAAGTATTGAGAATTTTTACTTAACTAAAACTGGCAAACGTTAAAAGTGAAAGTCACTCATGTAGAAGTACAAAAGTATGAGCAGAAAAATGTGCTTCAATCATAAAAGTAACAAGTAGAATCATAACAGCTGTGTTATATTTGATTAATGGATTATTATTACCTTTAATATTGTAGCTGGTGGAGGTGGGAATAATTTTGAACTAATTAATATACTGCTGGGTAGGTCGATCAATGCATCATACTCTATGACCTAATCATGTGTTTTGTGTGTAAAATCTTTAAAGTAACTATTATAAATATAGTGGAGTAAAAAGTACATTTTCCCCTGAAATGTAGTGAACTTGAAGTGTAAAGTAGCATAAAATGGAAAGTACACGTTCCTTAAAATTGTACTCAACAGCATACTGTACGTATGCTGTTGGATTGCTATTTCTACTAAAGTAAAATTACTAAATATGTTTTCCACCACTGCTGAAAGAGGCTGAGGTGGGGTGAAAGTGGCAGAGAATGACTAACTGTTAAAAAATGCGGATTAAATAACAGCAGTTACGCACTCTAGTCAGCAGAGGGAGCGACCAGCGTCTGTAAAACTCTGACTCTCCACTGTTTTGTTTCAATTGGGTGGTGCTGCAAACAGTGACTCATGTGTGCCATTGTTGCCACCACAAATCTGCCCCTTCACTTCTTCCCCACATGAGCACAATGCAAACAAAACCATGATCCCCTTCGTTTGATTCTCACGCTTTTCTTTGTGCTGATATACTGCACACCTTCTGTCTGGGGGAACTGCACATGTGTTACTAGTTGAGATTTCATGAGGGTTACCATTCATGTCAGAGGTGGAAGAGAAGGAATTTGCTGAGCCAAAGCATTTGACAGAAACATAATTCAAAAAACATACTGCTCTAAAGTGACCCTGCAGTGAAATCTCTCTCTGTCCATGGGTTAATAAACACACTCAAATAAAAGATGCTTTGTTGCTTTATGAGGAATTGCATAACGTTCAGCAAATGGATCAATGTGTCTCAAATGGTCTTACATCTGCCGGCAGTGGGAGAGGCACTTTGTAATCTGGCTCGGATCTCACTCTCTGGAAAAATAATTAAAAATCACACACACACACACACACACACACACACACAATGGACAAAGGAATCATGATTCAATAAAAAAGTAAGCCAGGACAATTCAGAGTCAGATAGTGCAGATATAATGAAGGGAAGAGGGGAAAAACTATTATTGAATACCTCTGCTTTCGCTCCTCCCCCTTGTGGTGTTGGAGCCTGGAAAGAAAACAGACAGAAAAAAGCATAAACACACACACACAGACATATGAGGATAAAGCTGGAAAAATATTGCAATCAGAAAGTATATAATCCCATATAGCTGTCACTCTCACTTACAATAGATTCCATAATCTTTTCGTGTAAACTCTGGAGAGGAATTACCACTCGAACTTCCTAGAAAAGAAAACACAAAGGCAGTAGAGATATTAACAGCACCCTCATGCACAACAGTTTCCTTCAATTTTCAAGCTTCTGTTTCAGGCGCCCCTGATGCCAACTTGTTTGATTAACAGGATCTCACCATCATAACCTCCTGAGCGGCTGGATATGGTCTTCCTCTCCCGGAAAGCTGGCGACAGGCCTCCTGATGAGCCAGCAGTCTGCGCTCTCCTGGCACCACCCGACGAGCTGGACCTGACCTTTGACACCGAGCTCACGAGATAACTGCTGCCGCCTCTGCCGCCGCTTCCTCCTCCTCCTCCTCCCCCTCCTCCGCTTCCGTACCCCTCTCCGTCTATGTACAGCCCCCCTCCATCATCTCTTCCCGAGGAGTCTCCTCCTAGGTAAACTCCTGAGGAGGAGCTGAAGCTGCTGGTGTTCACACCTACAGAGGCTGAAGGGATGATGCAAGCAAGTTATTTGGGATTTCCTGCAACCGGATCATCTCCACACACACATTTATCCCCATTTCATGCTACTTTATACTTCTACTCCAATACATTTCAGAGGGAAATACCGTAGCTTTTAATGCACTACATTTATTTGACAGCTGTATTTACTTGTCCATGATGTTTCATACAAAAAAAAACATATGATGACAGTATGATGCATTGTGCACTAAATTAACCAACAGTAGACAAAGCACTTTATTTCACAGGTCCCGTTATTTGCTAATAGTTTTCCCATGAATTTCCTGAAAAGATCTACGAAATGTATTTGTGTTTAATCAGTTCCGTCAGGTTTATGAATAGTCATTGATTTGCAGAGAAAAATCCATAAAGGAACAGTATTAATGACTGTAATCACAGATCCATTGAAAACCCAAGTAATTGTTTATATACTATTGGAAACTCAACTCTCCATATGTGTTGAACTTTATCCTAACATTTTTGCATGTTCTGCTGACCTGCTGTGCACTGACTATAGGTTATTGGATGTGTACCAATTCAAAATTGTGTCCATTTTCCTTTTAATTAGTACCAAATTACACAGCTCTTTGCAGGAAACCTCAGAAGAATTTACAGTTTTAGTTTCTTTCTAGGAAGCTATGGGAAGTGGAGGACGTATTCGGTTCCTTGTACTTAAGTACAAGTACTAATACCACACTGTAAAAATACTCCATCAAGTAAAAGTCCTCCATTGAAAATGCTACTTAAGTAAAAGTATCAGAACAATGTACTTAAAGTATTAAAGGTAAAGTATGCAATGCAGAAAAATGGCCCATGTGACTGGTTCTGTTATAAATTATATCATAAGATTATTATTACTCATGCGTTAATGTGAAAGCCGCATTTTAATGTTGAAGTTGGTTGATGTAGAGCTACTTTTTAACTAATTTATATATGGTTGCACCTAATGATTTCATTTCATTCATTCATTTTTCCCACTTTTTACTACTGGACAAATAGGCCTAATAAGAAGAAGAATAAGAATAAGAATTACAAGGAAGAAATCAACAAATTCTCACATTTGACAAGCTGGGACCATTACATATTTTCCATTTTTACTCAACTGATCATCAATTCAGTCTCTCGGTTACTTTTCTGTTAGTGGAGTAATTGATTAATAAACTAACTGTGTCAGCTCTAATTGAGTACAGGTATACTGTTGGGCAGTTTCCTCTACAACAAATCATTATATTTTATAAGTTATGCATACATTTTGTGTACAGAAATCCTAATTTATAAAGTAACCAGTATACCAGTCAAATAAAAAGTGTCTGGAAGCTCTGAAAAACAGCAAGTGATGTGAAACCAAATCAAAATTAGAACTTCTCTTTCTTTCTACTGGGGGTTAAAAATATAACATTCAGCATCTCAAAACTTAACCCACAACTTCCCAATGTTGGACCATGAGTGGAAATTTGCTCTCACATGAAGAGAAATAAGTTCCACTGCTGTTCTGGGTTAAGACATTCTTCTCCAAGCCCAGCCCTCCAGCACTGCTGGACATATTCCTGTGATTTGATCCACTGGTTCCCTCTAGCAACAAGAAGACACAAAGCAAAACAAGGAGAAGCTGTTACTCATCGGCTACTTCCTTTAGAACTGCTTGGCTATAATTATTGTATTATGTGTTTGGTTTATAATTAAAGCAAGCATGACAGGAAGAAAGAGGCACTCACTTGGTGGTAGAGAAGTCAGTCTGGTCGTGGAGGTTACAGTTTCTGTCACAACTGAGCACATAAAAAAAAGAAAGAAAAGGATTGCTGTATTATCCTGAGGGTTATCTACAGGTGTGGACTGGAGTGTTGAATGACTGGCATTGTGATGATTTTCATGCCTCCAGAGTCCAAATAAATGTGACTTAGATTAATAGAGTGTTGGCTGATTTACCACCAGTGTGGCGCTGTAGTAACACTTTCAGTAACACTTTCTAATACAGCATTTACATGCAAAAACAAATGGCTTAATCCATGGATAACTATATATATATATATATAAATAAATCATTTAATAAGGGGTTATATAGCAGTTATAAGCCATTAATAACAATAACGTTTAGATTGCCAGGTCGGTGTTTATCCTCCTCCAGCAGGACAGTTTATTTATCTAAAAAGTCATCAACCACAATCAATTTAATCAAAAAAGTTAGTACCTACTTAATGGATTACTATTATGATCATTATAAGAATGCTTATTTAACTTGCAGCCTCTCATTAATGTCTTACTAACGTGATCAGTGCAGACTTGATGGCTTATTAGAAAGTAAGACATTTAGTAATCACTTGACTATTAATGACTCACCAGCCAAAGAGATTTTCCTCAACCTGAATGTTGTTCTTATTAATGGCTTATAACTGATTTATAAAGCGTTAGTAGGCTACCATAAATGATTTACTAACCATTTAAAAGCCATTAGTAGCAACCCTTTATAAAAGGTGCATAATTAGAACATGGTACTAGCATCTCTGAATGTTGATAGTAATCATGTGTATCTGTTAGTTTTAGGTCAAGTTCAGGTTTGTTTGGATAATGTCATAAATTATTGTCAAATTTTAAAATAACTAAAAAAAAAAACATTATATCTGACATGTTAGTCTTTTCTGGGGGTGTCAATGCTTCGATTTTTACAGACACACTTTTCCCTGAGCTTTCAGCCTGATCTAAAGGCCTTCATCTGTGGATAGCCTTTGCTGCAGTTGTCATGGAGATGGGGAATTACAGCCAAACCATATCTACGAATGCTCCGGAAGATTCCAGTAAGTGGTTCTTTGTGGTCAGATTTTTTTTTTTGTTAAACTTCTATTTTTAAGGTCAATAATGAATCTTCAACCTCAACTTGGCCATGCGTGCTGTGAATTTATTCATGTTTATGTGTCTGTCCCTTTAGCCTCTTGATACATAGAGGCCGGTAAACTATTTGCTAAATATAAAGAAAATGTGGGAAATTCATTAAATAAAGTTTGTGTAAATCTTGTCAATCATGGGTTATAATGAAGTCAGCGCAGATAATTAATACTAATAACACCCTCCGTTCACTAGGAGGCGTCTTGTTTTCCAGCTGCAGCCTGTTGAGTTTTAACGGTTACAGATCATGTAAATTCCATTTCAATTTCATGCTGCCTCCTTGCTCCTGTCCTCCTCCTCCTCCTCCTCCTCCTCCTCCTCCCTTTTAGGGACTACTGTTTGTTTCAGAGTCAACGTTTATTAAAACTAAAGGTTATCATACTTTTGCTGCTGTTGCGCCTCAACTTTGAAACAACTTCCAACAAAGTCCCTGAGAAGCCAAGTCAGTGCATAAAAATCATCTTAAAACTCACTTGTTTTTTTGTTTTGTTTTTGTTTTTTACAATTGTATCCAAATCACATTACCTTATCTCTTCTTTTTTTCTCTCTGTCCTTTCTGTATAGCACTTTGTAACAACTCGTTTGAAAAGTGATACATGTATAAACTTAACTAACTTTCTTTGAGAGGTAACATAAAAAAACAAGAGAACAAACGTTAGCACAACAGGATGGCTAATTATATGTTTTTCTCAGTTAGCGTCAAACATAAAATCAGGCGTTCCTTGGCCTCTCCATCCTTCTCCGTGTTAAAAGTCATTAGGCCACGATGAGCTGTCCTTTTACATTCAGTTATGACTACTGGGGGAAAACCTGGGGGATGACTTACACCCTGAGAGCGAGAAACAGAAATGGAACCCGACACCAGTGAAGGCATGCCATGATGTTAGTGATAGTAAGCCCTCGAAAAAGAGAGACAAAAGCCGTCAACCAAGAAAATAAGTGCATACATGTTTTGGGGTCTTTAAATACAGAGTTTACACCACGCCAATCTGTCATTAAGCTTTCAATTGAGAAATCATATTTTTATCTCTCTTGCCACAATGAGTCTGTGTTGTTTTTGAAAAAGACATGTTTCCAGTTTATTTGCGTGGCCGGAGTTATTTGCGTGGCCGGAGACGTTTGCGTGGCCGGAGACATTTGCGTGGCCGGAGACATTTGCGTGGCCGGTATCTCTAAAACTCTGCAAATAAAACCCAAACTATCTGCATACATCTACAACAATTGTGAAAAAGTGATGGTTTTTTCTTTTTTGATTTTGGGTGAACCAACCCTTTAACTCGTGTTCTTTTTGGTGAGACTTGTTTTCAAAACATCATAAATAAATACAGAAATCTCACCCTTTTCTCCTGACAAGCCTCCTGAGAAGTCCATCTGTCTCGTTAACTCGTCCATCTCATTTTATCTGCTGAGATGATGATAACATGTTGACCACGGTCATGCAACTGTGCCAATGGTGTTAAAAGTCTGTTTATTCCTTGGTACTGTGGTTTTAATGGCATCTTAGCAAACATTTGGCTGATCGTATCTGATGTTTACTGCATCATTTTGAAATTTCACAAGAAAACTGTCTCATGATCATATTTTCAAAACCACAATGTAATATTTTAGTTGTTACAGTTTTCCCTTGAACATCCTGCTTTTACTGATCTTGATAAAGACAATTACATTCTGCAGTAAGCCCAAGATAGATCAGGTAGAAGACATCACCTCTACTGTATTTAAAAACTAGCAACTTTCTACACGTGTTCAAATGTCATGTGAATAGTGGATACCACAATAAAGGCCCATCATCTATAGATTTCAATAGACTTTGTATTACCTTTGTGTCTTTGAAGACGAACAAAAAAAGGAACAAAAGAGGCCAGTGGATCACAGCAGAACTCTGAAAGACCATGCTCTCACCACACCCTGTCAGCCAGGACATTTAACAGCATGTGCTTTATTTACTGAACATTTTAATATCAGATTTAAATTAAAAAAGCATAAATACTCCAAAAAGTGGCATTTTCCCCACTCTCTTCTCACAACCTTGGTTACTGAAACCACAGTTTGTAGCCTATAAAGTGCAATAACCATTCAAGTTTTAAATTTTCTTCCAGCTCTGAGAAAAGTAAAATATTAATGAAAGTCAATTAAACCAACATTTCTCAATACATCTACTACTTCTTTTCATTAAAGCTTGTAAAAACTATTGTAGCCTGCAACTGATCCGAAAAGGCTGGTGTCACATAAAGCTGGTGCTACAGCTAGGTCAGGTCCTGTAATATATTTAGAAGGATGCAAATAGCACAGCAAAAATACATGTAAAACTATCCAGAGATCACACACTAACAGACCAAATCTATAGATACCACCGGAAGAAATCTGATCCCAAAACCCCCAGCTGGGCTTTACAGACAAGCTAAGAAGTAATTGTAGTTTTTTTTTATGGGAATATAGAGGATTCCATCCTACGTATCCTATAACTACAACTATAAAGCCAAAAAAAAATAGCTCGACAGCCCATCACCAAACTCCCAGAGTGCAGTTAGTTAGTGCAGAGATGCAACAGCCAGGTGGGAATAAACCCCCGCACCATCCAGCATAAACAACTTTTTTTTATATAAAAAAAAAGTCTCCAGGTTATTCCAGTGTACTTTAAAATCCATACCTTCAGCCAGCTCGAATAAGAAACAATCAAATCCCGATCCCTCTCAAGATGGACCGACTGATCACGTCCACGGGAGAGAATGTGTTTAAATATAAAGTTGACGCGCCGTGGTGGGATGTTCTTAAAGTCCTCGGTCCTTTTGTGCCTTTTCTCTCAACTTTCCCAGGCAAGTCAAAACAGAGATTTGGGCACCGGTCCGAGCCGCGCCCATCAGCGCTGGAGCTTGGCAGGCAGGTGTAGCAGACGGCACGAAAAGCTGAATTTAAAAAAGAAAAGACAAAAAAACAGCGCCTGAGGGAACCAATTAACTTGCCAGACTCACCTCTGCAGAGACATAGAGTTGGCTGTGAAAAAGAAAAGTGGTGAACTCCTCCTTCTGTTGTTGCTGCTTTAGTCACCACTTTTCGAAACTGGCAAAGTTTTTGTGAGGAGTTGGGAACGTGGGGGTAATTTGGGAGGGATTTTTTTTCTTTCTTTCTTTTTATGGATTACAGGCGAGCAACCATCTCAAGATCTGCTGATCTATTGTGTGCAGCAAATCCATCCTGTTGCAGCTGGAACACATCTGGTGCACACATTGGAAGTCGAAACAGAACATTTAGACTTGGCTATATGGTTTCAGCCACTGTGCTATTACATAACCAAACTGTAGTTTTACCACACATACAAACATGTGCTGTGCAAAAGCATGCATGCAAGACTCAAGATTATAAATAATAAAGATATTTTACACGGGTCCGATCGGCATGTTTGTGCAGCTGTTGAAGGATTAGTTTTCCTGCCTACTACTGAGATTAGGAATTACACCCCTACACCAGAGTGGAAGAGCTGTTTTTAACTCTCTGTGATCATAATAAAAGTTCCCTATCCATTCATTTGCATTTATGCAATTTTGAGCTAAATTGGATGCTTTATTTCTCTACTGGCAGCCGCAAGCACCACTAGGATCCTTCACCCACCACACCCTGTGTAGACATCTACCCACCCTGCATGACTCACAGCAAGCATGACTCCAATCTGCTCAAATGATGGAAAACAAATAGCCCCAAGGACAGTGTAACAGAGGAGGAGCTGCTCCGCTCACATCTATGTGCAAGCTTGAATAAAGCCAAATCTAACGGAAAGGGGCTGGTATAAAACAACAGATTCCAGGATGGTGAAGAAAGAAAGAAAGGAGTTAACTGGCTTGTGTAGCCCTTTTGAGCTAAAACACACTCATGTTTGTGTTGAGGATAACAGCTTTCCCACATAAGGGCTCATCATTTCTCTGGAACAAGAAGGCAGCTGTTTTAAAGGTTCCCAAATTAGGTTTACAGGGAGTGTGTTGCATAACAAAGAACTTAATCATTTGAGGTTTATCAAGATAATGTGACATGTACACATTCATGATTCACTGTGAAAGTGAATCTTGACAGCGGTGTTGTAAAGAAACCACCAGTTTTCCTCAGGTAAACCAGAAAACATCACTCATTTTGCGACATTACAAAAACTGATGGATTAGATCGATTGTATTGCTTGACTTCACGACTGTGGGTTATGAAGGAAGCTCTGTAATTAAGTGAACCTCCCACAAGCATAATTTTTCTCCAGTCACGCAGCATGTTTATTGTTAACTATAAAATATAATATATAGGAAAATTCAACAAACTGGCTCAGCTTTGAACAGAAAGAAAGAACATCAGATAATAAATTCCAGGAGGGCTTCCTTTGTGTGTGGTCTTGGAGAGGCAGCTTGATTCGCTGGATTTGATCTGTATTTATTTACCTGGATACTTGATTTAGAGAAAGTAATACAGGGACATTTTTGGGGAGAGCATGTATGGCAAACTATTTTTAACCTTGTTTCAGTTGATTTGTTTTTTTTTTAAGACTCTTAATTATAATAGTGAAGTAGAAAACTCTTGAGCTGAAACAATGTCAGATTTTTGGGATAATTGTTAAAGTCGTTCTCAGTCAGTCAGTCAGTCTCAAGCAAAAATGCTCTATGATGAGCCAACGAAAATGAGGAGCACATTCAGCCACAGACTTATCCCGCTCACAACCAAGCTTGACCCCCATGTTTGAAACGTTAAGTCTTGCGCTGACCTTTGACTATTATAACTATCCTGCATGTTCTCTGGCCCCATTGCACATGGACTGTACCAAGATATTGGAATTGCAATCACTGTTAATACACTGTACACATACTGTATTTTCATTCATATATCACTATTTTCACTGTATATTTATATTTATTGAAACTGTACATAGTATGCTCACTATTATATTAAACGCTAATAGACATATATAGTAACAGATAAATGTTCACTCATACACTTCTTGTACATTTATTGGACTGTACATAGTTGACAAACTCAGCTCAGTATTTCTCTTACTGTAGTATTCATCTTATCACTTGTTTTAATTTTTTTACTTATGTTTTATTATTTTATTGGTATGTCCATGGCTCTTATTCTTACCTGTCCTGCTGTGTTTCATTCTTACTGCTGTTGTTGCTAAGACACCTGACTCTCCACACGGGGATAACAAAGATTTATCTCAACTTACCTTATCTTAAAGGACCATTGTTTAAGGAAAGGCTATGGTACTGGTGATATATAAGGCAAGGCACACTAAAGGTCTGGAGAGAACACCAGGTTCAGGTCTCTTCTTCATGCTGCAGGAAGTAGAAGTTTGATTCATCACACCATTGACTCTGTAATCTTTAAGAGAACTAGAATAATTTCTCCGACACATTGGCACCACATAAAAGGAACATTTCTAACACAGACAAAGCAGATAATGTAGCAGAGTATCAACAGAAAATAAAAATAACCTAATAACCCTTAATACAAAATACCCTTTCAACTAAACAAAATCAAGTGACACCAATGCAAACAATCACGTCTTCTCAACTAGCAAAGGGACTCCAGAAACTGGGAAAAAGCCTCTTCAGTGCCTCTTCCTCACAATCTGTTCCTCATCTACAGAGAAATCCATATCAGATGTAAAGGGGGCAATAGTATATTACTGCTGACCCATATGTGTGCATCTTGAGAGGAATAAATAGCCCGCTCAAAAATAACATGTGGCCTTAATTGTGAGTGCCCAGCATACAAACCTGCATTTGATGAAAGAGCTGGCATCATCACTCAGTGTCTCACATAGCTTCTAGATTCTGTAAACCCACACCATTGCTACAGTTACAGTGCAGAGGAGCAAGCACAATATTTCATGTCAACTATTCAAAAGCTAAAAAGAAGCACATAAAACAGTAATTATATTCAACCCCCAGCCCTGCAAGATTCATCCATATAAAACGCAAACAATCCCAATTCCCTGGGGTGTGTCAAGTCTAGGCAGGATAACGTTTTAACTCACACCTTTATCCTCACGGCTACAGAAAAACACAATTAAAAAAGAATGTAGGATATTGGGATAAGTCGCAAAACAATCTTCAACAACGATGAATAGGTCCGTCTGTAGGAGTTTTAAATAAATCCTTTAATAGAGATGAATCAACTGATGAGAAGAGCTGAATCACAATATGAGTCAACCCAAATAATAAGGAGTAACCAGGTAACACTGCTTGGACACTGAATCTGTCCACAAGCCTACAAAAAATTACTTTTACTATTTTACTTCCTCTGAGCACTTTATTTTGTGAAATAGTCCAGTTGGATCAATGCATCCCCTTTTAATCCCACTAACAATCACATGCAACGGGCCTACTACTTTCTCTAAAAATCTTTATATTATTTCTTATTTTTATTTACAATATTATAATTGTCACTGTTATTATTATACTATTGTTATTATTACACTATTGTTATTATAATTTGAGGTTTTGGTAAAAAAAAAAAATGTTTTTGTTCCATCACAAGCAATAATAACTTTACCAAAACAAGAAAAAAAGAGATGATGGAGCCTTATGGTTTCGATTTGCATTTTAGGTATGGATACCATGGAAATATTAGGTTTTAAAGTTGTGGTTTGTGCTGTAACTTCTCTTAATACGTCCATGGTCGTAACCAACCTATCTTGCCGGCAACAACTACAGTTCCCAAGATCCTTTTCGGTAATGCGTCATCAACATCTGTCCAATCGCTGACTCTGGAGGTTTTCTCGAGCCGCAAAAATAAGGAAAAGAACAAAAAAAATCTCATATCATGTTCACAGTTTTGTGTCTTAGTTCGCGTTTAGTTAAAAACATGTTGGTTGCTCACTAGTTTTTGCGAAAGAATTCATCAATACGTTTGGTTGAGTATTCGGGTTACTTTTGTTTTTACGTGTTTGTTTATGATAAACTCTGTGACTAAGTTAGCTCATACTCGTTTGGCTAACGTTAACCCAGTGTCCCTAACCTGACTGTAACGTTACGTTATCCACAGCAGAAAGTTTCACCAATGGAGATCACTCCTCAAGCAGCCAAATTAGTCTATTCTTCACCTTGTAATTCAGTGGAGTCAAGCCCCTGTGACTATAAAGAGGGAAAGGTATGTTTAAGTCACATTTGCTTGTGGGTTAACTTACGTCAGGTAACGTTAATGTTAGCTCGCTAATATCAAGTCAAATATTTTTAAACGTTATTTCAAAATTGCTTAAACACAATCTAACACCTGCTATTATCCTGTTCCCCACCACTGATTTATTGTCATCTCCGCAGCATAATCAAAAGCTGAGTTCCTCACTGAAGGAGAGGCTGAAGAGAACAAGGCGCTCCTTCACCTCGCCCTTCTCTGTGGCCAAACGCCTCTGTGTTGATGAGGAGGAGGATGGCCAACAAGTTTCAGCAGATTCCAGGGAGACAGTTAATAATCCTCCACCGATCATGCCCAATGTTGATGTAAAAAGAAATGAAGAGAGATCAGGGAGTGAATGGCTTTCTGGACCCATTCCCGAACCAACACATCCTCCTTCCAAAGACTTCGCACAACAACGATACCAACTGAGGAAGGAGGTTAAAGACAAGATGGAGACTCTGCGCAGACTCAAGATGGTTAAAATGTACAGAAGCAAGGTATCTGCTACCTTTAAATTCTCTGGGTTGCTGCCATCGTAAACATAATGGGATTTAATTCACTTAACTAGGCTGAAAGTAGTCCTCTTTATATAACCCATTCCCTGTCTCTTTCCCTAGAATGATTTAACACAGCTCCAAACCTTGATTGACAAGTGGAGGAGTTGTGCTCAGGCTGCACTGTACGAGCTCCAGTCAGATGTCCCCATAGACGGACGCAAAGCCAGCCTGTCAGCTCTTATTGATCTCTTTGGTCTGGATGATGGCATTCTGCACTTTGACCGCACAGAGGAGGACTTCACTACCTAATACATATATGCTTTAAAAACAATCACGTTACAAATATCCTGAGTTAACTTATTGTTTTATTTATTTTGTGCGACACCGTTCTTATTCGCAGCTTAAGTTGTACATTTCCTGTTAAGTAAACTTACTAAGAAAAGTGTTTAATAAAATTGTGTTATCTGCTGAAGAGAAGCCTTTTCTCAGTTGTGTTTCAGCTGATCAAGTGAAGGAAAGTTCTTCATCCTCAGACGCTCGACTTCTGCCCAGAGGAAAGCCAGATCCTCCGCCTGCTCTCTGGCAAAGTCCTCCAAGTTCTTCCTCTGAACGACTTCCCGGTAGCGCTCTTCTGTTTTAGCTGCCTGGTTTTCCTCTGAAGCTAAACACCAATTGAGTCAGGTTATCAGTCAGAAGAGGCTCCCTTTTTCAATGAGCTGAAATTATTATTTTTTTATTACCTATTGCTTCATAGATGTGTCTCCTCTCTGCCACAGTCACCTGCATATTAGGTAGCTGCTCTTCTACAATTGCATTCTTCTCAGCTTTCACTGTTGCCTGCCTGTTGAGCTGTTCAATCTTTTTTATGCGATGCTGCACACTCTGTAAATGAGTCTAAAAGTGGAACATAATATTTACATTCATTTAACAGTCACGAATGGAGAGTCCACAATACAAAGCCAATTGATGAGATAACATTACTTTTCTGTTACCTTTTCCTGGAAAGCTATAGTTTTCTCCAGAATGGAAACTTGCTTGGACACGCGACTGTCTCGATCTGTCTTGTTGAGATACTGGAAAGAAACGAGGATAACTGACTTTTAGGGGGGGGCAGCAACATAAAGTGTCTCAACAGGGTTTTCTGTCATGTGTCTACCTTATTTGACAACAGTTGTGGAAAAACTGCTAACTGCTTCAACATAAAATGTTTAAGATCGCTCAGGATGGATTTTTTAAAGTGTTTTCCTCTCAAGGTTTCGGGGGCCTAAACAATGACAGGAAGCTGCATGGCTCGCCACAGCAGAGCTACCTGAATCCTTCGCCAGAGGAAACTGGCATTCAGGACTGGAAACATGTTTTGTGTGTGCCATGCTCATCAACTTTCTGAAAATAAGATGAAGGATGACTCAATTTATATCACTAACTCATGCAACAACTTGTTTTATAATAATAATAATAGCAAAGTATCTTGCTGTCAGCTTTTGTGGTTTCTGCCTGTTCACACTTTAGATTGACAGTTACTGCTCAATGAAGCAGAGAAGCTTTTCAGTTTTCCTAGAATTTGTAATCATTGCATAAACATGGTGGAGAAGATACTACACTTTTTTTTATTTGTCCCCTTGGGTTTTTCATTCTGTTATTTTTTCTCGATTTAATCTGTCATGAATGATGGGTCGCCGTAGTACAGCACCACAAGCAGTTAGGGGTTTGGTGCCTTGCCTAAGGGCACTTTGGCAGGGCCCAGGAGGTGAACTGGCACCTCTCCAGCTGCCAGTCCAGACTCCGTTCCTGGTTTGTCCAGGACTTGTACCAGCTACCCTCTGGTCCCCAAGCCAAGTCCCTACAGACTGAGCTGCTGCAGCCCCGGTGTATAAAGAAAGCATAAATTCATATAGTATATACAAACCAGTCTCTCTACCTGTTCGATAACAATTTTAAAGGGTGCAAAAAGAAGAAGAAAAATGCGGGGAGCTTGCATGAACAGGGTGTGTCTGTGATAACAAAAGATCATCCATCTGTACTCAGGGATGGTAACAATTTTCTGCTCGCAAAACATCTGATGCTGCCAAAACCAAAATACCTGCCTTGATATCGACGACTGAGGTTTGGCCAGAAATGCTAACACAGTTTCACCATAAGTGCAAAGACTTCGTTGCCGTTTCAAGCAGGTGCTAACTTTTTGAAAGCTTTTGACATATTACCATGAATAATGTACGAGTTCAAATCTATTCACTAACCAGTAGCATTATTCCTTAGAAAGTGCTATTTAGTGCTTATTTCCTTATTGAAGCCAGGACGGTATTTGATTGCAAATAAAAGATATCCAGGTCCGTGAGAGAAGCTTTCAAAAAGCAGTATTATGATTACACTCACATCCTGTTGCTCCTCAGAGAGTCGTAACATCTGGATGTCCCTTGCCTTGTTGTTGAGGTCCTTGATCTGCATCCCCATCATCCTGTGCTCCCACTGCAGCTGGATGATGCCCTTACGGAAGTCTTTGCACTCCACCATGGAGGCTATCTTCTGCTCTCCGAGTGTCTGATCATATAGATAAAAAATCATTTGACAGACACATTTTCATAACCAATGTATTTGACCATCACTTGAATGTGTATATGCAATTATGAACATCCTGTGTATTGTTGCATATAGCAACAGCAGAATAATATATGTCCTTGTTTGGCAGTGTCTGTGTGTCTGGTGGTAAAGGCTGACCCTGATGGTTCTGTTGAGGTGCTCCACCACACTCCTGTGGTGAAGTACAGAGTCAGTGTAGTCAGCAGTCAGGTCTGTGGTAGACACCTCCACCTGGCCCTGTTTGAGCAGGACCTGGACCATGATGTCCGTCAGGAAACGGTTCTTGTCCTTATGCAGCCTAGAAGGGAACAGGACATCAAAAACCACTAGAGGATCATTCTTCCATAGAGAAATATTATATATATATATATATATATATATATATATATATATATTTTTTTTTATATATATATATATATATATATATATATATATATATATACTTTTTTACTATTGTTACAATGAGACAAATTGTCAAATTTAAGAGTGGCTGGAGTGCTAGTCTCTCAGGTCATCCCTAATGAGTGACAAATAAAAATGTCTAATGTATTCAAACACAACTGCTTATAATCAGAAGGAATGACAACATCACAGTCAAACCTTTCAAGTGCATCAGAGAGATTTTTAATTTCCTGTTGCGCAGCATTATCTTCATCTCTCCTCTTCTGAAGGAACGCATGCATCTCAGCAAGGGTCAAAGCTTTTACTTTTACCTGCAAGGGACATGTCAAACAATGACAGGACAATTACACTCAAGACATACAATCATGTGAAGTTTTTTAAATATGAAATTGATAAGATTAATTTGTAAGTGCAATTTAAAAGATTTAAGCTTGTAACTATAAAATGTTATACTAATTGCATACTTGTGGTGTGGAAAGCCTCTCTAAGTATGTTAGCGGACTAGCGATGTTTGTCTGCATTTCCGATCTTTAACCTGTCTAGGGCAGCCCTCTCTAGTCATTTTTGAAATTCTTTTTTTAATGCTGATTGACTTTTTTCCAAGAAACTTCTGAGCACATCTCTGGTAAACACTAGATTTAAAGTGGAGCGTTTGCCTGATTCTTTGTGGAGAAACTCACTTTTACAGATCTCTCGCTTAAATCAACTAATTGATTAATCGACAAAATCGTACGAGTGTTAGTCGCCTAAGAATTTCTTCAGTCGAGGACAGCCCTAAACCTGTCCATGTGCTGATTTTACCTTTTTCTCACTCTCTACTTTTGTTCTGCGGACAAGACAAAACCTCTCCCAGATTGACGGGTGCAAGCCTTCTGGTATATTCTCCGGTGCATCCAGCTCCTCCATGGCCTTCAGTATTTTGCCGAGTGCATCAGGAGCCAGAGATCCACACAGACGCTGCTCTTTAAACGGGTTGGAGTTGTCGTCGGTCTGGGTCCTCATCTTTTGAACCCTGAGGCATACAGTAAAATGCAGTGTGCAGCAACTGTGCAGCTAATTTACAACTTAGAATGTTGATGTTGATATTAAGGTAAGTATTACAAACCTGGGTCTACGCTTGAATAACTTATATAGGTGATCAACCATGTGGCTTGGTACGTCAAAGAACTCCTTCCTGAATTCTTTGTCAAGAACCTTGGGAGACATGGATGGATATTATGTATTTGCACCATCACTTACAGTCTAAATGATTTTAGTATTTTAACAGCTGGCTTACTTTGTCCTCAGCTACAATGCTGTCATAGGTCTCGTGAAACAATTCTACTTCTTCTTCATGTCTCTTCACCTCCTCCCCAATTTCATCCTGAAATACAGGTCAATAAGATGAGAGCAGCATGTACGGGAAATAATGATTGGCAGTCCTGAAATGAGTGTGCCGCACAGGTGAGCTCTTGCAAAACATGCCTGAGTGATGGGAGGATTTAACTATACTAGAATTTGGAAGAACATCACTACCATTCACTCAGGTGTCTTACAAATAACATAAACTATAGCTGCATGTCATAAATTCCTTTGGCATTACTGTGCACTAAGCTTTCTGACCTTGTATGCCAAGGTTTTTTCAAGTTTGAGCTTGAGCTCCAGCTCTCGACATCTCATCTCGTCTTCTATGAGGACTGTATATACAAGATAAGTAATCTTGAGCTCTTCCTGTAAAAAACATAAAAAAACAACATTAAACAGGATTTTTTTTTAAGGTGTCGCATACTCAAGATATCATATCTCATAATTATCCCAAGGAAGAAACCACAATGAGAACAGGGAGTGTGTGTGAGGAAAAACGAGAAAGAGGAAACAAAAGGAAGCAATGGGATGTCATGTGTCCGTGTTATGAGTCCATGTGTCACATAGATGTACTGTGTGTGTGTGTGTGTGTGTGTGTGTGTGTGTGTGTGTGTGTGTGTGTGGGCTCACCTGATAAATAGCCATTTCACATTTCACTTTCTTGTCAAACAGCTTTGTCAAAATCTCATCAAACCTTTCCGTCGCATCCCTGGTGGACGCCTGTAGTTTTTTCATTTCAGTTTCCATTGACTGGAATTAAAGAGTTCACAGATGATCTATATTGATCAGTCACTGATCCAATGTTAATCATATGTCTGAAAACCATATTATGAATTTGTCTCATGTAATACCTTTTTGTATTTCTCCTTCTCCTCACTCAGGTCACTGGTTTTCTTTTCATACTCTTTATAAACTTTTTTCTCCTCCTCACTCCAGTGAATGTCAAGTTTGGTCAAAACAAACTCAGGCGGAGGTATTTCCTGTGGAGTCAATTCAATAGAAACTATGTGCACTTCATGCGTTTGATTTGAACTGACACTGCCTAGAAAAAATATGTCAACTTAAAAAAGAAAACCCTAAGACATAATTTGTCTAAGAGGAGAGAATGAATGCGATCTTGTGTGAGTATCAAGTATTTAATTTTGGCTGCAGTGAGACGTAGTGTTTTGTTCACATCACAAGAAATGACTGCTGGAGTCAGGTAAGGGTTTCATTCTGCTCTTTCTCTCTCAGACATTCAAAAAAAAGTGATCTAATTACATAATAAATTAGCATCTAATAATAATAATCCAAAAACTACATTTACATTATTGCACCTAACGATTAGTTCAATAGATTAATGGTTTAATATCAATAATATTTATATTGATAAAATGCACTGTATAGTCAACAGCCTAAGGAGAGGAAATGTCTTGTTTTATTAACAGTCCAAAACCCAAAGATATTCAGTTTACTGTCAAATTAAGAAGAAAATCATCAAATTTTCCCATTTGAGAAGTTGAAACCAGAGAATTTTTTGGCCTGAAAAATGACTAACAAAAAATGATTCGATTATTAAAATAGATGCAGATTTTCTGTCAATTGACTAAATGCTTAATTGACTAATCTTTGCGCTCTTTTAAAAAAAAAAAAACGTGTATTTCAAATTGTCTCTAAGTTAATTGAACAAACAAGTGAATAGATAATATCTTACAGGTAAACATTTGTCTACCATTTTGTATATTATTTTAAATCAAATAATATATCCGGGATGGATATATATATATATATATATATATATATATATTCACCCACCATTTTCAAGATGTCCTCTTTTTTCACTTCGAGCACTCCATCCATCATGTCATCAAGAGCCCTGTCTCGGACATTATCACCCTGCAATAGAAAGATCAATTACTACTATGACAGAACTCAACTACTTGTATTCATTAATTGCTGTATAATCACATAGACTTACCATATTAATATTTTTATTTTTATTTTTGATAAAGGACTGTTTAATGTACTCTTACTGTTGTCAATGATAATCAAATGCAGTTTTCGTATATGGAAGTATTTCAAGAATGTGTAAATAGCAACAAACAAGAGTTGCAAAACAAAAAGACATTTATTATGGCAGCATACTTTGGCAGCCGAACGTTTTTGCTCTTCCAACTTCTTCTTCTCCTCCTCCTTTTTCTGTTCTGGGGTGAGGTACTTTTCTGCTTTTATCTAGAGTGGGACAAAGGTGCATATCTCTCTGGTAAACTGTGAAAAAGCATCTCATATGATGATGACCACATACAATTTCGCATTTCAGAAAACAAAAAGTAATCTTTGTTTGTTGAACTTAAAGTGAACTGTGTAAACTGTTGAGATGTTTAACAACGCGGTCAGTAACCTCAGAGTCGTCCACAGTGAGCAGCTTCTCTGGCTGCTCGCTGACGGTCAGGCTGGGCTCCCACAGGTCCTCGTTCATGTCCAGCTCCAGCAAGATCTTCCTGATGTGTCTGTTCCTGTCCCTCACACGGTTCAGCTCCTGCACCTTCTGTCTGTGCACGGCCTCAAAGTCGGTGTTGAAAGCTGTCTTGATGCGATAAATCACATCCTGCATTTGGAGTTGAGTGAAATTCGGCAAAGAACAAAACAGTTGTTATGATCGTGATGACAATAACCATGTATGACTGAGTCAGTCAGTTCTTATAAATGTTTTTTATTATAATTTTTGTGATCTTTATTTCACTTTCTATAATAGTGTTTTTTTAAGAGTGTGTTTTGGGCACTGTTTTGGAAAAGTATTGGATAACATAAAGGCATCATTATCACATTTTTGCTGAGATCCAACAGTTTTTGGAACAGGTTCCCACCTGTAGCAGAATTATCTGGGCGATCCTCTGTTCTGTGGTTTGCAGGCAGAACTGATCGTAGATGCAAGGATTTGAATATCCTAACTGAGCCGAGAAACTTCCCGTTACAGCAGCAGTGTCTGCCCCGTGGCCTTCTTCCCCCTGCTCTTCCTTCTTTGCACTGGTTGTGTTGGAACTTTTCTTTAGGCTGCTCTGCTGCAGTTGAAAGGTGGGGAGAAATACTTTAAATGAAAGGGCTGAAATAAATGTTGAGGACCGAATCTGTGGCCGTAAGATTATAAAATGTAAAGAATATTGCAGTGAAGGGAGCTGTCCTAACAACTATCTTTTGGCCACATAACCATAAATCTAGAAGAGTTTCAACAGTGGCGGACTGGCACGTGTTCAAGCATTTCAAAAAGTTACACCAGTGAAAGGTCAGACGTAGGACTGTGATTCAAAGCATCAAATTATTTTCCAGCTGTAACTCTGTTTTGACTTGAATGGTTTCACCATAAAATGTATTTCCAGAGAGTGAATAGTATACCCACATATTGAAGAGGTTTCTATCTATCTGGTTAATATCTATTTCTAACTATCACAGCTTTTAGAATAGGTTTGCATGCTGCCTTTCTGCTTCACATTATAAAACAGCCATAGAATCTATTTGTAATCAATTCTAACTCATCACATGTGCAAGAATCTAAACCACAGAATGCTCAGGCCTATGGACCAGTTTTGCTTACGGTGCAAGCAGCCTTTTCAAACGTCCTCATATTCTGAACCCTGCGAAGGTCCTCCACCTCTTTCTCTGTCCGCTCTTTCAGAGGGTAGTTCTTCACCTCATGTTCAGAGTGAAAGGCCTGTGGTAGACAGCCAGAAGTGATTTAGATTTCTTGGTTCAGATCATAACACACTGTGATAATTAAGAAAAGTATCACTTCTCTGTGCCAGTTCCTAAGCAATCTTACCTTAATGGCCTTGCCTTTGACCTTCATAGAATCCCAGAATTCTCTCCTTAGGACATCACGAAGGTAACAGTTTGCTAAAATCTCCCATTCCACTTCATTTCGGACCTACAATGGGACTGTGTTAAGAATCACTTCCACCATGACCTCAAAGCAAAATTTAAATGTCAGTGGGTTCATGTTTGTGCATTACCCGAGTAACTTCCTGCTTCACCATGTCCTCCAGTCTCCTCTGTTCCTCAACATCCAGGTTGAACTCCTGTTGTTCCAGACGCTCGATATCTGGGAGGTTCTCATTTTCGCGCATCATTTCCTGGATCTGATAATACACGAAAGACGTGTAGACGTGATATTGTTTGTTTGTTGTTTCGTTGTTGTTGTTGTTAACATTTTAACACCCCTCTGTGAATTGTTTTGTAATTGTGTACCTACCTTTTTATAACTACCTTAGCTAGACTGTTAAAAACATTACTACAAATGTAACTTGTTTGTTGAACTAATATGGAGTTTTCATGATGGACTTCAAGCATACTGTATTTTTTGTGCTAGAAAACAATACAACTGGAAGGATAAAAGAAGATACAATTGAATCACTTTCAATTCAGTGTTGTTGTTAGTTGCCATTAACTGATTGATAGATTGTTTATATAGATTGTAATATATGTATATATATATATATTTATTAGGGCTGTCAATCGATTAACATTTTTTATCTAATTAATTACATACTCTGTGATTAATTAATCAAAATGAATCGCATACATAATTAACGGTGCCTGAACCGATACTTTTTAAGAAGGTAAAAAAAGAAAAGAAAAAAAAAGGGTACTAAACAACAGCAATAAACAAGAACGGCTTGTTTATTGCTAAGGCCATATGGTCAAAATTAAATGATTTAATAATAATGTATAACAATAACAATAACTTATTTCACTAGTAAATTGCTGTTGAACGACAAAAACAACAACCAGATAGGAAATGGACATTTACAATAACTTCAAATGCACCACGAGGCTGTAGTTTACCAGTTTCATTGAACGCACCGTCTGTGTTGTTTCTCCGACGGCAGCTACAGATTGTTACATTCCGGTGTTGAATCCTCTACAGTAAAACACAGTCAAACTTTACACCGTTTAGTGTTAGCTGTCAGCATTTTAACCGTATTTAATCCAGCTACTAGCTAGCGGTAGGCTAACGTTAGCTGCTGTTGAGTATAGTGTTAACTAGCTAGCGGTAGGCTAACGTTAGCTGCTGTTGAGTATAGTGTTAACTAGCGTCACATGCAGCGGGGTTTGTGTTTCCTGTAACGTCTGTTTCAGAGCAGCAGAGAGAAGCGCAGACATATCAGTGGCACCAGATTTTCGTCTGTATGCAAACGTCAATATGGAATGGATTAATCTGCGTTAATTTTTTTAACGCGTTATTTTTTCTCAGATTAATTAATCGAAATTAACGCGTTATTTTGACAGCCCTAATATATATATATATCGGTCAAAAGTCTGGGGTCACTTAGAAATTTCCATTCCACTCCATTACAGACAGAATACCAGCTGAGATCAGGGCAGCAGTTTCCAGATAACATCATGTGTTTACATAATTGCAAAAGGGTTCTCGACTGTTGTAGAAAGAAGTGGCTGATCTATGCAATATCTACGTTTCCCATTATCAGCAATCATTCATCCAATGTTACAAAGGCACATTCTGTTTACTAATCTGATATCATTTTAAAAGGCTAACTGAGAAAACATTGGAGAACCCTTTTGCAATTATGTAAGCACATAATGTAATCTGAAAACTGCTGCCCTGGTTAAAAAAACAATGCAACTGATCTCAGCTGGTATTCTGTCTATAATGGAGTGGAATGGAAATTTCTAAGTGACCCCAAACTTTTGACCGGTAGTGTATATCAGTATTTATTCATTACCATATATATATTTATATAGTATATAGTATTTATTCATTGCCAGAATTCCACGTAAAGTTGTTATTCTTAGGATTATGAGTGCTTTAGGTTTGTGATAAACTGTTTTTTGTTTTTGTTTTCCCTTTCATTTATTGTTTGTGTATGTGTTGCCCTGGGTAATGAGCTGCTGCGTATAATTACAGGGATATGTCTTGAATTGTATTGAATTAAAAAGCACTTACCAAACATGCACTGTTTACATGCTTAAATGCCCTGTGTAATGTTATTCTATGTTTGTCATGATGTGTCACTGTTTACTGCTTATAAGTATTTTCTTAAGTAAGGATGGAAATAAACAAATGTGTAATAAAACTCGCTTACAGTGTCACGTAACTCTTTGACGGTTTTCCTCAGGTTTTTCTTTGTCTCTGAATATTGCTCATTCTCTTCTTTTATAACCTGTTCAAAATATACAGATTGAATCAGTTTGTATTAAAGTCGACAAGTCAGTTGATTTGACAAAAATCCAACACCATCCCACCTTCCATCACACAACATGAATGTCGATGAGGTGTAAAACCTACAATTCAATGCCACACCTTCAGTATCAATTTATTGTAATCAAGCTTTGTCAGGTAACAAAGTACTAAACATTTGTTTACAACTGCGTATCAGCTTTATAGCTCTTTATCACTTGCTAATTGGGTGACTCCTAACTCTATAATACGTGATGATAAATCAAGCTGTAGCACAGAGAAACTGAGTGCCAAAAGCAACACAGCAAGATATCACACACCGGTGCAATGGGCAATTTCAAAATCCTCCCCCAGCAACGTTGTAGAAACACAGGAAGAGAAAGTATCTAAACATAGTTAACATACTCCACATCTTATGCCACCACCGCAAATATTACAGCATATAAATCACTTACTGCCTCTCTCCTGCTTTCCAGCCAGGTGGGGTGTGTATGTGGTGCAGACAGCAGGCTGTTATAACTCTCATCCTGCTCTGTCACATCCACAGACTCCGCTTCACCACTGACCTACAGAGTGTTAACAACACATGTAAAAAATAAGCAAAAAAAATAAGCATAAGCAAAGCATTCTCTTTGACACATTACTAAAATGTTATGCTAGTTAAGTCATGAACGAGGCCTTTGCATAATTAATAAATAACACAATTTATTATCTATCAAATTGTGTAATATTCATACCAGATTTATACCACAATGCTTTAATTAAGACCACAAAGTGCTGAGCTGTGTATCACTAAAAACAGCTCAGAAACAAACAATTCACATTTATTGTTATAATTTTCAAATTTACTGGGATGCCTCATACTTTTATGACCTACAACGCCAACATAATCTGCTGTACAGTAAAGCTGGAATATTTTATCATTATTCTAATTCTGCAATACAATGTTTTTGTTGAAACTGTTTTAGAGAGGTACTGATTCAATAATAAATATGATAAAGTATAAGTATAACTGAACATTAAAACTTTCATGAAGGTAAAAGTTATTGCATGGGCTTTTGTACTAGACTGCATTAGTTTTAGCATGAGTATATTTTCTGCAATAGCAGTATTAATACTGTTTGGAGTTCCCAAAGGAACAAACATCAACACAGAAACATTATGTACACTGATATGTAGTACTAATTCACTGATAAAACAGAATAGATCATTTACCTCATTTTCCTCTGGTTTTTCAGTGCCAGCAGGAGATCCTTGGCCCCACTCAGGCAAGGCAATGAGGACGGGATTCTCGCCATTGAATATGTTCTTAAGGAAATGATCCACAGACTGAGTGTACTCTGTGGCTTCATTCACCTTACCAGAGTCCACACCTTTAATTCTGTATGGAGTCATGGAAAATAAAAAGATAAACACAAAAGAGGTTCGATATATGAAGATATTTGTTGTGGAGGTCTAATGATGGTCAGGTGATCCATACATCCAAATAAATTTAGAAATAACCATTTAAAAAAAAAAAAAAGTCATGCTGTCTTTAGAAGGAAATAAAATGAACTGTTGAGTTCTTTTTTTCTTTCTGCCTTAATATGATATTATCATTTTACATTAAGTAGCCATTTTGTATCTGTATTTGTATATAACTATGAATGATCAGGTATAAGAGTAGAATAACCTTAACCGATAAGGCTGACGATAGCCTACATTTTTATTATCTTCAACAAATCCCATGAAAAGACCAAAGTAGCAGCAATTAGTTTGTCTCTCTATAATTTCTGACTTCCCTACCCCGTCTGCAGCACTCAGCACCAAGCCCATTTGTTCCTACTGAAGACGTAAATATTTATTAAACTGGTGAGAAATATATACTTTCATTCAAAAAAGGTTTTACAATTATTGCATAAAACTACAAAGGTTACTTAAACAGGGGTAATAGTGTATTAATTCAGGACAATTTTCTGCTCTGAATTCGGTTCGCTAGTGAGTATTTATGGCAGCAGGAGCGTGTATATGGGATTGACTCAAAATAAATCACAGCGCCTGTGTTGATCATAATGAAGAAACATGTCGCCATGTGTAATGAAGTGACTCATTGGTGTGCTTTCAATAGTTTCTGGACAAAATGATCTATGGCACAGAGGAATAAACCATAAAAAAAAAAAAATACTATTCCTGTAGCATTAAAACAACAGTAGTAGTAAGGGCTTAGGAAAAATAAAAGCTTGCAGGAGCAAGCAGAGGAGGCAGACGTGGAATGTGATCTGTTGTAGTGGGGAGATTGTTCTGTGAAATTTATTGAAGCTTTGTTTTCCTGCAGATTTGGTCCATGATCCCCTTGACCCAATACTACACAATTGTATTTATTTACTATTGTCCCTCAAGGCCAACACTAAGAGAGGGAAAATACTGTTTCATGTGCACTATATCAAACTGCATAAGAGTGGCATCACTACTGCGAGCAACAGCTCCCTCTAATGTTCACAGCTGTGCTTTATGTAAGCATGACAGACTGCTTGCTGTTTTACCTGAGATCAGTGCACACCAGGGAGCCATCTTTAAAGCCAGCAGTGAGGAGTGTCTGGCTGTCTGCAGAGAAGGACACGCTCCGAACTCCACCCAGACGGCATGAGTGACATTGCAGTTCAATGTACTGCTCCTGTAGAAGCAGCAACAGCATCGTAATACACACCATAGACAATGAAAACACAATTTAAATGTTTACAAGAAATAAATAAAACCAAATAAAATGAGCTCCTACCATGGAAGCAGTTTCTCGGATGCGTAGGAGGCCATCTCCACCCACAGAAGCCAACCACAACTGATGAGGAGACAAAACTGGAGAGGCAGGGCCCAGAGGGTGACCCCTCACTTCCTGCTCTGGTTTGAGCTGGACCACATGTTGACTGGAGAGACCGTCTGTGTCCTGGGCAGAACAATCAGGGAGCAGGATAAAGTGTTAATCACTCTTGCTGTTTCTATTTATCTTTCTTGTTATAATAATAGTTTTCTAGAATTGTATCAATGATATTTAAGGTGGATGAAGACAGAGAATAAGGATCATAATAATCTGTCACATTAGGCAGCGGTAAACCTGGGGAAGTTGAAATCGCTGAAGAGTTTTCTTCTTGTGGCAGTAAGCAAAGACCTCGCTGACTCCCAGAACACAGGATTTAAGTGGATGATGCACTTCGTATCTGGACACATTGAGGATGTGTGTAGATAGACAACCATGTAGGTCTACACAATCTGTAGATCAGTAGAGGCACATCATCAAAATTTAAATTAAATAAATAATTGGAAACAGTCAGGCTTCCTTTTTGTGTTTAGTTTAAACGCCTTTCCATTGAGACAGCTACTACAGAGAGCCTGTATCTACACATCTACAATAATAGTAGTAGTTAGTCTTGGCACAGAAGTGCTGTATCGGCTTAAGCATGTATAGAAAATACACCACGTATAGAAAGGCTCTATAAACATTGTTATATAATACATCTTGAGATTTTTTTATCCTCTATTGATTACTACCAAAGTCATTGTCTTTGGTGATTTTAACTATCATGTAGAAAGCACCTTAAAACACACTACAGGCATGTTTTTTAGTTTTTAACTCATTTAATTTAACCTGTGTGTGGCACAACTCTCATCTGTGGCCACACCGTAGACCTAATGCTTGCACTTTCCCCTAGAGACCTGTCTGTCTTATTCAACATAGTTTACAGGCTGTATAACCAATGGGTGCGTCTTTGTAAAACACTCAGTTGTTTTCTCTCTTTTTTAACAGTGTTAGTGACATGTCTTAACAATTTATAAAAATGTCCAGTTGAGTACTACTAATCGGTTATGCTAATGTGTCTGGTTTTGGTTCTCTCTTTGGAAACTAAATTAAGTCCACTTTCAGAGCATTCTCTTGGATGAATGATGAGAGTCCCAGCCTTAAAACAATAACAACAGAAAGCAAGTGGAAGTCTTGTAAATTGCAACTCCATTATTTACTGCTGAAAGATTTTGGAATTATTAATTTCTCCCTACCAGCACAATAATTGAATTTGGTTTGATACCATCAATCCCCTTGTAAACCTCTCTTCAACTACAGTAGATGATACATTAATTGCTGGATGCAAAGTAAATTCTTATCTTTTGTTTAATGTTCCAACATCACTCCTCCCATGTCTGCACTGGCCCTCCCTAGCCTCTGTCTAATTTTGTTTAGGTTAATATCACCAGATAATCTTACGAATAATACCCTCATCTTGCGTCTTTGACACTGTCCCCACTAGACTGTGCAGAGAGGTAATGGGAGCCACTGGACCTAACCGGTTCTCTATTATTAATAGCTCTCTCCCCTCTGTACCAGATCATTTTATGATGTTCAATCGACTTATGACAACTTCTGACCAATACACAAAACGCCGTTAATTGAAAAAATAAATCTTGAGAATAAGTAGTGAATGAATCTACTCCATCAGTGCTGTACCTGTAAGGTCCCTTGCAGGCAGAGAGAGAACTGTGAGCAGGCTACCATCATGATTTTTGCCCTTGTGTCCAGTGCACAGTGCAAGAACTTTCACCTGCTCACAGTCCCTGATGCACTGAGTGGAAAGTGACAAAATGGGTCCAGGAACAACTGGCAAAGAAAATCAAATGACAAAAGGATGCAGGTGAGCTTGATCTCGCTCCATCTTTAATAGGTTTTTTGTATATATATATATATATAAAATGATAAATTAACCAATATACAGGACAGCAATAACATGTCTAATGAATAAAAATAGTATTTACCTGTGTATCCTATGACTGAAAACATCTTTGATGGCTTTGCATCTAGTACATAAATATGTGAATCTGAGGCACCGGTGAGAAGGTAGTACCCCTCTTGATCAAATCTGTACAAGCACAAGCACAAGCACAAACACACACACACACACAATAAGAAAGCCTGTAAACACATCATTTTTTATTTGCCAAAAGTGGAAGAACAGTTGTCCCCTCTGGGTTTTATGGGGAGAGATAACTCATGCCTCTAATTCATAAATACGTGATGAGATACTACTGCCACAGGTGCAGTGTTAAACTGAAACTCTGTGGCTTCACAGTGATGGAGGATACTTACAGTAGGTGATCCACAGGAGTGTGGTAGAGATGAACCTGGTGCACCAGGCGAGGCTGCTGCTGCCTGTTCAGGTCAATAAAGAGGACATTTCCTGAAGCTGTTCCAACAGCTGCGTATTTTACAATAGGACAGCAGGCCAGACTTGTCACCTAAACAGACATAGATAACACGCTTTAAATTTACTTCTATTATAATAAATGTCAATTTTCACATGCTTACAGAACAAGTGTATTAGCCTACTATGACACTACTGACATGTTCAGAATGTTGTGAATCTGACCTCAGCTTGAAGAGACAGGGAACCAACACAAATGCCATCTGGGGACCACAGCTGCAGTACTCCAGAATCTCTCACTGACTGCAACCAGCAAAAACACAAACATCAATGCTCACTTAAGATACATTTACCTAAGTTACACATACCATCATGAGACACTGTCATTCTTGAGCAACACAAATGTTTTACCACACAAATGTTCTTGTCAATGTGTGACAAAGCTGCTGCCACAAAGTTGCCGCTGAGAACATCCAGGACCTTCACAATTTTGTCTGACCGGGTCGGGTTCAACATATAGATTTGCCCCTGAAAAACAAGAAGCCTGTTTTCTTCTCAGATTTTATTTTTAATATACCTTTTCTCTCAAGTAACATGTTATTATTTGATGGAATAATAGGTGGCTTCATATACAATAAGCCACACAGTGGTGCATTTAAGTACTTACTGTATTAGAAGATAAAAGTAATGTTTCATAGTCAGGGGAGTACATCACAGTTGTGACAGGTCCTTCTAATTGCCATGTTTGTGTGATGTCGATCTGAGTCGCTTTGATTTGCAGACAGTGCACCACACTCTCCTGTAAAACATAAGCATTTTAAAGTGCTTTTAAATTGGAGTAATTGAGAATTCCTGATGCCTAAAATTGCAAATCAGATCACCGATTGGCAGAAAAGTTAATGTTTTATATTTGAATGTGTCATACTCAGTGAGCCAAGCAGATGTTAATGGGTGCATGGGCTTGTACCTTTCCTACAGCAATCAAACCATTCTTGTTAAGGGCTAAACCTTGAAAGTTGCTCTGTCTGAGTTCAGGGATGGCATCAACAGCTGAACAAAAGTGAAACACAAATCAGATGTAAAAATGTATTTTCTATTGCCAAATAAAATGAGGCAATATCATATGTATCCCAGTGACCTTTAAATATTTACTGTGTCCCAATGTGTGTGTTTGTTTACTTGTGGGGTTGAAGAGGACTGAGACAGAGAGGCTCTCTGGGTCAACAAGTAGCAGGAAGCCTTCAGCACAGCCCACATATAGCTCTGATGTAGCTGTCCAGCAGATGGCAGTAGGAGTTACTCTGGCTTTGGTGCAGAGTTTAGTCTGCGTAAACACATGTGGAGTTGTGTAACAGTTTACATTTTGTCTTTGTTTGTGTGCCTGAAAACAAAATAGTTTTTCCAACAAATAGATTCCTAGATTTAAATCACAGCTGTATCACCAAAACAAACATATTAATTGGTGAAAGTGTACTTGTTTTGTTGTATTAGTGTATAAATGGCAGTGGGACAATACCAAAATGCTTTCTGCTTTGTCTCCCTTGAGTCCTGAGATGGCTGATGGAGGCATCTCAAGACCAAAATAAGGCAGTTTGTCACTGACAGTATGAGAGGTGGGCACCAATCTCTCAACAAAGGAACCATCAGTTGCTGGAAGCTCTATCACACTGCAATGCAACAAATATGATATACACACAGATATTATTGTTTGACACTGCATTCTAGGTATCTAATGTATCTAGGTGCTGCATATATGTTTTTCAGTCTGACATTGCACTTGCTGCTTATAAACCGTAAAGGATAAATGCAGGTAATTTAAGGTTTTTAGATTTCATTTATCAGTTAAATCTCATGCACAAAAAAATGCACTGAAAATGGAACGACCATATATCAATTTAGATTTGAACTACTTGCTTTTACAGTCAGGCCAGCTTTACCTTGGTTTCAGGACATGAAAGCTGGCACTCTTCTCAATATTCCACACAGTGAGGGATGTAGTGCCCAAAGCACAGAGCTGGAGCCAATTCAGAGGATTGAAGACCAAAGAAATGACATTCTGCCCAGCTTGTGGTTGTGTACAAATTGGCTCAGCGTTTTCCCAGTTCCTGCATCACACAGTCATGATTACAGTAACATAGCTGCTCAGCCTAAATAAACATAACCGAACATATGAAGTACACAGTATAAAGTAGTTTTCAGCTCTCAATGGCTTACCACACTGTTATGGTGTGGTCTGGAAGAGAGGAGCAACAGCCTAAATAAGGACCACCATCACTTAATGTCAAAGATGTGTAGTCCAGTTGTGCTGTTCCTGGAAAAATAATCATCTAATTAGGATTTGTGTGAGAGAAAATAAATGTAGGAGGGACTCATACAAACAAACATCAAAAGCTCAAATACATCTTGAAAGAACATTACATTAAAATCATCTATAAAAAAAACACATTTACTAAAAATATATTACCTTTTAGTTCATTCTTCAGTTGAAGCTCAGGGAAAATGTACACAAATATAGATGGGGATAGCTTTTCCTCGGAGAAAGCAAAAGCCCTATTGTTGCCATTGGCTGTCAATGCACCAATGCCTCTGCCAGGACTTTGAAGCACACTTTGCTTTTTTGTCTCCAGGTTGAGGAAACAGATATGAGACCCACATGTGTAGCACACTGTTTTATTGTCGACAAACTCGATACTCTTGTTTGTAAAACCTTGTATCCACCTGAAGGGAGCAAAACAGCAAAATGTTAGCTAGCCACAGTGTGTACCTCTCATGCATGGGTGTATTGCTCTCATGTAGCATATATACGGGAATCTGAGGTTAGCATACATAGCTAGCGTTACATCTTCAGTGACCCGTAACCTTATGTATGCTATGAAAAAAACGGTACATTAACGGTGTATAGTCAATTGTACTAAAGTGAAAATGGAGAGGTGTATTTGTACATACCTGACTTCTAAACTTCCAATGCCATCCATTTTGAGATAAGAATAAAATTGCATACAGTCCAATTAAACTTTTTTCCCAACAACACATCCGACAAATGAAAGGGCGAGTGCTGGGCATGTCGTTGCGTATCCCTGGCAACAAAAAACTCCTAGGAAACCACCCCCCCCTTTCATGCTATTGGTTAATACTTATCTGACACGCCCGTACCGGAAGTGGGGTACACATTAAATAATTCAACTGTTCAACCCAACCTGTCTTCTCGGTCATTCACAAACCTCCGTACGTGCCAAGGCCGTTTTCAGTGTCAACATGTCTACTGAAAAATGTTTCGCCAAAGGTAAGACACACAGCGATTACTGACTGACTTGCTAGCAAGCTTAACTACGATTAGCAGTTATTCATTGTCACTTCCTTAAATCTGTCACGTAAGACGTAACGTTAAATATCAGAAGTTTATGTGTGTATGTCTTTCTTTTCCACTAAATGCATTGCTTTGCATTAAGACCTGAATTATTAAACTGAACTTTGCATGCTGCCAGATGTTTGAGATCCCATTCGAGATTTCTTCCTCTATATGACTGCTGTTACGTTAATATTTCTGCTAAGTCATGATGGCTATTTCTGCCGAGTCATGCTGATTACATATGTAACGTTAACCTCCTCAGTCCGTTCCTATAATACATCCAACAGTAGATAAGAGGGGTGTAAATAGCCCAAATAATCAACTCCTTTTTTACCTTGAGTATTATCTGTACTGTATGTAATGCACTTAAGACAGAATTCGCTCAGTGTACAGCGACTCTTTGTGGATACTCTGATCTGATGACATGCAGTTGTAAAAGACGACAAAAATGTCCTAGAAGTACTTTAGGCTAACTTACTGATATTATAAATGTTATCAGTGTAAAGGTTAGGGACACATCTCACTCTCCTATGTGACGGTAAATGGCTGAAAGGATGAAGTTCTGAAGACATTTACATTGGATAAAGAAGTTAATTACTGAGATTCTTTACTAAATATTATTATTCACCACTACAGCTGTTTTTTAAATTTAATTTCAGGCATAAATGGCAGCAAACAAATCAACATGCTCTCCTAGTTGCATTTTGTCATGTATGGAAATGGCAATATTTTTTTCCTTACAGGGAGTGCTGCACCCAGTCCAGTCCCCAACGGCTATATCAGACTTTACAGCATGAGATTCTGCCCCTTTGCCCAGAGGACCAGATTAGTGCTGAATGCCAAAGGGATCAAGTAAAGACATGTTTAATTATACATTATTTTTAACCATAGCTTCACTAATAGCAAGACATTAAATTCTTGTGATGTGTGCTTTTGATTAAATAACCCTTTTTTCTTTCTTCTCTTTTAGGCATGACACCATCAACATCAACCTGAAAGACAAACCTGACTGGTTCCTTGAGAAGAATCCCCTTGGTCTTGTCCCAACACTGGAGACACCTGCTGGGGAGGTGATATATGAGTCTCCCATCACCTGTGACTACCTGGATGAAGTTTACCCTGAGAAAAAGCTGCTTCCTTCCTCTCCTTTTGGTAAAGCTCAACAGAAGATGATGCTGGAGCTATTTTCCAAGGTACCTTATATCAGAATCTGCTTTATTGGTCAGGTTTTGCGTAAACAAACAGGGAATTTGACTCTGGTTAATCTTTGCTCTCAAAGTACAACACTCACTTAACATATAAAGAATAAAAGCATAAAGGACAGTAAGAAATATAAAAAAAGGTTAAGTATAACAATAGAATTTACAACTTTACAAGAAATATACTATAACAATTGGAGAGAGGGAAGGAATAGTGCAATATCGGTATAGTCTAAGATTTAAAGCAAGGCAGTTGAAGACTTGTATCTTAATCCTGGGGTTATGTTTTGTATACTTGTCTTCTGTTAATAATCCTATTAAAGCCACTGTTTTCTACAGATAACACCATACTTCTACAAGATCCCAATGGGAAGACAGAACGGCCAGGATGTCTCAGGACTGGAAGCTGAACTGAAAGAGAAGCTTTCCAAATTAAATGAGGTAGGTTGCTAAGTCGAGTGCTCTGGTTTCTTTACACGTTCACCAGACATGTTTGATTTGGTAGATTGTAAAGTCAAAATTGTCCCCAGGAATGAGTATGAGAGTGCGGCTGTAATTGTCTATGAATTGTAATTAACGGTCAACGATAATGAGTAAAGTGAGATCACCCATGTGCCTGTCTTTAATGACTGACTTTAAACTGGCTAGTTTACAGTGTTTTATACAATGCTAATGGACGTGATGTTTATTTTTCAGGACCTGGTTAACAAGAAGACCAAGTTTTTTGGTGGTGATTCCATCACAATGATTGACTACATGATGTGGCCGTGGTTTGAGAGGCTGGAGGTGTTTGAACTGAAACAGTAAGTAACAATCTCTCAGGACATTTAAAAATAAATGCATTTTATTGATGGTAGCATTTCGAAACACTCACACAAGATCACCATGGAGAGGAGCAAAAAGTACAAATATTAAGTACAGTACAAAAGTAAGACTTGTATGATGACGAGCAGGGAATCTCACCAGAACAGAGCCTATGTCTTCTTTGTCAGATTTCCTTCATGACATCTGACAAATCATATTTCATGAGGACAACTAATGTCCAGGTGTTGTAATTTGGTCTTAGGTGAATGATTTGATTCCCGTTGTCTTTTCAGCTGCCTTGACAGCACACCCGAGCTGAAGAAGTGGACAGAGCGCATGCTGGATGACGCGGCTGTCAAAGCCACCATGCACAGTGTGGACAACTACAAAGCCTTCTACAAGACTTACGTTGAGGGGAAACCCAACTATGACTACGGCCTGTAGAAAAGAAGTGATACAGATGTTTTCAGTTATTCTGGCTGATTAGACCCTTTTCAGGTTGAAGGTGGGCCGGAGCTTTGATGGGAACATATGAACCTTTTCCACAGCAGACATTTTGACTTGTCATAGTAGGAAAAGCACCACTGAAATTGATAACCTTAACGATGGCTCAATTCCATCAAGTGTCCCAGTAAGCTATTTCACTGAGTCAGCATGCACAACACCAGGGCCTCTCCTAAGTGGAATGCAGCCATCATTAATGGTTTTGAATACACCTGTGCTTTTCCTACTATGACATGTCAACATGTCTGCTGTGAAAAAGGTCTATTAAGTCACAAATTCTTTCTATCAACAAGGATGACAAAGGTGTCATTTTTCCCGCCCTAACGGGTGCAACAACACTAACAGTGGACTCAGGAAGATGTCACTCAGTCTAACCACACCCACACAGTCGTGGGTAAGGTCCGATCAGCCACATTAACTATAAACACCTGTGTGGGTTTTCAGGGCCTTTAAACCGTCCCATTTATTCATATCCCTGTTTTTGGTCATGGTTATTCTGGAGTCATGTCTGTTTTGTTTTTTTCTAACTCTGATGTAATAGGAAAATATACGGTAGCAAATGAGTTAACATTAAAGCGATACAATTAATGTTTTTATTGAACAATTAAGACTTATTTTGTTATTGAAGGAAAAAAAGTATGAACTATAATAGGAATGAGGTACAGTGAGGTAAACATGACTCAAGGTGTTTAATGATGTGGCACTTTTTCTAATAAAAATTGTACATAATTGTACAATGACTCTGGCCTGAATCACATTTTTGGACTGTTATAATAAACGTTTTCCCCCAGGCTACACAGGGTGGTCCCATTTAATAAACGGGACAACCGGACAATACAGTAGAAATGTAACAAAAGTTTGCTTTGTAATAAGAAATAAAAAAACATTGAACATTACAAAATGTAATAGCTGCCATCAGATTTGCAACAGTATGCATGCAAACAAAAACACTGCTACACTGTTTGGTAACTTACTCTCCATTTAGACCAGCATAACATGAGGTACTTCTGTTTTAAATGTTTGATTTTAAATTTTTTATTTTTTTTTAAAGTGCTTTGCCTTTTATAGGTGTATGGTGAGATGCATTACTAATACTTGTTGCTGCTTCTTTTAAAGGCAGCAAATAAGTACTGAAAAACTCTCGTCCAGGTTACACCTATAAAACAAGCAAACAGTCCTACAGACAAAATAAAAAAAGAAACCAGTTTAAATTCTGCTAATGTGTTGTTCAGAGTCCCTTATTCACGCTACCTCGTCAAGCGTAAAGAAAGCAACTGCAACAAAAACAGCTACATGTCAAGATATCAGCGGTAACTAAAATAACTTGTATGTGCACCTTTATTTGTGTAGCTGGTGCAACTATTTTTAACCTTATTCTTAGTAACGCAGTGATATTTAAAGATCTGCTAGTGCTTTAGTCATGATAGAATACCTGGCCAAAGCTCACAAACTTTCATCTAGTCTGGTGTAAACCTCCATTTGGTAAGTGTGGTGTGTACTCTTGTATGAGCACAGGTGCATTTCTCAACATCTCGTGGAAATGCCTGACTGTTGTTGCATAAAGTTCCCTCTGCAACACCAGAGACCGGAACAGATTGATGGGCTCTGCTTTGCGAATTATCTCAGGTACCTGGACTTCCTTTGGCACGTTACTGTTCCCAATCAGAACATGATGAAGTCTCTTCTCATGTAGGCTCCTCTGCAAGAAGCTGAGCACATCCCGAAGCCTGTGCTCCACACTCTTAATGTCCCACACAGAGGGCCTTTTACTCAGCAACAGATGCAACAGAGCAGTCTTTAAGTGGTAGTTAGTCAGGGCACTTTTTCCTGTGAGCCCTGTCTGCTTTCTGTGTAGGAAGGTAACTATCTGAAGGCAGTGTAAATGACAGGAATGTTGTGGTAGGCGTTTAGCGAAATGTTTCAGCAAATTCCTCTCATAGACAGCAAAAGAGAGGGGCCAGTATGGGTCAGGAAAGCTGTCACAATCTGATGGAAAGTGTGAGACGAAATAAGCATCTGTATCCTCCAACTGAACCACCGGTATGATGTTCATTACGATGACTTTCCCTGAACGGAATCGGATCTTCAGAGCACCGGCAGCATCCAGGTTGCGAAAAGTGACCTCAAAGTCGTATTTGTGAGAGATGCGTCCCCAAGCTTTGGTTACAGAGATCTGAAACCACTTCATGACTTGATCTTTGGCTAAGAAACGTGTGTTTCTACAGCACAGCAATTCATCAGGACTATGGTCCACTTTGAGTGTGTCATCCTTGCCATGCAACAGACAAAGCATGTCCTCTCCCAGGTTAGCATTGCCACAGAGACAGCCCTCCTCGTTCTCACCAAACCTGGTCACCTTTATCTTGCCGCAACCCTGCATGTCGGGAGGCATGTCACTGGAGGGGCTGCACCACAGGTGGAACTGAAAGGAGTATGGATCTGGAGGCGAGAAAGGCACTATAAGGTCGCACATTAGTGGCTTGCAAACCTTCCATGACTCAAACATGCTTCCAATCCCGACAAAGTCCCAGACCTCCATGTCTGCCTCCCTGTCACATACACTCCTGAGTGATTCAAGCAAGTCATCAGCAAAACCCTCAACAAACTCCCTCACCCTCCAGTTTTCATTGGCTGAAGTGTAGGTGCATTTGTCACAGAAGTTGGTCAGGATATCCTTATCCAGCACCATAGTCCTGGGGGTGATGGATCCACTTTCTAAAAGCATGTCTTCATCCTCAGCTGGCCGGATTTCTGTGTCAGCACCACACTGCACCCTGCAGTTCTCGATAGCGAAGAATATGACGAAATACACTATGCTCCAAAAGTACCAACTATAACCTTCCTCCGAGCTAGGTTCTTCCTGCTTTGAGTCCAGCTGTGAAAGCTCTTTCTCCAGCCTGGCCTGCTCCATTTCAAGCCTCTCCTCATGCTCCCGCATGCGAGCTATGAGCTCCTGGTCCTGGAGCGTGGTGTTCTCTTGGGGAAAGAGCAAGGGGTGGTTTAATATGGCAGCGGCCATCACCATACACACTCGTGCAATGGCCCCCTGCATCTTCAGCTTGTTTTTGAAATACACATTTAAGCACCTCGCAGACTTCCAGGCAGCTGCAGCTCAGATCCTGAAACAAAAACAGACATAGTGGTTTTATTGAGAATCCAGGTGGATATAAAACAAAAAAGGAGTGTTTGTGGCCTGAATAAAATGTATGAAAATCATGGTATATATAAAAAGAATCCAGTTATTTTTTGTAAAGTACTCCACCCTAGGGGAAGAACAGATTGTACCTCTATATATAGAGGCAGTGGGCTGAGTGACGCACTTGTTCAGTATCAGACTGTGCAACATGTGAGGAAGGAAGATTCAGCCCCTTGGTTGCCCTTCTCTGATAACCCTATTTAGTTACCAACATTGTGCCTGTTAGCATTTACATCCTGTTAACATTTTGTCCAAAAACAAAAACTGAATAACACCTCCCTTTCTGGAAAATGTCCAAATAACGATTATATAAGATGAAATCCTGCTTCTAAGTGAAACAATGTGGGAAAAACTCACATTGACATTATTATCTGCTTTCCTGGACGTCATCAGATAACCCACAACTAATGCAATATACTGTACAAAAGAGGAAATTACATAAGTCTCTTGCTAACGTTCACACTTTTAGTTGAAGTTTAATTGCCCCCAGGGGATAAATAAAGTTATTTGAATAATTAAATTGAATTACGGACTGAATTACTATCATCATTATGATCTTTAAAATAAAGCATATAATATGCTCAAAATAGGAATTCCTTCGGCAAATAACTGAAACGAGAAATGGGAAGTACACAAGATGTTCTGTCAGACTTGAGCTTTAAAATGTCAGCAGTAATGGCAGAGTATGTGAGGCAGCAGAGCCAGGGGAAACTTCCCATGACTTACTCACTGGGATGTTTTCCCAACACTTAGCCTACATGGCTCATTCCATCCAAACAAACGAAATAAACAAAGCCTGAATCCTACTCACTTTTCCTCAAAAATGTTTTAGTTACAACATTAATTACTAAGACCACTATATTCAATAGTATAATACTCTGGTAAAAGTAAAACTCCTTAAAGTACATAGCCTAAGTATTATCAGCAAAATGTTGATAATATTGGATTATCATGTTGTGCTTAATGTACTGGTTTTATTGTAAAGTTTCTTTGAGTACCCTGAAAAGTGCTATATAAATAAAATGTATTACTATTAGTGTTGTTATTAGCATGGCTACTATGTTAATTATTGCTTAATAATTTTACACAGCTTATGCTTTATATTTTGTATAATTTTCATATGAACCATTTTAATCTGTAAAGTAACCAGTAGCTACAGCTGTCAAATAAATGTAGTGGAGTAAAAAGCATACATTTTCTTCTCTTATGCTGGAGTAAGGAGTAGCCTACAATATTTTATTAATCGAAGTACTTAAGTAGTCAAAAAGTCAGTTGTGTAGGATGCCCATTTACTGTACTGTAGGCTACTTAAGTACAATTTTAAGTATTTGTACCTTACTTGAATACATTGCTTTTAAAGCTTTAGTTAGCCTAGGCTACTGGTTACTTTGCAGGTTCAGATTATTAACACAAAGTATAATCAACTATCAAATGATGATTTATCATTAACTATAAGCTACCCAGCAGTATATTAAGTAGGCTAATTCATATCAGCTCCACCCTTACCTGCTACAACATAAAAGTGATGTAGGCCTAGGCCTATACATCAATGCATCAATTATTATAATCCATAATGTAATATTCTAAAATGTACCATTCTGCATGAGTAGGCTACTTTTGAAACGTTAGGTTTATTTTGATGCTAAGACTTTTGTACAAATTTTAAAAGGACTTATAGCCTTTTTCACAGTAGATTTCTACTCTGAGGTAGGCTATTGCTAATTTTACTTGAATTACAGATCTGAGTAGGCCTACTTCGTTCACCACTGAAGTACAAGTGCCTACTTTAAAATGTTACTCAATCAGCCCCTGAATTGGGGCATATAGTTATTATAAGTTCATGAGTAGGCCTAAATGTTAAACACATGTCTTTCCACCTCCACTATGACGTGTCTGTGTAGGCCTACTTGTAAAGTGATGTCGTTTACTACACACATTGCCAACGGTTACCTCCTCGGTTGTCTTAGCAACAAAATAGTAACCCGCGGCGCTCACTCATCACGGAAATGTCGCAGCAGAAAAACATTATTCCAGATACATGAGTCACTCACCAGCTTACAAACTGTGCTCTGTGCGATGCTGTGTAAAGCGTTGTAGCAAACAACAACAGCTAAAACGTTTACCTTCCAAAACATTTTGCAACAAGCATCATTTGGGTAACATAATTGCACGTTTAGCGGCTTGGACATCGCTCTTCGTCAATTTACGTTAATTTATTTTAAGTCTAGAGAAGTAGATTTAGAAATCATTCGGTGTAAAAAATAAAAGTTGATAAACCTACCTTTATGCTGTTCTCTGGCTAAGTTCATGATGATGAACAGTGGTGGGCTCTCCAGTGAACGCAGCCTCATCAAACTCATGTGAACAACTACGGAAACCGTTTTTTCACAGCTCTTTTCTTACACATTTCCTGACTGTGCGGCCCACCCATAAAGACAGACACCGCCCAGCTTCCCCCCCTCTCGAGCTGTAGAGCTCCGGTTTCGTGATGAATTTAAAATATTATAAATGGTGTGCACAGTCAAACTGTTTTCACTTGATGTAATCCAGTTTAAAAACTTTAATCAGTCTGAATGAATTTACTATTTTCAGAAGTCAACCTACAACTGTGTATTGCACCTAGGTTACTGTCACTGTGCACTATGTATCCATTTCAATATAAAACATAGGGGCCTAGGCCTACATCTTATATTAACGTGATATTGTAGGAAGTAGGCTATTGTGGGAGGAAGTGCTCAGCAAACAAGATACCTTCAGGGAACTTTCCCTAAAGGATCCTAGAGGGTTCTCTGATGTTTATATTAAAAAGCGTTTGCAAACATTGGATGACTAGATCATCAGTAGTTGTGAAACCCCTAAAGACTTTAACTTAAGTGGATGGTGTGCATAAAAGCATTTGTTGATTTTGCTAATTTTCACTTTTAAGTCATAAGATGTTGCAAAATGTAAATCAAACAAAAAACCTTTCTTAAATTTCACTACTGAAAATGAACAAGTTGGGCCTTGACATAGGGTCAAATGTAACATGAAATATATCAGCTAATCTTGAAAATGGCATACAAATTAACAACACACTGTTACAGTACTAGGCTCTATGGTAACAAGAAATACTTTGCATCCACAAGGTGGCACTTCATGCTTGAGCAAATCAGGACACAAAGGACCCACAGATAAAACCACACTACTGCTTATGATTTCTGGTAATGTTCATGTCCATTCTGGACCCTCTTCTGGTGTTGCTTTCCCTGCGGATCGTGTGGCCTCAATTAACATGTGTTTTGTTGATTTTTGTAACCGCAAAAACCTTGGGTTTTTGCATGTAAACGCAAAAAGCATTTTACCTAAACTGGACCAGCTTAAAGTGTGGGTTGAGAGTTCTAACCCAGAAGTTTTACTGATCACTGAGACATGGCTGCGTAACTTTATTCCCTACCCTGAGCTGAATTTATCTGGTTACAACCTGTTTCGGCAGTATAGGTCATCTAAGGGTGGGGCGGGTGGCAATTTTCACCAAAGAACATTTTTTTTTTATGTTGTATAGCCCTAGCGAAGTCTATACTCAAACAGTATGATCTTCTTGTTCTTAACATCAAACTATCCAACAGCTTTTCTTTATCAGTGGCTGGCTGCTATCGCCCTCCATCTGCACCAACATGTACCCTAGAGGCCTTAAGCAGTGCTCTTGCGCCTTTCACCAGGTCTGAGCTGATCCTACTCGGCGACCTAAACTGGGACATGCTTAAACCCCCTGAGAATGCTTAAACCCCCTGAGAAAGTGCCTAAACCTTCACCAAATCATAAACCTTCCATCCAGATACAATCCCAAAAGCTGTGGCAAGGCCACATTGATAGATGTTGTGTTTACAAACTCCCCACTCATGTACCTATTGGGTGTATTTTGCAATGACCTCAGCGACCACTGTTTTATTGCCTGTGTTACACCTCTCTGTCAAACAGCCTGTCGTAATGATGCTCAAGCTTTCTTACGTGATCTGGCCAATGTAAGCTGGTATAGAGTCAACCTGATTCCCACCGTGAATGATGCATGGTTGTTGTTTAGAGATCTTCTTACTGCTGTGTTCAATAAACATGCCCCAAACAAAAAAATACACATAAAAAATGACAACAGCCCATAGATTAATCGTAATCTAGCTGTTCTGCTTCAGCTAAAAAATACAGCCTGGCGCAAAGCATGCAAATCACATTCTGCCAATGACAACCTTTTATTTCGCCAGATGAGGAACAAACCCACACAAGCAGTTAGGCAGGCCAAAGCCAGCTACTTCAAAGAGCAGTTCTCACTTTGTGGTGCCAATCCTAAAGCATTTTGGAACACAGTAAAAAAAAAACTTGAAAACAAATCCTGGTCTGTACCACTGTCTCTAAGAGTGGATGATATAGTTACTAATAAAAACTCTATGGCTGAAGCATTCAATCATCACTTCATAAATTCTGGCTTTTCCGAGTCTTTAAACTATATTGTTAAAGCCCCTGCAGCCCCTAGTACCTGCAGCCCTTCAGCACCGCCTCACAGTTTTTCCATCCGTCCTGTTTTAGTGGGAGAGGTCCTGAAGGAACTGATCGCTCTGGACCCCAATAAAACCGCTGGGTCAGATGAGCTTGCCGCTTTTTTCATTAAAATTGCAGCCCCTGTCATTGTGGTTCCCCTAACAGCCCTCATTAATCTCTCCCTCCATACAGCCGAAATTCCACCTGCTTGGAAAGAAGCGGTTGTGCTTCCTTTGTTTAAGGGCGGTGATCAGGCTGACCTAAACAATTACAGGCCAATTTCCATCTTACCTTATGTGTCTAAGATTCTGGAAAAACTTGTCAACAAACAACTAACCAATCACCTTAGTGTGAACGGTATCATCTCTGGGGCACAGTCTGGCTTTCGATCTGGGTATGGTTGTGTTACAGCTACCACAAAAGTACTCTATGACATTACATCTGCATTAGATACCAAACAACACTGCGCTGCTATATTCATTGACCTTGCCAAAGCTTTGACTCCGTGGACCACAATACACTCATTCACAGACTTAGCAGCATTGGTGTCACTGATCACTCACTGGTTTGGTTCTCCAATTATCTCTCTGTCACTGGGTGCAAAGTGTATGATTTGAAAACCTTTTCTCCCATTCTCTCCCAGTCACCAGGGGTGTCCCCCAAGACTCCATACGTGGCCCCACACCTTTCTCAATTAAATGTCATTTTCCCTCTTTCTTTGTATACTGGCACTGGAGGCCTGTGTTTTCTCCTCCACTGGCACCTGACATGCTGACTGTTGTTAAGGATGTACTAGCCCGCCTCCTCCTGTTCGACATGCAGTATTTTTTGTGGCATCTGCTACATCACAAGGTGTTCTGGCTCTACCATTTCTTCCACAAGGAGCACCACCTCTACACGGCCACCTTCTCCCTGGCAACAGAAAACACAGGGGTCTGGGAGATGCTGAGCCTCACCTTCTTTGCAGCTCTGAACCCTGCCCTCCTAGACTGCCATCCACTCACAGAGATGCTCTTCTTTGTCACAAACATGTATCTGTCTGTGGAGGCGCACTCTGGCTATGAATTCCCCTGGTCTCCACATAGACTGGTGCCCTGCGGCCTCTACGGAGGAGCCAGGCATCATGACCTCCACCACCTCAAATTCAAAGTAAACTACGCACCGTACTTCACACACTGGGACAGACTTCTTGGCACGCTCCAGGGAATACGGAGGAGGTAAAGGAAGACTTTAAATAGGTCATGATTGTCAGAATATGTGAAGGACATGTTGTTCTGCTGTTAACCTGCAAAGAAAGGCTACTAATGAAGAAGACTGACTTTGATTTACCTTTGGTGCTGACATTTTCAAAGTTCAGCCTATTCATTCACCTTTTTTCACACACACTTCTTTACTTTTGTCTGTGTCGGAGTTGCTGTATCATATTTTTTCATTTTGGCAGTTGTCCACCCACTCCTAATCTGATTTGCACATTCAACTCTTCCTTCACTGAAATTTATGTGCTAGCCTTTTCTTATAATTTATATAAAATAGATATATAAATAAAACAGATTTCATTGACATTGAAAAGGAGATAATGATGTGCAGTTGCTGTAAAAAAAATAACTGCTGATGTCTCAACAAAAGAATCCATGAAAAGTGATGTTAGAAACTGTCTGGATGTCATTACAGATGACAAACATGGTCCTTTTAAAACTGCAATACTTTTTTTTACAAAAACAGTGTATAAAACAACAATGTGACAATGGGGTCGCTCGTAGTGATGGACTTTCATAGAATTATCACCCGAATCTGCAGCTATGCTGGGCTTTAAAGCGAGTTTAAGTTCATTGTTTTGATTTTCCAGCCTGCAACTTCACTGTTTTGGTTCACTTTCACCGCTGCTTTCAGCCTTTTTCACCCACTGTACCTTACCTGCTCAAAGTTATGGACTACATAATGGAGCATTATCGGCTAAAGAGCCAGATATTTCCTTCAGGAGTTGGTAAAGACCAAAGCAGAGCTTAAAAGAGAGTGAATATTGGACTTAGTGTACATTTATTGGTTGGCCAGAAACACTCCAAGTGAATGATATTGTTGCTCCCGACTGCTGGGTGTGTAAATTAGCAACTCTTTAATTTTAATATCATAAATGTAGGTAAAAGGTGATGTAGATACAGTATGTCAGTGTTGTTTTCACGACTTGTTTCCGCTGTCCCCAAGTGGCCAAGAAAAGTCAGTTATCGCAGGTCTACAGTAATTCACGAGAAAACATTCAGCTTTACTGTAAGACCTGGTCATGGTTTAAGTTGTAAGATAATATAACACAATTAAAACAAGGTAATGTTGCAAGGAGAAAACTGTCTACACACAATTACAGTCAATAATAAAATAATATAATAAAATAAATAAATATATAATTCGTTAAATGTAGATGGGTAAAAACTTTACACATTCTTTTAGTTTCCTGCTTTAAATACTCAAATATATTATAAAGATGCATCTTTTTTCTCAGACTTTTTGAATAACCTCAGTTAATTTTTTCAATTACACATTCTCACAATGTTTCCACCACTACAACTCCTTTCAATACAATCTCAAAGCTCAATTTATTATCATCTTCAAAAGGTTTATGAAAGGTAATATTCAACCCCAGACTTCCTAGATCCCAACTTGTTATCACTACTTAAACAGCATTTTACACAATGTGGAACATGGATGAAGCAACTTAACCACTATAAATTAGGGCTGTCAAAATAACGCGTTAATTTCGATTAATTAATCTGAGAAAAAATAACGCGTGCTTTTTAATTCAATACAATTCAAGACATATCCCTGTAATTATACGCAGCAGCTCATTACCCAGGGCAACACATACACAAACAATAAATGAAAGGGAAAACAAAAACAAAAAACAGTTTATCACAAACCTAAAGCACTCATAATCCTAAGAATAACTTTACGTGGAATTCTGGCAATGAATAAATACTATATACTATATAAATATATATATGGTAATGAATAAATACTGATATACACTACCGGTCAAAAGTTTGGGGTCACTTAGAAATTTCCATTCCACTCCATTATAGACAGAATACCAGCTGAGATCAGTTGCATTGTTTTTTTAACCAGGGCAGCAGTTTTCAGATTACATTATGTGCTTACATAATTGCAAAAAGGTTCTCCAATGTTTTCTCAGTTAGCCTTTTAAAATGATATCAGATTAGTAAACAGAATGTGCCTTTGTAACATTGGATGAATGATTGCTGATAATGGGAAACGTAGATATTGCATAGATCATCCACTTCTTTCTACAACAGTCGAGAACCCTTTTGCAATTATGTAAACACATGATATTATCTGGAAACTGCTGCCCTGATCTCAGCTGGTATTCTGTCTGTAATGGAGTGGAATGGAAATTTCTAAGTGACCCCAGACTTTTGACCGATATATATATATATATATATATATATATATATATATATATATATATATATATATATATATATATTAGGGCTGTCAAAATAACGCGTTAATTTCGATTAATTAATCTGAGAAAAAAATAACGCGTTAAAATTTTTTTAACGCAGATTAAATATTGGACGTTTGCATACAGACGAAAATCTGGTGCCACTGATATGTCTGCGCTTCTCTCTGCTGCTCTGAAACAGACGTTACAGGAAACACAAACCCCGCTGCATGTGACGCTAGTTAACACTATACTCAACAGCAGCTAACGTTAGCCTACCGCTAGCTAGTTAACACTATACTCGACAACAGCTAACGTTAGCCTACCGCTAGCTAGTTAACACAATACTCAACAGCAGCTAACGTTAACCTACCGCTAGCTGGATTAAATACGGTTAAAATGCTGACAGCTAACACTAAACGGTGTAAAGTTTGACTGTGTTTTACTGTAGAGGATTCAACACCGGAATGTAACAATCTGTAGCTGCCGTCGGAGAAACAACACAGACGGTGCGTTCAATGAAACTGGTAAACTACAGCCTCGTGGTGCATTTGAAGTTATTGTAAATGTCCATTTCCTATCTGGTTGTTTGTCATTCAACAACAATTTACTAGTGAAAAGTTATTGTTATACATTATTATTAAATCATTTCATTTTGACCATATGACCATATTAGCAATAAACAAGCTGTTCTTTAATGTCACCAACTGTTGTTTAGTACCCTTTTTTTTTTCCTTTTCTTACTTTCTTAAAAAGTATCGTTCAGGCACCGTTAATTATGTATGCAATTAATTTCGATTAATTAATCACAGAGTATGTAATTAGATTAAATTTCTTAAACAATTGACAGCCCTACTATAAATAAAAGGAAAAGTGCACTAATCAGTATATTGGTGATGTGATAACCGAGGGCAATACCCTGTATTTTCACATCACCACTATACTAAACTGGCAGTGGGTTCTTGTTTCATCCACTCTTGTTCATTTTGTCCGGGCAAGGCCTTTCTATGCGGAGTTTCCATGTTCTACTGGTGTTTGTGTGGATTTCCTCCCACCACCAAAAACATGTATGTTAGATTAGATTAGATTAGATTATTTAAAATCAAACCGGTTACTTCTGCACAGCAATAAAAAATAAAAAAAATACTAAAAACAAAACTCTCCTCCAGCCGGTCACACCCGTGATTCTCTTTCTTTGTCCTCCTTTCTGTCTGCACCTGTTTTGCATCCACCTTTAACAAGCACATCATTCGATCCTGTGGCCAATCATGCGCTGTGGAGGGGGCGTGGTCCAGACAATCACAGCTGCTTCTCATAACCTTGAGTCCCAGTCCAACAAACAAATAGGAAAACACAACAAATCCACAAAACCATGCAAATAATAACTGTTAAAACATGAAACACGTGCCCAGGTTGGCTCAGTGGATAGAGCAGGCGCACATATATTGAGAGGTTTATGCCTCAACGCAGAGGTCCAGGGTTTGACTCCAACCTGTGACGATTTCCTGTATGTCTTCCCCCTCTCTCTCTCCCCTTTCTCACCTGTCCATTGAAGGCAGAAATGCCCAAAAAATAATCTTAAAAAAAAACAAACATGCAACACATCTACTATACCAAATGCAAAATGTACACACTACTCAAACTGGGCAATTAACCAAAACATGCAACGTTGGGATCAAAATGAAAAGCTACCTTAAGTCACACTCTGACACACGCTCACAATTAATCGTTTGCTGCAACCATACTTCATCAAAATCACTTCTTACTAAAGGTTGCTGTACATGCAGGGTGCCAATTAGAGCTGAAATAATTAGTTGACAGAATTGTAATTGTCAGCAATTTTACTTGAATATTTCACTTATTTTGCAAAGTAATAATGACTGTAATTTACTGAGTTTAGCTCTTCAAATGTGAAGATTTGTTGACTTTCTCTCTAATTTGAAATTGTGATGGCTTTTTTGTCAGTTGTTTGATACTTTATGTATCTAATAATTAATTGAGATAACAATCAACAAATGAAATCAGTAATGAAAATAATTGTTAGTTATACAGCCCCACTGCCACTAAAAAGCTTACAGAACAAAAATGTAGATACAAGGGTGAATGATTAGGATGTAGGTCTATTTGTATTTTTTCAATTACTGGATACTTAACAATATTTTAACTAATAAAACAATTATGGGGTGCGGTAATGTTACTTTGTTAGGAACCAAAATGCATGTGACACTTTATTCTAGTAATACATTTATTCAGGTTTGTTGCACAATATACAAGCTGTGGCTCAAATGGCACATGTACTTCTTCCTGCCTTTGACCAAGATCATTAATTCAACACAGGGAGGGAGGCATAATTCAGTACATGTATTGTAATGTAATCTTTATGAACACTTTCACACCCAAAACTGGAAGTAAATAGTTGAAGAAAACCTCTCAATCCAGAATTTAAGCAGATAACAGGGATTCCTCTCTATAACTATATATTTAAAGTCCAATGTGTAGGAATTTCTCCCATCTAATGTTGAGATCATATATCACAATCAACTCTCTCGCACCATGCAGTTCAAAGTACGTATTACAGCTACGGTAGCCTTCATGCTTCAAAAAGCCGGTCTCTTTCTCTTTTTAATATCCTTTTTCTTTTTCTGGGCGAAGAAGAAGACTCATGTTCCTGAAATTTGGATTTTGAATACGTGTGGTCCTCCATTACTTCCTCAAATTTGCCGGGAAGCTACGATACCCATTAGCAGCATTAGCAGCACCTGTGAGTTTATCATGTAACAGCGAAAACGTGAAAGGCGAAGCAGTATATCCTGTATGTCCCTTACCGGCTAACGTATTTCAAGATAGCACATGAATATGGAGCGTCTACCCCAGTTCATGCAAATGCAAACGTAAAATTTCAAGCCAAAAGGAATACTTGGAATTGATGGTGGTGATAAATATTCATGAAAAGGACAAGTTTGTGAACAGGCAACACAGATTTTGAGAATGAACAACACCTTTAAATCCGTATTTACATTTCAATCCTATCATGTAAACATCTCAAATGATAGTTCATATAGTGGACAGCACTGCAAATATTTAAAAGGTGCCAACAATAGACCTTCAAGCCGGATTATTATTTGGTCTAGACAATATATCCATCACCATCTCTGCTGTGTCCCTTTTACCATTCCTTTGTAGTATTTGGACCAAGTTTCTTGAAGCCTCCTTGCCATTCTTCTCCACCCAGATCTTTAGTAGTTCAAGTGTCGCCTCCTGAATATTACCAGGGCAGTTCATTTGACAAGCCTCAATAGTAGGGTTTAGTATTTTGCTGCGCATCGCTACAACCTTCATATCTCTCCATCCAATCGCTTCTGCAATGTCAGGCAGGTGAGGCTGGAGATCCACAACTGGAGCTTATGTGAACGACAGGAAAAGTGGTGATTAATGCCACAAAGCACAAAACACATATCATCACAACTTTATTGATTCTAGTGAATGAAAAAAAAGACACGGGCAGATTCAAAAGAGCTGTGTCATTAAAAATTGTCACAATTACAACACCAATCTGGCCTGACTCCAGACAAATCATTGCTCGCATCTGAGATCTGATGTTGTGCTAATTCACAGCGGTTAAAAGAACAACCGAGCCAATCAGAGCTTTGTAGGCAGGTTTGTTCCATAGCAACAAAAAAACCTACATCCATGAAAAAAGGCCAGAAAAAATGACATTAATGGTAAAAAAAGATGTAGATGACATTTGTTGTAATTCGACTTACAGATCATTAACAACTGGGCAGAAATCGGCATCTCTCTCAAATTGTCATGACCATTGTTAAGTTAACTGCTTCCTGCCACTGCAGCTAACATGTCAACCAAAAATGATGTCGGCACTCACAACTGATTGGTTAGAAAAAAACTCAATAAAATAGAACCCTCCCAAACAGAACATGACGCAATACAAGACTGAATAATGACGTAAAATTAAATGTAAATTCGGTCTGGTTATCAATCAATCCGCTATTTCATCTAACAAGCTCAAAATATAGTGAAATAGCAACTAAAGCTCTAATATTGCAAAATAAAATCAGCTTTTCTTACCTCTAATTGACTGACTCTGCTGCCGAGAAACAGAAGTAGAATGAATGTTAATGAACAAATTACAACGCCACAGTGATAAAATAACAAATTGCTTACACAAGCTTTACAAATATGTCACACAACAATAGTACTGATACAGCAAGCACACTTACATGGACACTAGGGCTGCACACTGAATCACAATTTTATCCAAATCACAATATGAACTAGTGCAATATCCAAAACGCAGGGGGGTGCAATATTTGTTAAAGGCAAAATATGTGTCAAACCATTCTAAAATAAAGTATTGTTGTGCTGAAGATAAATCGTATCCTACAGACTAAAGAAAAAAATCTTTGTTTGGTACAGATTCCAAAAAATTCAATCATATTTTATATATATATATATATATTTATTTTTTTATTTTTTTTCAATAAAAATGAGAATACTGATACAAAAATGATCATTCCCTCCAATATCGTGAATCATATCGCAATCGCAATATCAGTCAAAATAATCGCAATTAGATATTTTCCTCATATCGTGCAGCCCTAATGGACACCAAAAGTTTCAGACAACCCACCTGCACCTCCTACAGAAAGGGGAAGCTATGCCGATAGAGGAGAAACAGAAAAGCGTTCATCATTCATGCACATGTGCAAGTGTGACAAAAGAGGTGAGATAAAACCGGACAAAGGCCAAACATCTTAAAGCAGGTCAGAGAGTTATAAATGGACTAAAAGAGATCACATTGGACTGGTGAATAACTCACCTCAGCTGCATTAAAATCTGTCAGTTCGACCCTGTGTTGTCTCTTTCCTTATGTTCACAATTGATACAAAAAAGACACAAACTGATTATTAAGAAGGTACAAAAACAGCAATAAATCTGAATAGTTCTTGAATTGAATGTGAACTGAACCTCTGGTATTATTACTGTATTTTGCTATTTTACTGAGGGTAACATGATGTTTTAGTGCCCTCTGCTAGTCCCATTAAATATAGCTGCATAGTAGTAGAAATACTCACGGTCGCGTCTCCTCTTCAAAAGGCATGCAAGTCCAATAGCAAGTCCAATGAAAACCACTGTGAATAGTATGCCGGCTATTATCCATACTTTATTATCCCCTGAAACACAAAGACACATTACATTTTTATCACAAACAAAATTACACCATTTCTGTTTATAAATTACATGGCAATATACTAATTGAAGCCACCAAGATACAATAATGCTAACTAAACCATACCTTCAATTTTGTCATTGCAGACTGTGTCACTGTTGGCTGTACAGTCTACTTTGATGCCCTCAGTACATCTTGAACCAAAAGTAAAGCAAGTGTGAGTGACAGTATTTAAGATATTAATTATTTTTTTTAATTCTGTTGGCAGTCAAAAAGGCCAAGTTTTAAGAAGCTTTACATACATTTTCTAGTTTACATATAGGAACAGAACTTACACTTTACAAGGGTTGCAGAATATACAGGGTTTTATGTCGCTGCTGCAATAGTGATTATTTTTACATCGACACCTAGCGTTCCTGGCAGGGGTACAAGGTTCTTCCACCTCTAGATTGGCTAAAAGGACAGTAAAACCACACAACAAACATTAAAGGGGCTGACAGACCTTCACCTTTCTTAGACCTGTATGTTTTCTTTAAAAAACAACAACAACAGTGATGTCTATTATACCATTGGGTTGTGAGCAGGATGTGCAGGGCTCACAGGACTCCTGGTTATTAGGGTGACTGCTGTATGTCTCCTTAGGACAGGTCTTGCATGTTCCAATTTGTAGATTCGTAGTGCAGTGCTCTTCCAGGTGCAGACCTACAGTATGGAGACACATGAGCCAGAGGCAGAAGAAAATGTTTTACTCAGTTTGGTCCATCCTATGATTTACACATCCACACAGGCACCCACATGCAAACATTTCTAAAAGTTAGTATTGTACCACCTTTTCTGGGAAAACACACACTAACAGTTTGAAATGGCCATATTTATCAATATCTTAACATTTCATGTTATCGTTCTGACAAGCCTGTGTCCAACAACACAAAATTTGTCACTACTCACCACAAACACATAGGCTATTTGTGTTTATATTATATGGGTTTTTTATTTATATGAAATCAGACTTGTGTACAAATACAGTTAGTGTAACACTGAACATGCAAAAGACATAAGTCTTCATGTTTTCCATTCATAATAGTTTTTTAACATTGAGCACATTAGTGTTCAACTGGTTCTTAGAAATGTCATAGAGTTTTTGAATGTGTAGTGAGTTCTGGAAATATGCTTTCAGAAAACGTGTGTCCAAAACTGAGAAAAACTGTAAAAGGCAGCTAAACTTGTAAACTGATTTTCATATTGCCATTAAGTTCACATGTAACCACCATGGGCAGTATAAAGTCCAAATAATAAGAAGACACTTACCAGCACCACACAGACAACAGGTCCTCCCCTCATGTTCGTATGTGCCATCGACGCAAGGCTGGCTTCTGTTTTGCCCTTCATTGGATGAAGAGGTACTGAGACGGCAGAAAACGAAAATGAAAGTAAGTTGTAATAAATGATCAAAATGATTACTACATTTAAAAAAAATCACCCTAGCTCGTCGACGCTTTGTTAACGGTTAGATTTTAGGCTACCTATCTAGAATTTTGAACTCGGGTGTTGTGGCGAATTCTGTTAACGTTAACGTTACCCATCGGGCGCTACTGATAGATTTCTTTCCCCCTACTGTCAGCCCAAAACCTCACAATTCCTGTCGCCTAATGTGATACTTAACCTCAACCCAAACTTACCCCTACACCTTAACATTACTCTCAAAGTAGCTAGTTATACATTTAGAGTTAACCTAAATGGTTGACCCAGACTACGGAAACAGGGTACAGACTTCGACATAACACCATCATGCAACCGAGCTAGCTCACAGACTTCACATCCATGATCTACCGGCATGTAACTTTACTTACGCCGACACAAGGAGAGAGAGCAAAACCAAGGTGATAAACCACGCAGGAAACTTTCTTGACTCGGAGGAAATCATGCTGATATAGCTAGTTTAACGTCAGCCTATTTTAAGAAATGAACGAACTGGTAAAGTTAAAGTTAGTTTACAGTAACCGCCCTACTGCGGAGGCGGGGATTCATGGTAGACATGATTCATGGGGGGGTTTCTTGCTTTCAGTTTCTGTCACCAATGTACCGTACAGTATGTCTAGCTTATAGCCTGGACATAAAACAAACATCCATATATTTTTGTAGGCTACTGTATGTTTCCAACTGTATGTAACTTAAGTAGGAAGACACACATTCACCAACTCTCTGTCAGCTGTGGTTAAGCAGGGCCATAGCCAGGATTTTAAATACTGAGATATCAGACATCAGCTAATAAAATACACACCATGTGTAAGTTTCTAATTGCTGAATGTAAACTACTCAAATGTTGCTAAAACACACCTTGGTGACCTCAATGGCTCTAGTTAAAAAGACTCACGCTCTCTCCATCTCTCTATAGAAGAATTCATTGTACAGTAAATGGAAAGCCAGTAACAACTATGGGTTGGAGATTCCTCCCTTATGCATGCTAAATTCAAATTGTTCCACTAGGAGGTGTTATTGCTCTTTGTTCATTATATGGTGGCTTAAGGGGTTTGCTTCTAATTTCTTGTGGCATAGTCATATATTCAAACAAAGTATTGTTTGAAACATTCAATACAGACAGTAGATTGTTTTACTTTTAAAAATGAACATATATGGCAGGTAAATGCAGTATACTGTAAGAGAATAGGTCAGATTGATTGAGAATTGAATTGCATCTGATTATTGCAATCCACAGCACAAAGTACACACCAAGAAAACTACCCAACAATGTTTTAGCTTACCTTACTGAATTATGTTTGTTAAGCATTCCTTTAAAACCATGGACATCATTTAATTGTGTTAACAGTACCCATGCTTTTGGGTTCCAGACAGATGAAAGGTGATTTGTGAAAGTAAAATGAAGTTTAAAACATGCAATTTTCGACCAGTTACTAACTCATAACTGTCTTTTTCTGTTTCTGCACAGGAAATCAGCAAAATAAACATAACAAGAAGGTGATGCAGGTAAGCAAAGCACTGCACAGCTGGATACCTGCCACCCTGATTAAGTTCTGTATGAAAGTACACTTCCATAATACTAAACAAATCAATATAATCCTAAACTCTGTCTTTGATTCATAAAGTTATTGTGGAGTGAATTAATGAAGCTCTTAATGTGCTAGACAAGCCATTTCTGTAGCAGGAAATCCTTTCTGTCTGTGCAACTAAGAAATTAATGCCTCAACCCGACCCCATACCCTCCCACGCCATATTTGTTTGATCTCTGCCAAGTGTAGTTAACAGCAAATTTATCTTTGAACAAAAGTGAAGAAAAAAAGTATTTGGCTGGGGAATAAAAACTTAACTTGGAGGAGAACTCCTGTGGGATTTGGTTGTTTTTGCAAGTGTATCAAATTTCAGCCCTTTGTAGTCCCAGTGAGTCCCAGTGTCGGATTTGTACCAGTCTGCTGCCTGCTCATTTGGCCCATTTAGAGAGCAAAATTAACACACACACACACACACACACACACACACACACACACACACACACACACCGGTGTTGTAGAAAATCATATATTAATATTTTTAGCCACGCAAGCAGCATGGCTCTAGGAATGGCATTGTCCAACTTGACATCATTACGTTGCGTAAACATACACGACACTTTCCTAAAGTCAAATGGTGTGTTATCTGTACGCATATTGAGCTATCCACGTGTATACAGCAGATGTAAACATACCCACGTGGTGTGTGTGTGTGTGTGTGTATGTGTGTATGTGCCGTGCTATCGCGAGAATGTCACACGCGTGTAAAGTTTAGGGAAAGAACATTGGGAAAGGCTTTAGTAACACAAAAAACGACAAAAACACGACGGTGACCAACGTCACACGCTTAGGAAAACAATAAACAGTTGGGTTGAGGAAAAGAAAATTTTTTATAAAAAAAAAAAGGTTGATAAACGCAACACACGGGACGCAATCACCGCTCTCCTGGGTGAAAGTCCTGTGTTTTACCATCCACCAACCCAACCAATCTCCCACCGTGGCCCTCTGTCGTTTCATACTACTCGCTACTGCGATAATTCACACGTAATGTAGGTCAATGAAGGCCAAACGGCGTTGATAAACACGCTAAAAAACGATTATGTATATTGATAACATGCCAAAATGGAATACAAATTGGCGTGTCCATACGCCACTTAGTGAGATCAGTCTGCATTGTCGGTCTTTCAGTCGGCGTACCACTTTGGTCCAGAATGAAATATCTCAACAACTACTGGATGGATGGCAATGAAATTTTGTAGAGATATTTTTGGTCTGCAGAGGATTAAGGCTAATGCATTTGGTGATTCCCTGACTTTTATTCTGGTGCCACTGTGAGGTTGACTTTTGTGCCTTTAAGTGACAGAGTTTTCAACTAGTGCCATCATCAGGTCAAAATTATATCTTCTCAAAGTATATGAACAAATATGTGCAAAACTAATATTTTTAATACATTTCCATCCATATCAGCTAAGATTAGCAAATATTAGTATGCTAACATGCTAAACTAAGACGGTGAACAACGTCATACCTGCTAATTAAACATTAGTATGTTAACGTTGTCATGAGCATGTTAGCATTTTGACATTTGCATTTAGCTCAAAGTACCACTGGGCCTGAGTACTTCCTCACAGCGCTGCTAGCATGACTGTGGAGTCTTTGTATTTTTGGAATGTATTTACATAATATATTCTCAGAGTTGAAACAGTTAACATGTATTGAATAGCCAAACCTGAAAAGGAAGTAGGCCTACTGGATCGGTGACAAAACAATTTTTTCACTATACCATTCATTCTTTTATCAACAGAAGTAACTGTTTCTAGATGGGCTTTGAAAAGAATATACATATGGACATTATACAATTCAAATGTTGGAAGTAAATCAGATGGCCTCCTTTCTCCGCTGCTAGCTTTGTGGATAAATAGGTAGAGGAGTTGGACGTGGTCTTCTTGGCACAAACGCATGTATTTTGGTGCCTCATTCTTTGTTTTGAGTGGGCTAATGCTTAATGTAATAACAGCATATACAACTGTAACCAATAGGCCACAATGAGAGCATGACTCTCTTCCACTCTGCTGTACTGCAACAAAACCAAATAGCTGCACAACCACCAGCAGAGAAGTGCAGCTCGTAGATTTCAGCTCTGTGGAAGGCAGAGTAATAGCTCCACTGAGATGGAGGGGAGAAAAATAAAATAGAATAAGAACAATGTTTTTGTTGTGAGGAAGAAGCTGCTGGAAGGGACCGTGTTGTAAAGCCTCCCCCAAGGACACAGAAGAAGAGGGAGGAGAAGCAGAAGGTAACAGCTCTTTTGTTTGGGTAAAAGAAACACCAGACAGAAAGAGATGAAACTTTACTCGTTGTCATTGCTTCTGCATGCAAAGGTTCATCAATGCTGTATTGCATTTTAGTGTGTTTCATAGATTTAGTTAAGTATAGTCATTGATGCACTGCTTTTTTGTGGAAATTGGGTCACCACAGGGGTAACTCAAAACTCTAAATAACAAGCAAAGCAACAAGTTTTTCCAGAAATGTCACTGCATACATGTCAGTGCCACGTATTGTACTAGCTGAAATATTCCCCCTAAAGTATTATGCATCTGTTAATTTAAAATTCCATGCATGTTGTGGAAGAGAGCTTCATATTTAATGTTTACTTCCTTGAGGTTGAGCTTCTTCTTTAACTTGAGATGCAGCACTTCTTTAAAGAGCTAAAGCTTTTAGGCCTGAAGGTAGTAATCATAGTCCATGAATGCCTTGAGAGTGAATGTGAAAACTATATTTCGAAAGGGATTGGCTTTGCTCTTTCAATTCAGAGTAGCTATACTGCTGCGACTTTGACATTTAAACATAACCACCGGGACAGTTTTTGTTTTTTTGTGGCTTTAAGTGAATATTTAAAACATTCCCCTTAAAAAGACCCAGACTGATGAGGTTTCTCCGTATTCAGTGCTCAGATGTTCAGAAGCTGAAACCGTGGTATTGGATAATTCAAGAAGGGCTATCTTGATTTGGGATATGTTGAATGTATTAAGAGTGAGAGAGGAAATAACTAATGTGTGACAAAATGTATATATTGCTAACTGCTTGTCTGCCTTGTAACCTGTGTACAGTATAGAAGAACTGGGACTGAAGGGCTGACAAACCCGATGCTTCTTCACACACAGAACAGGAAGAGAGTCATGCTGCTCTTCAGCTACAGGAAATAACCTCTGTGCTGATGACGCAGGTCTCAGGGGAATGTTCAGCAAGTTCTGTAGGTCTGAAGCATACTGTACACTCTGTAACTGCATGAGCGGCAGTGTACAGACACACACACACACACACACACACACACACACACACACACACACATACTCAGCCACTTATTTCTTTGAGTGCTATTTTGTACGTTTGGGTTCATCATTACATTGTCAAAAGCAGCTACAATATCTCACTGTCTTTCTCTCCCTCAGCACCATCTTACACACATGCACACAAACTAGATTAAAAGACGTAAATCTGTAAAGCTGCCATTAGACGATATGTGTGTGCAAAGAGATTCCCCCCCGCGCAACACGTACAGCGGTCTGCCTAATTAGAGCTGAGCACATCTGTGGGCAAGGGAGTCTGCCTCTGCACATGGAGGGGGGATGTGGCCAAGAGCATTAATTCACTGGGCTGTCTGGTGGGGAAGACAATGGAGAGGAGTGCCGATTGGATGTCTTGTTCCAAATTGTGCCGAGCGTTTTTCCCCAGCACAGAGGAAAGAGAAGAATAATGCCAGTTGAATGTCCCATAGAGATGGATTTATTGAGACTATTGGTATTGGAAAATCCGGTTAGGGACTTAATCAAAACAGAGCAGCAGGAGGGAGAGACTGAGCTGAGCCTGTAGACCAGGCAAAACTGATTCCAGCCCTGCCTATCCTGTCGTTTACCTGTCCTCCGGGTAGGTCCACTGCAGTCGTTTGTCCTTTGTCTAAACCATTACATGAAAGGACGTCTGACCTCTAGGACAACCCCTCGCTCATTTGTGAGTCTGCCCTCATGCAGAATATGTGAATGCTTTATATGTCTGTGGTCCTCATAGTCCGTTAACCTAGCATAAACCGTTGCTGTGATCTACATTCCAAACCCGGGGTACTTGTAGGGTATTGCTGCAGTTGTCAGGGGATCCGCAGCGCTGTGGATCTAGGTCTGGCAAGCGAGACTAGGGGATATGTGGTAATATGGAGAAGCGCACAATTGAGTGTGTGAAAACTAAGAAAGCAAGCAAGCAAAGAAGTTGAAACTGTTAACTAAAAGTCAATAGTTAGTAAGTAATGAATAAACGGGTGAAACCGTTAGCTGAAAGTAATGAATAAAACGTTGAAATATTTGCTAAAAGTAATAGACATAAGGTTGAATCATCCAGCTTTTGCTCCTTTAAGTGATAGTAGTACACACGCAAACTTGACCAAAAATATATAAAAATCGAAAGTGCAAATGTATCAAAATAATGTTGTAATGGTACACTATTATACAATAAAATAATAAACATTTGGAACATAACTGGTGGTGTCGATGAAGGGGTTCTTGCATACTTGACATCACCTGTACAGGGCCGTGTTGGTACATGACAGAAAAAGTTGGAAAACCCTGATCAACATAATCTGACTTTCTGTGAGCGCTAACTTTGCCAAGGCTCAACAATACTTAGACTTTACCTTAACAACAGAAAATGTTCAGACATGTTGCATCTGGATTACAATCAAAGGACAGTGATAGACAATTCAATTTCAATTCAATTTTATTTATAGTATCAAATCATAACGAGTTATGTCAAGACACTTTACAAATAGAGCAGGTCTAGACCACGCTCTATAATTTACAAAGACCCAACAATTCCAGTAATTCCCCCAAGAGCAAGCATTTAGTGCTACAGTGGCGAGGAAAAACTTCCTTTTAGGGAGAAACCTCTGACAGACCCAGGCTCTTGGTAGGCGGTGTTGGAAGGTGCCGGTTGGGGGTGTGATGAACAGTGGCAAAAATAGTCACAATAAAGATAATGGCACTATGACTAGAAATAGTAGTCGTAGTAGTTCATGGCGTAGCAGTAAGTAAGTAAGTAAAGTTTATTTATATAGCACATTTCACAGATAAAAATCACTAAGTGCTTCACAATAAAATGTACAACAGTACATACAGTACAACAAATTAAAATGCAAGAAAATGAAATACAAATAGAAAACATAACAAACAACCATAGGAAACCCTCGACTATCTAAAAGCCTTGAAGAGCAGAGTCTTCAGTTGCTTTTTAAAAGATTCAACAGAATTTGCAGAAAGGGAGGATGCAGAAAGGGAGGCAAAGCATTCCACAGCCTAGGAGCCACTACCTGGAATGATCGGTCCCCTCTAGTTTTAAAATGAGTGCGCACTCAGGGCACTGCAGAGCGTAGCAGGGTGTAGCAGAGCATAGCAGGGTGCGGAGCCAATAACAGGATACATGCAGAATAAAAAGGTAGTATCTCTTAATGATAAGAAATCCCTTATAAATTACTATTACATTTTTATTCTTTCCCATCGCCTATTGTTCTCAAAATTTCAAATCTTTTTGAGATTTGATCATTTATTAACATAATGGATCGATTAATCTCATGTAACATATTCACTTCAGTGAAATGAATCCACTTTTCTGAGAACACAGCAACGTTTTTCATGAAACTTTTCTCCTTCACCCACACAGAAAATACACATAAATGTGTAATCAAACACACATGAACACACATAGCACCACCTCCCACCCACCAGCCTGGAAAATATTAACCTTTTCATCTCATGTCACATTTTCATCTAACTTCATGCATCACACTCACATGCCTGCAGACACATGCCACACTGCACACATGCACATTATGAACTAGTGTAAGCACACATAGATTCATACACGAACATACAGACACACAAGTGGCTGCAGATATCTCAGTGGAGCTTGGGAGAATTCAGGGAGTGGAGAGTCATTTGGTTAAAGAGGACCAAACTGCAGGAAACGAGAATCATTGACCCTCCCTTGTGACCGAATTTACAATCTGTGCCTGAAATCAGTTGGAGGAAGAAAGAAAACTGGAGAAAGTTAGCTGGAGAAGGAAATGTTTGAGCTTCTATAAATAGAAGGCCCATGTTTGAAATGATTCTGAAAGGCATGCAGTCATTTATTATTGAGCTCATATTGCTCCATGTTTATCACATAGAATGAGTCAAAGACACTTACAGTATAAACCTTACATGCCTCTTTGGAATCTAGATTTATTTTCTGACAATAGCAAATTTAAAACTAGTGATAGGCCACATTGTGGATTTATGAAAGACATAAAAAGTGTTTTAGGTAAATAAGATTTACACGTTTTGGTGCAGCATGCATTTTTGAAACAATACAAATTAACAGAATGTGATGCAGCATCAGCGTTCAACTAAATAAAGGGACACAGAACTGAAGCCTTGAACTAGTAGATCAGATACTGCATTTGACAAAAAGTTGGTATATCCCTGTAAATCATAAACCTGTTCAGATCCTCAAATGCAATAGCAAGCAATCTAATTATCTTACATCAGCACCTATGTGCCATCTGCATTGTGTGCTGTTTGACTGTCAGACAAAAGGGGATTTAAATACTCTGTTGACCTTTATTTAAGATGTTTAGCTCAACCAACAGTGACGATGGTAGGCTGCGTTGGAGTGTGAGGCATTAACGAAAAAAAACAGTATATTGTGAGCATTAAGAGGAGAAGGCTTTTGCATTGAAGAGGTGCACGGGGCCTCATTCATAATTCAGAGGCGTCGCAGCGATATGAGAGAGGAGAACGCATCTGTCTGCATTACACCAGTGTTGCCTCTGCGTTGCATCACCCTCCCGGGTGGTTCGTTTTCAAGAGTTTAATACGCTCCCTATCAGTTGCGCTCTGGCTGTGGCTAATTTCAGCCTCAGATAAGAGCCTTTATTTGTCACCCTGTTCCTTTGCCCCATCACACAGCCTAGCAGTGCCTTCTCTGTCTGAAATCTTTAAAGGAGTGCTGACTGGATGAGCTGCTGTTTGTCTATATGTTACTTGTGACTGTTCAGTGTGCAGCATCACAAGTAGGCCTAAGGATGTTATGAACCTTCATTGCTAACTGGAAACCCATCCCCCCACACATTTATAGCTGTCTCCCCACACAAAGAGAGGCGCATGTGCCTTATTACACACACACACACACACACACACACACACACACACACACACACACACACACACACACACACACACACACACACACACACACACACACACAGCTGGCTGCTGGTCTGTCTGACCTAGTTTATTTCTGTAGGCTGCTCTAATGGAGGGACCGAGCGTGGTGTATTATCTGACTGCATCTGATTTGCATTTCTGCCCTGTCACTGGCAGATGGCACCAGAGGTCGAGAGCAGAGCTTTTTGGAGGCCCTGTCACACACAACACAAACAGTACTGCACGTACACAACACACACACAAACACATGCACAGACACTTCACACATATAAATACTTTAATGATCCGAGAAGCTGACTTACATACCAAATGCACTTTCTATCAAGTAAAAATAAGGATGTTGTATGTAATAAAGACGTGCAGGTGCATGCTGTACATATAGTACAGAGGGGCAGAGAGTGTGGTGCTTTGAACTGTAGTGTTTGGTTTACACCCTCTGCTCCTGCACTATTCATGCTTAATAGGAAGGAAGTGATGAATCACGCTCACTTATTTGTGGTAGTGGTGAGTGTTCAAGTACAGATAGAGCCTCTCTTTCTCACATACACACACACACCCTCACATGCACATTCTCTCTCACACTCTGTCTCTCTCTCGAAATCACAGAGGAAGTGAACAGACATGAAACCTCAGCACTTTGTCATTTTCTATCTGATGGAAGTCTCTGTCATGGTTGAAATCATTCAGAAAGAATGTGATATTGGGTTAATTGTTATGATACAGGGGCGCCTGGGTAGCTCACCTGGTAGAGCATGCGCCCCATGTGCAGAGGCTTTGTCCTCGCTGCAGTGGCTGCGTGTTCAATTCCGACCTGCGACCCTTTGCTGCATGTCATTCCTACTCTCTCTCCCCCTTTCAAGTCTAAGCTATCTTGTCAAATAAAGGCCTAAAAATGCCCAAAAAATAATCTTAAAAAAATTGTTATGAAATGGCATGTTTACATCTCCTGTATTGCATCAGGACATGTAAGACATCACAGATCACATCACCGATAGTGTGCAGCTTGTCTTGTGTCTGTTGCTCTTTATTCAATCTGATAAAATCTGGCTTTGTGTGTTGCAGGATGAATACACGGTGGCTTTAAGGTATGTCCTCTTGCTGTGATTTATCTGACTTGTGCTGCGCACACAGAAATGAGTGACAATGTCACAGGTGGCGTGTGTGAGTGTGTGTGCTATATGTATGTGTATGCACTGACATTTATTTTAATATGTCAGTGGTTTATAACATCTCAACTACAGGAGGTGATTGCATGTTTTCATGTCATGCGTGAGATGTCAAAAATGAAAATTTGCACTTGTACACACACACACATACTGTATTTGTGCACACACAAGCCATCCTTCTTTATTTGGAGACAGGAAACAGGGTGTGCTCTCACTCTCTTTACCTCGTTCTCTCTCTCTTTTACACACACACACACACACACACACACACACACACACACACACACACACACAGTCATACACATGTAACCGTTATTTAAGGGTGTGGGGACATTTTCCATGTGGTTTGAGTGGTTAAGCTTTGCAATTGTAAAGTGTTAAAAAAATCTGCTCTACGTAAAGACACAAATGGCTAAAGTGGAGTGGGGGTAAGACCAATTAGATTGAGGCTCATTTAAGTGTTAAAAACTGGCAAAGAAAAAACACAGCCTTGTCTAGCCAGAACATATCTTTTCTATGAGCTTTGGTGCTCCAGATGCTGACTGAGATATAATGACATTGTTATTTATTCTCAGAGTTCAAAATTAAGAGCTAAGTTCAAACAGAATGCTACTTGTGCCCCCGCCCCCCCCCCCTTTCCTTCTTTCGTCTTCTGCTTTCATAATTTTCTTTGACATGGCCATCTCCTCTCTGACTCATCCTTTAGGTCTCAAGTGTATTGTGGTGAACCGCCACCGAATTCACTCAATTTTAATATCCTTTTTCTCTCCTGTATCCCACTTTCTCCCTCTTTCCATTTCCGTTTGCTCTGTGCCTGTCTCTCTTTAGCAAAGGTTAAGTTCTGGTTCAATGTGAATTGCTTTTAATAATGCAGATTGCTAATTAATATAAATGAGCTAGCTGTTTTAAAAGAAAATAGTGTAAATTACACAGAGTATGTCAATCTTGTGAGCTGAAATAGTATTTGGACAGAAATGCCCGACAGGGGTAGAATTGGGTTTCACTGTGGCCTTTGGGTTTTTATAAGTGATAGAGAGGACTAGTCATTAACTCACAGGGAACTAATTGTGTGGTTGGTGCTCCAGTTTAAAAGAGCAAAACTGTGTGTGTGTGTGTGTGTGTGTGTGTGTGTGTGTGTGTGTGCGCGTGCATGTGCGCATGCGCGTGTTACGTCAGCTGCTTTAATACAGGTTATACAGGTCCATAAGGTCAGCAGCAGAGGAGTTTAGCATCTTTTGAACTTTTCTCTGTGATCCTGTTTAAATCTTTCGATAATTCACACACGCTTTTGTGCCCTTTATTTTGACAGCATCACTGCAACGTCATCCTCACTTCTGTTCTCTGTGACGGCGTCAGGGATGGCAGTATTGTGTGCTGTCTCTTCACACCAGCAATTGTGTCAGTTTTACCTCAAAACCTGTTAGCTACGCAACAGTTTTGGCTTTTTGTGTCTTCCTTAATAGCCTGAAATGGATGCAAGTGGAACGGGCATAAGCCTGCGTGTTTATCTGTTATTGTCTGCGGCTGTGAGCATATGCTATGGGTGTCCTTGTGTATGTGTTTTGGGATGCTGTGGGTGGGTACAGTCCATGCACATGCTATGGATGTGGATAACGTGTGTGTGCTCACTGTGTGTTCTCATTTGATGGCTGCTTGCTATCAGTGTTTGTTTGGGGTTAAAAGCCCCTGTCTCTGAGGGTGTTAGCGGGGGTCATCTAAACCGGATCTGCAACAGAATCGCTTGAGAGGCAGAAGCCTAATCTGTAGCTGGCTTTGTGCTCCCAGATTAAAGTGATGATGTTTTAAACCTTTCTCACGGCCGCAATATGCCTTTGCTTTCCTCCCTGCTACTCAGTATGTGTGTGACAGCCGATCCACACGCCCGGGTTCAAGAAAAGGACAACTTCCTCGCTATTTATGAAATGGGGAGCTTTAGCACATTATCTGAGGCGACGCACGCATGTTCAATTCATCATTTAATTTGCCTTCAGCGTGGTGTAGCTATAGCGTATCTTCTCCAGTGTTTGAGGGGAAACAGCTGCTAATCCTAATCCCCCCCCGTCTCCCCCCACGGGATTCTGTCAAATCACAGGCCCTTTAAAAAGCTCTGGCTGGCTGGTTCCAGGGCTGGTTGAGTGGCTGGCTGACTGGCAGGCTCTAAATGAAAGGATGGACTGCGCTTACCCACTCCCGTGACTGACATCCACTAGGCCTATGGATGTCACTATGTCACTTGTTTGTACAAGTATTGTACACCAGAAATTTCCATTGCACACTTGCCCACTGCTTCGTCCGATACGGTGAAAATAGGTAGGAAGGTTTAAATAAATTCATACCACACTGTCAAAAAGATAACAAAAAGACCTTTTGGTTTACACAAGATGTAGGTTTACCCATCCCGACTTCGATATTTTCATCTAAAAGGAAACTGACATACTATCTGGGCAATAGCTCAGCCGGTCCAGTGTGTCGACCATTGGTTGCTGGTATAAACCTTTTCTTTTCCTCTTCACATTTAAAAGAATAGTTTGACATTTCCAGGCAACCACTGGAAAAGTTGGGAAGGCCAAGAAATAGCCAGGCACATAACCCCCCTTAAAACCACAACTTTCCATTTTTACACTTTATTTATTTTTTGTTGTACAGATTAATAAACAAGATTTAACATGTCAGGGACCTTTTGAAGGTGTTGATAGGTGTTTGTTGGGACTGAGCCAGGCCAGCTGTTTCTTTATGCTTTATGCTAAGCTAAGATAACTGTCTCCTGGCTGTAGCTTCATATTTCACCGACAGATATGAGAGTAGTATTGATCATCTCATCGAACTCTTGGCAAGAAAGTGAATATGTTTCTCCAAATGTCATTATTATTAAAATGCTATTAACCATCATCTTGTAATTGCAAATAAATTGTGGCCACAGTGGCCACTCAGCAAATGTTACATAAGTCTGGTTTCCTTCCAAAAGTAGTACAAAGTTTAACAAAATTCCTAGAGAATTTGCTGAAGAAAATTTGAATGAATGCGTGTTTCTATCCCGCTATCGTTATGTCAACAAGAGGAGTTGAGAGCATCGATATAAACAGCTGGTACTAATTCTCCAGCTAAATGGAAAGTCATGTAGAACACTTGATGGAAATATGGCATTTAGGTTTGTTTGATTTGAAGAGCATTACAGTCTCCTCATCATTCTTCTTCCACTATTTTAGTCTTTTTAGTGGAGCCGAAGATTCAGTGGATGTGTCGTTTATCCGCTAACTCTGTTTCCATTGCACTTTATTGCATTTTGTTTTTATCATTACACCAACTTTTCAACCTCAGCTAAGCATCATTTCTTTTTGCGATATTTGAAAATGAGCATAAAAACTGGCAGATAGAAATGTATAGGCTCACTTTAAACCACGGGTAAACCAGAAATGCATAAAGTTGCAGACCGGTCTCTGGATGCATCATTGGCTGAAGATGACTTATTTGAGAGTCACTGTGTTCGTAAAAATAAAAAATGAATCCGAACTTGAGTGTTTCCGGATTTTGGATCCCTTATTCTGACTATTTCCTCCACAAACTCTCAGGATGTACAGTAAAGGCTTGTTTTTTTATGCATCTCATGAACTGTAAAACCCTGAAGCAATTCCTCTTCTCTGAAATTCTGCAGGTCTGCAGTACCATTTCTAACTTTCACTCTCCAGCACAAACACTAGTATCGGTCTTGTCCATCAGCTGCTCTCACATCAGTCATTTCAGATAATGACTCTCAGCTGGGAGAGACAGAGAGCGGAGGCTGATCAGCCGACACGCTTGCGTCTCCCTCCCTTGTTCTTGGTATGTAAGGATGAGATGGGGATGGAGTGTGCGGTTAACTATCAGTCATCAGCGTGAGGATTAGGGACTGTCATCAGCAGCCACATGCCTCATATTACCCTCGTGGTGACACTAGATGGAGAGAGGGAAGAGAGCGAGGAGGAGGAGTAGGAGGAGGCTCGGGGGAAGGATTACACCCGCTCTAAGAGTTCAGGGTAAAAGTCAGGTAGAGAACAGAGCCTGTCAAAGTAAAGTTTCATAAATGCACAGGCTCTGGTGTATGAACGTACATTTTCAAATATGCACAGATAAAGCACAGCAAAGCCCTGCAGCAGGAGCACTCTTCACTACGGGGTTCCCTAAACACAATGCAAGTTCCTGTTCTAGAAATGTGAGTATGCATGTACACGTTGTTTTGCATCTGGCTATGCATGTTGAGTGTTATTCAGTACAATGGACACACATGCTCTTCATTGATCACATAGAATAAGCAGTGTGTGTGTGTGTGTGTGTGTGTGTGTGTGTGTGTGTGTGTGTGTGTATGTATGTGTGTGTGTGTGTGCGTGCGCACGTGTTAAAGAAGGGGAGAGGTCAAAGGCGACAGCAATACAGTAAGTATTTCCATGTGCTGTGTGTGCTTCCATAAACACACACAGACTGTCAAGCATGTTGGCATATCATGTCAACAAACACACACACACACACACACACACACACACACACACACACAGAGCTGGTGTGACTCATTAGTTGAGTCAGGTCTTGACAGTAAAAATAACATCTGAAAAACATTTACCGTATATTCGTTAACAGTACGTCCAACTCATGACGAGAAGCACTTCAATGGATTTCCATCAAATGCACCTTGCCAGCTAGATTAACTCTGTACTACTTCATGCACACGTACAGCTACATGTTTCCAAGCATCTCCTTCTTCTTCCCAATTCCACTTCCTCATTCACCATAGTTCCTGTGGCTGTCGTCAGGCTATTTTGGTGCATTCACACAAAAAGAGAAACCACGTAGAGGATTCACTGAAAGATGGAGCAAGTTCACAGTATAGCAAATAATGCCACTTTTAAGAGCTAAAATGTTATACAAGGATAATGTAGTGATAATATCTAATAATGTATTCTCATTAGTGTTCTACTCAGATTTTTGCTGCTGGTGGATGCTACTTTCAAAGGCATATTATGCCTGCAATCCACAATGAGTCTTTTCCTGCTGTTGAAGGTATTCATGAAGTTTGACCTAAAATGGATTAATCAAGATTCTTGCATAAAAACAAAAATTCAAAAAAATACAATATATGTTTGATAATATTTATAATTTTTGTTTGTACATCTCTGGATGTCGGTGGTTGCATGATAATAAGATTGAATGCATTATTAATCAGAGCTTATGCTGTCTTTATCTCATTCAAAGTGATTTGTGTCATGTATAGCATGAATATAATGTTGTAAATGTAAATGCGTGTCATCTCATAACCAAAATACCCATTTTAGCATCATTACACTGGCATGCTACAAGACCGATTGAGCGTGTTTGCTAGTTTTCCTCAGACCACCATGAAAAGGGAAGGAGAGGCAAAGAGGCACTTAGCATGTAAAAAGACCATATGTGTGAGCATGAGTGTGGGCACAGAGAGATGATATGCCTGTGGTCCTGCCTGGGCTTATGTGAGTCTGTGGGAGGCAGAGTATGACTTTTTTCATACTGTAGGATATTTATTTGTGTGTGTGTGTGTGTGTGTGTGTGTTTGTGTGTGTGAGAGTGTGTGTGTGTGTGTGTGTGTGTGTGTGTGTGTGTGAGATGGTCTACACATGTGGGTGTGTGCACTTTTTCCACAGGCTGTCATTCGTGCTGCTGCTGAGTCTTTGGTAACTTACACTGCCTGTGTAAGAGTGAGTGAGTGAGTGTGTGTGTGTGTGTGTGTGTGTGTGTGTGTGTGTTTAAGCTTTTGTTTAATTTCTACTTCCTGTTTTATTCTTGGCCTAATCCAAACGCAACACAGCTGTGCAGTCAGCCAGAGAAAGAGGGCTTGGGGGATGGGTTGCCAGGTCCTGGTGAGTGCAGCCATGCTCTACAACTGCTACCAACAGATGGAAGGGAAATGGGGTTACCAGCTTGGGCTTATCTTCTCTTTGTCGGACAGACTGACCCTCACACACTCCCCTACCCCCTCATTTTGTCATCATACTATGCTTAAATCTCTATATTTTAGTGTTAGCTTTTTTTCACAGTAATTTGATGCATGGACTATGCAAGGCCATACCCGCCAGAAAAAAACATAACAAAAGATGATTGACTGTTATACATGACAAATGCTCATGTCAATATTGTGAGATACTAACTAACAATTATGAGCCACTAAATCAGAACCAAACAACCACCAACCACAAAACTCCCAGCCAGGCCAGCTTCAGTCAGGCACAATAGCTTCTGGAGATTCTCTTTATTTTCTCTTTACTGTTCTGTTTACTCCCCTCTGGCATTTCGTGCAATGAAATAGTTAATGAAGAGGGAACATAAAGCGCCGTCGCCAACGGGACAATAAGTTCACACAGTTTTTTCAAAAGACGCATTTGCACCACTGACTCCTGTCTCAATACTGTCAGCAAGCCAAACCTATTTTTAATGCCATTTTCAGAAGGAACAGTCATCAAGACATCAGCACAGCAAAAGAAACAACCATTTGTCTTTTGAGGAGCTGTCAGGTTGCATTCACACATTTATTTTCAATAACTAACCAGAATGCAAGGCCTATCATTATGATGGGTTTTTAAATGGTACACAAGCCCAAATTAAGTGACTACATGTGAAACATAATGCTACACGTTTTCTTTTGTCTGATCGTGAGTCATGATTGGCAACCACAGCCATCAGGTTGCGTTTCTCCAAAAGTTGATTCTGTTTCATCTTTTCGGCTAAGGGCCACTGTATTGTTTTCAGCATCTCTTGCGGGCCCCACCGCCGCAGCCTAAACACACTAATCACATTCAAATGAATGGTAGGACTATCGTTTTCCATTCCTGATTTGGTGTGAATGCAGCCTTAATACTCTGACAGAGGAGGGCTAAATAAAAGAGAATGGTGCAACACAGCTAATATGCTGTATATGGCTGCCTCCATTTTGGACTCTGCAGCTCTTCGTCAATGGTCAACACGGCCCAGACGGATTGCTATTGTGGCTTGCTAATGGCACAAATTCGAAGGTCAAAGTTTGACAGAGTTGAACTCAATATGAAAAATTTGCACAGATTTTTTTCCTATGAGCAAATCCACTAATTGCATTAAAATGAATTACATTTACTACAAAATGTCATTACTTTAAATGCTGGTGTAATCATAACTTTGGCCTAGTATCTTATGACTTCAGAGAATGTAGAATGAAACATTTATATCATGTCTAAATGTTCTCTTCCTGTTGGAAATGGGCTTCCATAATGGACTAGCATCAGGCTTAGTGGGGAAAGTGGACAGATTGTAAATGAAACATGAATATAATTCCATATCATTTGTTCTGTTTTGTTTACCAGCATACCCTAAAACAGTGTATCTTTATTTAGCTGGATGTATAATATCTGACCCACATAATGGAGAAAAATTCTGATTTAAATATACAAAAGTAAATATTCCTCCAAAACGCCTGTTCCTCCATTTTTGTCTCATCTTCAAGAGAGCTGGTTGATGCAGAAAAATCAACAGAGGAGCCGGTGCTCAAGACGTACAAATGAAGCAGTGTATTGATTAGATTAATATTTCAGATGCTGCTGTGTAGGTGTTTGTGTATGTGATAAGGAGGGCAATCAAAAGCTTAAAATGTGGACTCTCGAGCTCAAACGCTCTACACAAGTCAGCCCTCTTCAGTCTCGCCTGCCTGTGGAGAGCTGAGGCATCCCTCAACCCAGCACAGCACATTCATTAATAATCTACCAGAGTCTCTTCCTCCTTCTCAGCTCAGCCAATTACAGTCGGGGCCCCTGCGACTACTGCCTGTCTCATTTGACGCTGCACTGGTTTGGCTTTGATGTCTCTATCAACACGAAAGAGCAGAGGACCGAGTCTTAATAGAGCAGAAGGGGATTATGTGACTGCCTGCCTCTGGGGGTGGAACTTATATATATATATATATATATATAAAAATGTTTAATTCATACTTTATTTTATTATCAGGAGACTTTGGGCCACTCTCTGCTCTGCTATCACAGTGACATGGTAGTTAATCCTGTTACACTTTCATTTGGGGAGTCGCACAAGCCTGCGAGCGAAGCAGGCTCCATCTACCCGAGGCCTCGCGCTCCTCCCTCCTGGGCTGGTAGCCTTTTCCTTCCTCTGCTCATTTTATGTGGAGAACGCCTTGACTACCCAGCAGCGACCACTGTGCATGCGACACTGCTGGTTTGGTATGAGGTCAGGCTGCGTTTGGCTCATAAATGCTATAAAATGTTAAAGAGGTCAGTTTACTTTGAAATCAATTCAGGAAATGGAAAGATTTGGCAGAAATATCGCAAAAAAAGGTTCTCCATACAGGCGAAAGCTCAGTTGTGTGAACTTTTAATAAGCAGACACGTTTCAAAGAATCTAAACTGTTGCTTTGATAAACCGATGTGTACGCCTTTTCTCACTGATGAACATTATTGTGCTGTAGATGCTCAGCTCCCTGGTTGAGTCACTTATGTGTTTGAAGTAGGCTCTTTGCCCTCAAATAACTTTTAATAATAATCCTTCCATCACTTCCCTACATCAGGTCCCACCAGCTATTTGCAGTGCTGACCTTTAAAAGCAGGAAGTTACTGTTAACACAGCTCCAGCAGCTGCAACGGCAACCTGCTTTACAGCATTTTTCTCATCAAGTGCAGTGCACATTTTCCTCCAGCGACTAACACGCTCAGGTTACGGGGTCTGGGAGCTGTCACTTAAAATCATGACTTCAGTTGACAGCAATGTGTCAAGTTAGACTGCATTGGCTTCATCATTTCATGACAACTGCGTATCACAAAATTCATTTGCGCGCTACATGATTTTCTTTAACTGCGAACAGCAAAAGGGAGAACATTACATAAACCTCTGATGTAATTTTCTGAGCATGACTCAAAGCACTGGGGAACCCCACGCAGAAGACACATCTCAAAGCTGGTTTCTTTAAGAAAAGACAACATTGCATACATTTATTAGGGATGGACGCCAATTCCAATACATGCAAATCACCATTGTCCTTTAAATGTAGTGTTGACATTATTGCAAACACTTGTCTCCCTGCTGTTGTGTATTATATTTTTATTATCTTAGGATAAAAAAAAAAACATTAACAATTACATGGGATGCCTTGTTCTGCATAATTTAACGTATACACAGTGGGAACAGGAATGGCAATGCTTTAGACATCACAGCCTCTTCATAACCCCGCCCACCCCAAACCCACTGCCCGCATGCAGTTTGTACTGCACAAAGACCAAAAGTCACGTGAGACAGCCTGCAAAGAGCACAAGAAGCATTCACAGTAAAAGGAGGATAGGAAGGAGGATAGGATGGAGGGGAGAGAGTAAAAGATGAAAGGAGAAAGAAGGGGGGGGGGGGAGGAGAGAGGGAGTGAAACAAAGTGACTGCAGCACTGGCCTTGGTTTAGACAGGAGAAGGAGCAGCATAGTCCTAGTATATCATTCTATCTTCTCCCACACTTCAACTCCCATCTCCTGATTGTGGTACTCTTTCCATTGTCTTTGACACAAAAAAAAACAAAAACGTTTATATGCATGTATATATGTATATACATATACGAATGTATATAGATATATAAACACATTTTTATAGCTAAAGCACCTTTTCCCATGGGGCAACAGTGTCAATACCTCGCACATGGTACATGGCCCTGCCAAAGAAAAAAAAAAAAAAAAAAAAACATATTGGTCAGGATATTTATCTTTTTTTCCCTAAAATTGGCATTTGACATGATGATATTCTATTGCCGTCTGGGGGAGGGAAGGGACAAAGGTTCTTCTTTTGAGTTTATATTCAAGTTTTCTCCTTTTTTCTGGTGTATAATTTCTTCTTTTCCTGTTTAAAAAGAGTTCACACTTTTGTGATTTGCGTGTGCTGCTCTTCATCAAAAGGTTCATTTTCCGGATCAGAGTCAGTGGTGTCAGAGTATCGATAATGGTCTGGCTCATTGTCGCTAACGTCCGGGGTGACGGATGTCGAAGTGCTTGCCTCAGAATTCGAAGGCTCCTCCACGGTTTTCGTAAAATACAACTTCACCTGGAATTGCAAATTAAGAAAACCAACTTCAGTCTGTGCAATAAAAATGATAAACAAGCCTCATCATTGCTCCTTCCATTACTTTCTATAGCAGCAATCCTAGTTAAAATGAATGACTGATTTGACAGACTTAAAAGATAATCAATCCTTTTATCCAGCAAATATCCAAATGAAATCCTTACCTTGAAGTTTGGCGAGAAGTAGCGGTTAGCTTTGTCTTTGTTGGCCTTGTCCAAGTCGTTCTTAGTGAGCGTCAGGATGAGGTAGTCCCTGTCCCGGTCGCTTTCCCTGCACTCGGTGCTCTGCGGCTGGCCCTGGCCCGGTGCCGGTACCCCCTGCTGGCTGTCTGCGTTGTTCACCGCCCCGTTCTCTATCTTGTCCGCGCTCTCCTCTGGTCCAGGAATGAAGAACGTGTTCACCCAGAAGTGAAACATTTTGTCCTGAAGGGCAGAGTTAATGAGATGTATTGAAAAATTGGGCGAAACAGAATTCAAAAAGGAACTAAATACGGCTGGTGTTTGTTATTGTCAAATCTCAATAAAAAAATAAAAATAAAAAATGTAACCAACAATGTGTTAGTCCGTCTCTAAGTACTTCCAAACTTCCCTACCCACTGTCTGTGGCACTCAGCTTCGAGCCCATTTGTTTCTACTGAAGATGTGAATGTTTAAAAACTGCTCCAAGTTTTTTATTTTTTTAAATAATTATTATTATTATTATTATTATAATAACAGAGCTTTTAGCCACTGTAGTTTTTAACTTTGCCAAAACCCAAGTACATAAAGCATTTGTTGGGGACTATTTTCAACTGTGACTACACATTTGTTGCGTTACTGAGCAGTTATGGCAGCAGGACGGATTGACTCAAAATAAACTACAGTGCCCTGCTAATGCTAATGAAGTAACGTTGGAACTAATAACATTGGCTAATTGTAGGGGTGGAACGGTACATGTATTCGTATTGAACCGAAACGGTACGGGCATCACGGTTCATGAATTAACACGGAGAATACACGGTATAAAAATTATTAAATTAATATTAAAATTAATTTGCATGCAATTAAACTTGCGTGCAAATTAGTTAATGTAATGCGGAACTACCGTTAGATACGCGGGTTCTAGGGACACCTAATCTGTAGCCCTGCCTTAGCTCTGAAGCTAGCCGAGTTCTCCGCCTACATGCAGTTTTTTGACAGGTCGACGGTCTAGTGAGTGAGTCAGAGATAGCAGCACGAAAGGACGAGTATGGCGAGTGGTGGCGACCCACAAGAGTTCCCCGCTGGCCTCTTTAAGATTGTAAGTTTGGGAAAACTTCGAGACTGTATGGCTGCAGCTTGGAGCCTCCCGTGTCATGCACTCTCATCTCATGCCCTCCCGCCTGGTGCCTTCCCCGCCTCGAAAACTTCAGTCTTTGGGTCAGTTACAGTAGTACATGCGAGAGAGTGGTGGATAAGACGAGGACTGTGTGTCGGCACTGTTCAGCAGTTGTTGGGTATGTCACTGGATATACATATAACATGCATATCCGACGCCATCACCCAGATGTACCAATCACTGGAACGAGACAATCTGTCCAACTTCTCCTCCCTACAGTGCTTAACTTGTGTTGACTTCGGATCACACTGACCCGTTTTAAAATTTTGTTTTATATCAGAAAATATGGGACGTAGAAATAAGCGCTGAAAATGTGTAGAAGAAAAACTTAAAAAACTTTGGAAAAACCAAAGAAATTATGAAAAAAAAGGCGTCAAAAAAAAAACCTTGTTTTCTTCAAGGAAGACAACACAAGGGTTAACCAGCATTTAGACACAAATACAAACAGGGCTTCAAGTATTTGCTGCATGTACTCGAACCTCGTTACAACATGCCATCCACATATTTTTTTGTCGTTTATGTAATTTGCACTTTCATAAATAAGAGATGCCGTTTTCAGTTTTATAGCTGATTGTCTTATTTTGTTTACAAGTCACAGATGGAGTCTGGAGATGATGTGGGGTACTTATTGTTTACATCTTACTTTACATACTTCAGGCTGTTGTAGCTAGCTCAGAGGAGAGACTGGATGACACTAGGTGGTACAGCCTGAGACATGCACAATATAAAAAAAATTGCCTTCTGCATTCTACTGAACGGTGATGTCTGAACCGAGGTATGAACCGAACTGTGACTTCTGTGTTCCACCCCTAGCTTTTGGACAAGGAAAGAGGTCTATGGCAGAGAGTAATACACTATATCAGGCTTTTGCAAGAAAAAACAACTTTTTTCATGGGATTTGTTAATGAAAAAAATCTCCAAAAAAACAGAATGCCACCAGCCTTGTCCTTTTTAAAAAAAGCATAATTGTTGGCAGCGATCTACTTGAGAAAATGCTTAAATAAATGCCTATTCATTGTTCTTTGACCTAGCAGACGTCATGACAAATCAACAGCTTAAATAAGCTCTTCATGACCGACAGAAATGTGTCAAACTAAGTTACAATGAAAGCCCCTGAACACACAACTAACCTTCTTCATCATCTTATTCTGTTTATGGAAGAACTCCACTTTGATGTCTCCACAAACTGGCAGCGGCTGGGGGAACTCGAAAAACATGTGCTTGTCCTCGCGCCGCGTCTGAGCGGGGTTCGACGTGTGAATCTTCACTTTTAGCTGGTACACCACAAACTGGGGATCTGCAAAAAGGTCAACGTTGCACCAACGTTTGGGGGGGGTGGGTGGAAAGATTGAGAGATTTGTGTGGAGAAGAGACAGAAAACACAAGAAGAAGAGTGAGTGACAGGAGGAGTAGGGAGTGAATAAAAAGGGATAGACATGACAGCAGCGTTATACGAGTTTGACAAAAAGAAACAGCACACCACCACCTCCTCCCCCCTCTGAATAAGTGCAAAATAGTATATTAAAATTAAGGAGGGGAAAGGGAAAGACCACACAATGTTAACACCCAAAGAGACCCAGAACCAGAGGCATATGACCCTATTCTGACAGACGGTCTTGGACCGGCGCAACACGTTACATATAGAAGAATTTGAACCCTTCTATTTTCCTGCTGGGTGGGAGTGGTGCTGGAGATAACATCATATACCTGTAAACTAGTCCTATATCCTGCTAGGCAACATGCCTACCTCAGAAGGCTCCTGCCTACTGGATCTCTGGGGCCATATAAAAAAGGCAAATGAGTGAAATGATAATGGATGAAAGGCTCATTTACCCCAATGCCAATTCCCTTTCTTGAAGCCCTGAGGGGTCGGCTCGCTCCTGTTTTTAAAGGTACTGTCCCCTTAGAGAGAAAGAAGGAGATTATCATTAACAGGACCTGGCTGGCCTGTCAGGGGCTTGACAGCTCAGCAGGCACAAACAACAGCTCTACACAAATATTTACAGATATCAGCATCGACATAGCTTTTCTTAAAAACAACATATAGTATGTGGCTTAAAAGTGGAGTTATGCATCTTAAAACATTTGACGTGGTGGATTGTGAGATGCACAAAGGGGAAGGGCGTACTTGACTTCGCTGACAACCACAAAACATTTGAGTTGTCTTTTGTGGAAAAAAAAATAAAAAACAGAAATGTGTGATGTGGAGTGTATTTGTAACAGAATTATCAAACTTGCTTCTTTTTTTACAGCTATGGTGAGCTCAAACCTCTGTGTGTGTGTGTGTGTGTGTGTGTGTGTGTGTGTGTGTGTGTGTGTGTGTGTTAAGACGTCAAACTCAGAATAGGGCCTTTTTCAAGGGAGTGTTAGAAGGAAATACAGTCAGGGAATATTCAGCACAGCCAGGTGTTAAGGGTGAAAAAGCCACAGATAGTTTATAATGGACAAATCAGATACATGAAAAGGCACAACAGTGTGTGTCTCGGACACATTATGAGAAATAAAAAACATAATAGAGAACTATTAAACCGAAAAAGGGTCATTATCTGCTTAGAAATTTCACCAAAGGTCTCACAAATGTCTCCGTTTGGGTGACTTAAGTTGAATTACGGTATAAGTTAGAGGATATGGAAAGCTAAAATCAGTACTGATGTTAAATGATAACGTTTTGGTTTCAGTACACTTTTACAATCACGCATATTACTAGTCAAACTGCTTTGTGTCTGTGCCACTCTGCCATTTAACACAGTGCCAGTGTTTGCGCACACACCATTTTACAACAAAGTCCTACCACTCAAGCCAAGCAAACACGCAGTGATAGGTAAACGCTGAAAGACTGAGTGACTGAAACCAACTACAGTGACTTAACACTTGTATGTAAAAGAAAAAAAAGTAAAAAAAAAATCACTGACTAAACTGACCTTTACTGACTTTTAGTTACTTCCTGGTTACGTGTGAGTAAAGCACACAAAGCATATCTGGCTGTGACTGTACTGTCCGGTGTGTGCGTTTACTTCCCTCGTGCAGCGCTTTAAGTGTTCTACTCTGTTTAAACAGTGCATATTGTAATTTCTCTGAATACTGTGCACAGAAAAGTATTGCACAGCAGAAAATGAACAAATGAAAGCAATGCTTATTTAAAAAAAGGCTCAAATGCTCAACTTTGAGTTTTAAGATTTTCTCTTCTCTCTTTTCTATTATCTCAAAAACCTTTTATCAATGTTTGTTTTTCTTGAGTGGGAGAAGTCAAAGAACAGACATCCTATGATCCTGATAACATTTGAAAACGTCATGACAAATAGAGGTGATCTGATTGAAAACGTAATTTTTGTGGGCGGAGAATGAGTTGGCCTTGTTGGAAGCAGCAGTAAGAGGACTTAATCAATAAGAAGCTGCCCTTGTGAGTCAAAAAAGGTCTAAAAATACTACAGCGAAATTCGGCCACCCGGTACAGGACGACTCAACTCTACCATCGATGACCGGTTCTGTTCTATGGTGCTGAACCGCAGCGTGGGTGAGCCCTACAGTGCACAGCACATCCAAGTCTCTCGTTCCGTTTGAACAGCGCTATGCATGCCTACGCCCTAGTTTGGAGTTAAAGTTGAACATGAGCGTGACTCACTGCAGGTGCCCCCGCTGAACATAGGGAGAGTCTCGAACACCATTTTGTGGAAGAGGAGAGCCACCGGCTTGTACTCTAGCTGGTTCTTCAGTAGGTAGCTGTAGTAGTAGACGTAGCGGCGCTGGCTCGGGATCGTTACTCCCTGCAACAACAGTGACAATGTTTTAGAGATCCTGAACGTACAAAATGGTTGTCTCTTTTCTGCGTGTGATCCAAGTGTTTGCAACTAGAGTGGGAGCAAAAAAAATGACTCAACAACTTCGATGATCAAGTCACTTTGAAAGCAAACAACGCCAAATATTATCTGTGACCAGCTCCTTAAAAAAGGAGTATTTTCTGCTTTTCTCTGTTTTACCTAGATTATTGTTTTTAGTATACATTACCTTATATAGATTTTGGAAAAGCAATTTCAATAGGTCACCTTAGAATCTGGGAAAATGCTATTTTCACAATTTTCTGATAACTGGACAAAACTAAATAATCTGCAGACTTATCGATAATGGGAAAAAAATAAAATAAAATAAAAAATAAATCAGGAGTTTCAGCCCTAGTTGCAACAATTGATCTGAAGTGATAAACAGCTGCCGTGTTGAGACATTTGGTCTCAGATTGACATATCACCTTCTTGTCCCTTGTCCTGACTTCACCATAAAAGTCAAGCGCTTCTTGGGCCTCCAGGAATTTGCCTCGATGGAGGAGATAGGCGCAGATCATGACTCCAGTGCGGCCCTTCCCGGCCTTGCAGTGGATGGCCGCCACGTGATTGTCATCCTCGCTGAGCCACTGGTCCAGGTCTTCACAAAACGGCTTAATTAGCTCCAGCTGAGGAGGGTTGTGGTCTTCGAAGGGGTACTGTGCAACTGATGCGTGACGGGACGCAAAGTTGTAACCAGAGAAGAAAAGAAATGAGGACACCGATCAAGTAGGTCAGAGGGGACAAGACAGGGAGGAAGACACGCTAGACATTTTGTGGGATTTCTTTTTTTTTTTCCCCTCGACCTTGTGTGTCACCAGGCTTTTAGGTCAGACTGAGAAAAGCATCTATGGAACACATAAAGCAGCCTACCTCTGCAGTTAAATTTGGCAGCGTCGTAGTGTCTTTCTGCACAGCTGAAATGGGAAGAAAATCAAGTTAGCAAACACACAGAGGAAGTTATTAAGCGAACAAAGAGCAGTTCAGGTATAAAAGAAAATGTGGAACACTTACAGGTTGTAGATTTTGTAATGGTTTTTATGCTTTGAATCCAAAAACCTGTTTGCGGGAGAGAACAATATATTTATGTGCCAGGGCAAAATGAATGGACACAAATGTTCTCTAATTAAATGCCTCTTTCTTACATTTCCCTTTCTATTATCACATAACTCACCGTACTACATCGTCTATATTGTTTCTGTACACGCCTTCGAGTCTCTCTGCTGGAAAGCCCATTGCGATGATGTTTGGGTAGATATCTGTTTAGGCAGGGGTCAAGGTAATGTACATTGTGCATGACTGTGGAAATCAAGCCTATTCAGAAAAGAAGGCATGAAAGCAGCAATACCGAGGGGCCCAGCGCCACAAATCTAGAACTGGAAGAATAAGTAGGTCTGCCTATGCTTTCAAGAGCTATGTAACAAGACTAAAAAAAATGAAATGCATTTCTTTAGTTGAAAGAAGTTACAATGCGTAAGAATATAAGCAGAGGATAAAAAAAAGTTTCAGCCAATGTCAACATGAGGGTGTCAATGTAGTTAAGGATAGATGGGAGCACATAGAAGGGGTACTGATCTGTGTGTGTGTGTGTGTTGTGACAGATGGCCTTGACAGTTAGAAGCAGGCAGAGAGGATGGGAGTAACAGCTCTCCTGCACGAGCCAGGCCCACATGTGGGTGCACGAGGAGAGTCTCCGCTCCCTGACCTGCATTTATTTTTAGAGCCCAAAGTTATATTGGGATGATTGCAAATGTTCGGCTTATCCCTCTTTCAAGCTCAGCCGGAACAATTTGAATATCTATGAGATCGAACGTGGGGAACATGAAGACGCACAGGTAGAAAAGGGTTCATTAGACAAAAGTCTTTTGTGTTACGACTTGCAGGTTGCACATGCAGCAGAAGGAAGCTGTGTTTCTATGACATGCGGTGATGGACAAGACAAGTGCAAAGCAACACTTGGCGAACCGCATGCACCTGATTCCACTACAAGTCCAACTTCTATTTGCACCACGTTGCTCGTGCTACACCTGCCTTTAAAAGTTGCACTACATCATCAAATGGGCCTCAATACTTCAGATAGCTCAGGATAGCGATGGAAAATGTCGTAGCCAATTATACGGTGACATACATACATACAATGTTAAAGGCACACATGGGTGTCATGTTGCAGAGAAAAGAATAATTGAGTTGGCGCGCATGTCTTTGAGGCTCGGCTGCAACGCCTACCTGTAACTGAAGTCTGCTTGTCGCCATAGCTGTGGGATTTCACACTTTAACCACTGACTAAAGGGCAACCTTTTCTTACACTTCCTGTGCCACGGTGTCAAAAATAGAAAAGCTGAATATTTCTAATTGGATGGGTTGGTTTCATTTTGAGCAGACCTATTTTCCCAGAGTCAAATCACTTTTTGACTGGTCAGAAAAATTTGACACACGCATCTGACAACTCTGGCTTAGCTAGTGTGCATGTGCAAAAACACACAAGAACAACCCTTTCCATGGTGCACTGTTCCATCAGTAGACCTGCTGGTATAGAAACATTTTTGGAATCCAGAACATATAGACACATATCCAAAGATTAAAGTGCCCATATTATGAAAAAAGAAAAATCTATTTTTCTGGGATTTGGAGTGTTATTTTGTGTCTCTGGTGCTTCCACACGCATGTAAACTTGGAAAAAAAATCCATCCATGCTGTTTTGAGTGAGATACAGGTTTCTGAATGTGTCCTGCCTTCAGTCTCCGGGTGAGCTGTTCAAAATCTGCAGGGCTTTCCACGTCAGTAGCCGAGACGAGGTGGCTAACCGTAGCATGCAAGCGCTAGCATGCTAGCGCTAGCATGCTAGCGCTAGCATGCTAGCTCGTTCTCAATGGCAAAACACTACTACAACACACACTAGTTCACCATAATCTACAAAAGAACTACTTACATGTCCCTATTCTGCAGGTATTCCACGCAAAGTTGGAAGTGTGCCCTCGTTTAGAAGAAGTCTCCGGGCTAATCCTGCTTGTAATAACTGAAGTTTTAGAAACAAACAGCTAGATGATGTGATCTTACCTAGCTACTGCGCATGTGTGCCTCCCAACAAGGATGGGATAGAAGTGCAATGCCTGACTCTGTAGCTAAAACAGAGACCTGGACACAGGGTGAAAAGAGGATCTGCAGCAATGTGCATTACAACAAAAATATGGTGTTTTTCGAAAATTAAACCATGTAAACCTATTCTGGTACAACCTCAAAATACAATGATGAACCTGAAATGAGCATAATATGGTCACTTTGATGAAATTTCAAACATTTTTAGCTGGAAAACAAAACAAAAACAAATGATGATATTCAACCCCTGTAAAAAGAAATTCATTGAGTGCCCCAGTGCAGCTTCATACAGCTGAGGTTTTGTCAACACAGGTCTTGATACATGAATTCCACAAGCCCAATAGCAAATCTATGCCATTATTTGCATACAGCCAAGCTACTTCCCTTTAGCTCAGGACGGAGAAGCCTATCTGTACATACTGTGCCATAATCCCATCCATTAATGCCACCTAATTAGGAGCCAAATACAGATTTTCTATGCTATTTTGATTGGCTATGCCAACACTTGGACATACTGGCAAAGTGATCCCAGTCACTCTATTCTAAAAAAGCTCCAGAGCTCCCAGGAGAGCCTCAGCCCAGGGCATGGGGGGGGGGGCTTGGTCTCTGCAGCTGGGAGGAAACACACATACGGGACCCCCGACGGAAGCTCCAAGTAGGAGGGAAAAAAAAGAAAGAAAATCTGCCATTTCACACATGCCTTTTCTTTAAAGCCATCCCTGCCTTAGCTCTATGCACATGCCAAATCCACAACTGAGAGCAAGAGGGGGGGGGGAGGGAACGGACGAGCGCTGAGTGAGGAGGGGGTGGGGAGGACAGGAAAGGAGGAGAGCAGAGGAAAGGGGGCAAGCACAGGGAGGGAGAATTAGAGTGTGAGTAGTAAAGAAAAAGAGCAAAGGAGAGGTGGTGGGTTGAGAGGGTAAGAGCTCTCAGACAGCAACGCTGATACAAGATCACTGGTAACTCTATTTTAAGGGCAATTCCCAGAACTGTGATACTGCATTACATAACTGCAGCGAGCCCATATTGTTTCTAGACACCATGCCAAAAATGATAAAAGGGATGGTTAGAAAGGGCCCACATCTGAACAAGAAAAGACATCAAGCCAAAGAAAGATGCCACTTTTGAGTGGCGTGCACCTTTCACACCTGCACAAAGCTCTAGAGACACAAGTCATGCCACAAGCTTTACCACATTAGAAAAGCAGGTGAGAAACATCTGATCAAATATTGTGATGCACACTTCAGCATCTGCAGTCAAACATGCATCCCAGCTGACACCTCTGTTCAATATGTTATTTATAGCGGCAGTATTGAGTCAAGTAACTAGCACTCAGCTTCACATTTACATTCTTCTACAAAAAACACAAAAACGCTATAGAGCAACATTACCAAGTTAATGTAACAATTACTGATCATAACCAGAGCAAATTATGTCCATAAATAACAAGGCCTGTTTAAATTACATGCTGAACGGATTCAGATACGGCTGCAATTTAGAATCATTTTCATTATCTATTAATTTGCCCCATACCCATCCGACTAGTCATTAGTTCTATAAAAGGGTCAAAAAAGTAGTTAAAAAATTGGCCATTACAATTTCCCAGAACCCAAGTTGGCATCTTCCAATGCCTTGGTTTGGCCAATAACCCAACAGTCCAAAACAAAGATTTTTAATTTAATATCATGTAAGACTGAGAAAACGGGCACATTTTCACATTTGAGAAGGTGGAGGCAGTGAATTTCTGCAATTTATATTAAAAAAAAAACAGCAACCAATTATCAAAATTGACTCATCCATTATTCATCTACTTGTTTCAACTCTGAAACGAGAAATATCAAACTCAGGACTCAAAAGGCCAAAAAGGATTTCTGAAATCCTGATAAAAAGTCAAATGTACATCCAACTATAACCATAACCCTCTCTCAGTACTGTCACACATTACATTTTGCATTCAGTTGTCCATGGTCAACCACATCAGTTGCTAATCTAGTTTATCACCAGCCAAAAACCTAAAAATACCAACTCCAGTACCAGTGGTACTGCACTAGGGAACCAGGTCAACTATTATCAGTGGTAATAGATGAGAAATGAGTCCTGCAGAGGGAACTGAAATAGCAATTCTTAAAGCTGGAAATGATTGTATCTCCATAAAAGGGAAAGAAATTTGTTAATTTGATTTTCAAAGTTAAAATCCATCAATGAATACTCACCCATAGAGGACACAGGTGAGGCAAGGGTGAGTGTACATCAGGGATGTTAGTATTTTCAGCTACTTGCATCATACACCAGAAACCTACCCTATATTCTATCTAGATTTATAAACATGAAACATTAAGTAGAAAGATATTCTGAGATGAATACTAGACACCATCTACCTGCCTTCAAACAACAACTAATAAAAGGAATTAAAAAAAAAAAAAAAAAAAAAATAAAAAAAATACTACTCAATGCCACTAACAATTTCACAACCTCAAGCTAGGTCCACCGCTGGGTGACTGGTATGCAAGTTAAATGCCCTGTCGTTCTTTCAAAACACGAACTAATGTCCAGTGAAACGGGGCTTTCCAGCAATAATATGACTGTGACATGTATGCGTGCTGGTTTGACAGATCCACCATCTTTCAAACATGCTGGGTGACAGCAAAGCTGCGCTCTCTGATCAACTAGCCAGCTCGCTAAGTTAGCAGGTAAGCTAACTACCTCACGTTACTGCACTGACATGTCTGGTTCCAGTTCTACTACTCAATGCAACTATTACTCATTACTAGTTAATGTTCCGGATGCCGGATAAACATAAGGGACATATGAAAGGATACATGTTAAGTCCAGGTCGAACCCATCTTCTTGATATCTCCTTTTGTTCCGGCTGACCATTTCTTTTATAATCGCAGCCATTGTAATGTTAGCAGGTGACAGGAGTCTATATGGGGGTAACGTTATGGTTAAATGATGAGAACAGTTTTTTCCTAGTATTTGTTGTATTGTCGTGTATGTCGCAGTCAGTGGGTCAGCTCTCCGTCGCCGGCTGCTCTCTGAATTCTGCAGGTCCTCGCAGAGACGTGCTAGCCAGCGGAGCTAGCGGTGGCTGTCGGTAGGATTAGAAAGGCTTCCTCTGGATCATAAAGACGGGCCTTACTCTGCTCCTCCGTGCAGGCCCGACTTTCCCAATCCTGCAAATCGTCTTGCAAACACCCCCGAATTAAATACATGCAGTTGTCCTTTAGATGCCAGACACGGTCCAAGCCGATGGCTCAATCGCAGCAGCCGCGATTGACAGCGAGAGGATAGAGAACTCACCGGTTCCCGAAACCCGTATCCAGTCACTCAGATGTAGCTAGCTCGCTAGCTAACGAGTTAGCTAGCGCAGCTATGCTAGCTCCTTTTTCGATCCAAAAGCCTCCTAACGATTCAACATTGTCATCGACTGATTTCCAAGAACACATCTGAAACAAGTGACAGGCTCCACCTTAAATGTATATAGACTATACAAAGATCAGAAATCTGCACAGATTGGTTTGACAGTTGCGTCCCGGGGAATCATCGTTCTTCTTTTCTCGTTCCTCTCGCTCCAGCTGAACTCTCAGGCTCCCATCATGGCCTCCACCGAAGGAAAAAAAGAAGGTAGAGCAGGCTGGGATTTTAGAACAAATATCCCACCGCCTTCACTATATAGTTCCACAGTTTAATTTAAACCGGCAAATGCAGCATTAACTCATATTGTTTCAACAATAAATATTAGAATCCGATGAACAACTACTTACATATGTAATCGTTTTAACCCTAAAAAGCGCAACAATCGAGTTATTTCGTGCTTTTGGCGGAAGGATAAAGTGAGTCCGCATGCGACGCTCCCTTCTGTCAAACTGATCACGTGTGGCTGTAATTAGGGAAGTTTCCAACCTAATGTCACTTTTCGCGGTTTAAACTGTCATTTTACAAAAATATTTTTGTAACATATCAGTTCATAAGACATAGATATTAGGTTTACAATGGAAACTAATATACTTTGCAGTACATTCATTGCCTTCTTTAAACAATGTCCTCAAATCAATCCTAAATTATAATACCAACGTTGTTAATTGCATGGACCATAGACTGAAATGTAGTTTACGTTGTTGGATGCATCCAAAATATTTATCTGGAATAAATTCTAGGTTAGGGCTCTACATGGTTTGGATTAGATCTGAACCAGTTAGTTAAATAATCAATTAGTCAATCCACAGATAATGAAACATTTTGATTATCGATTAGGCTAATTGGGTTTTTTTAAGTGCCAAAAATTCACTAGTTCCAATTGCCGTTTGCCTTTGACATTAACCTTCATGCCAGTACTGAACACCTGAGTGGAAATGTGACTTTATCACATTTATATGGTGTTAAAATACAGAAATATTAGGCCTGTATGACACAAGAGATTTACACCAGTAGCTGTCCTGGTCATTTCTCTGTGACATGACATGTTGGAGGTACAGTAGTTGGAGATTTTATAAAGTACTGAAGGTGCAGTTCAGCAGATTCAAATGGGGTTACCTGGAACATCGCAGATTAAATGATCTCATCCCATGTGAGGCTAATTTGGAATCTGCTACAGTGGAGACTGGTTCTCCTCATAGAAGAACACTCATCTCGTAGAAATGTAACCCCTACAGCTGAAAAAATTAATCAGTTCATCAAGTTCACGCAACCATCTCAAGTATCATTTGAAAGTGTCTCAGGAGCTCATTAATCTGTTATAAAAGATTTGGCTGGCAAAGCAAATCCAGAACCAACCCCAGTTTTTACATTGTAAACAAAATGTGCAAAAGATAGACTATTAGACCATTTTAAAGAACATCTCCACTGTTGACTGCTACTTGCCAAAGTTCACCCTTCATTTAACAGAAAGACAGAGTTTTTTCGGAGGCTATCAATATGGACATAACTATCAGTAGGTCTGGTGTCAGTGAGAGACGTTATCATGATGCGTGTTGTTATCAAGCCTACCTCCGGTCAGAGAAACCCACAGTGACTGTGCCCTTTTACATACATTTACAGTAGTACAGTTGTTTTGTATTTTAGTGTTTTCCTGTACCACTTCTTGCCAGCAGATGGCAGCACTGTACTTTTGGCTTTGTAGCTCCAGAATGCCACACTGCCTGGTCAACTTTAACCTTCAGTTGATAAGTATGCACCTTGTACACACAAAAGTTAACATAAGGTGTGTTGCATAACCAGTGGCACATAGACGAAATCAGGACAGAGGTATCACTGAAAAAAAAAAAACCCACTTAAATCCATAACATTAACATTGTTTAGTTTACAGTACACAATATATCAGTATTCATCATAATAAAACGCTTCATTACTGCATTTGTCTTCCTAAAATTGGAGGTCTTTATTACATGAATGCACATGCCCACTTTATAAAATAACACAAATCTCAGAGACATTTCAGGCATACGCCAGCAAGAGATTTAAACGATTTCTGTTTTATAATGTTGACATTTGAGAGAAAGGCACTTTCACATTATAAATAAAATCTATGTTGTATTTTACAATAATACGAAATGTTGACATGATGAATTAATTAACATCCATACATGTAAACCAAAGAGGCACTGTAGGTAGTGATACAACTGCAAGTAACTTTCAATCAGGTCATACAAATAACTCAACAGACCGTGATATTATTGCCATAAAATGTTTTTTTTTTTTTTTTTTGCATCCCTCAGATAGAACATGCAAATATTAAAAATGATTTCATGTCTTGGAAAATGTGCTCCTAAATAAAATTAAAATAAAAGAATCTCAAGTTACCTTTAAATACATAGTTTAAGTTAAAATGCATATAAACATACAATATATTTATAAATCACATAGTTTTATAGGAATGTCAAAATGGAATGATTTAATTGCTTAAGACAACTTTTTATGATTTGGTGAAGACTTGGACGAAACACCCACCCATACCAGAACGACTCATAATTCAAAGCAATCTAAATAAGTATTTTTTTATAAGATAAAAAAAAAAAGAATCTATTTAAAATACTCCTGGAGTGGTGGGTGTTATATTTAACACTCCTTATAAATCCTTCTGCAGAGAGGTGTAGTACTCGACCAACACCTTCCAGGCCTTGGGGGCCATGAAACCGTCTGGAGGGTTGTCTCCACTTCGAGCCAACTTCCTCATCTTGGTTCCAGAGATGAACTCAAACTCAGCATGTCTGAGAAAGTGAGGAATGAGGAAAGGGCAGTATGGAGAGAGTGGACAGGACAGGTTATTAGTGTTGTAAACTATTATTATAATAATAATAATAATAATAATAATAATAATAACAACAACAACAAATCATATGATTAGGCCATAATTATATCTGCACAGAAATACCAAAAGGTGAATATAAATCTACAAGACTTAGCCTCATAATTTAGGGCGTTGTCTTAAGATGTATACTACAATCTGCTTGTAGTGCCACCAAGATAAGATGCAGGGTCACAGGTGGTTCACATATCCATGAAATTCATGTTTTAACTTGAAGAATTTGGGCTTACAAATCTTTCATGTTTTGGCTTGAAAGATTTGGGCCTACAAATGTGTGCAGGAGGATGTAAAGTAATGCTGTATCCGAATTTCAGAGCAAATCTGAAAAATGTGGTGAGTACTAAAGATTTACTGCGCTTTGTCGTTCGCATTTGCTCCAGTTTTCCTGCAATTGGGTTCACAACAGGACACCAATGTCAGTAGAGTCCAGGTTTTATATTAAATAAACTATAAGACAAAATAAACATGTAGTAGACAACAGGACATACAAGAAAAACCTGCATACTGTATTTCTTCTTTTTTCTTGACTTACCGTTCTGGGTCGAAAAAGTCCATAGCCGTCTTTGTCTTGTTGTAGGCAGCAACCCTGAAAGGGATGATCTCCACAGAGGTGAGCCCAGGCGCCATGGTGAGGACTTTGCCTCCGTGGGTGGGTTCATACAGGTCCTGCTTAGTCTCCGGGTGAGGAATGCCTGCAGGGTCCCTGCCAACAATGTAGAAGTTTGCTCCAGCGACCATTCTGGCTCTACAGTGCCACTGAACCTGATAACACATCGGAATATATGCAGCTTAATATTAAATCACACATACATATCATGGTTAAATGGTTGAACAGTATAAAGCCAGACTGATCGTAACCTCTGCTTAAACAATAAGCCACCACTACTTCTCACCTCTGTGGGTCCAGCGTACATCATAGGTGAGGGGAAGATGGCAACAATGGTGCTGGCTGGGTCCAGGATGCCCTCCTCCAGGACAGCGGCATGCTGCTTCATCCGCCAGTCCAGAGGCACATCGTCATCTTTGGTCCAGCCGCCCAGTGGGTGCAGTAGGAGGACTGGATTCTTGTAGCCTCGCTTCAGCAGACGGCGTTTGGTGTCCTGCATCAGCAGGGCGTGACCATTGTGGACCGGGTTACGCAGCTGGAATGCGAATACGGCATCTAAGGAGGACAACATGGATGACCACAAAATAAAGTTCACATCACAGTATTTGTAGTAATAGCAGCAGTATTACAGTAGAATAGCAGCAAGATATTTTAGGAAAAAAAAATAAAAGTATATATTTCTGAACCGTTTAAAAACTTAGTTCTTCAGTAGGAATTAAGAAACTTGGGCGTGAGAGCCACAGACAAAATAGTGAGAGACAGACAAATAGATTGCTGGTTTTGGTCTTTTCATGAGGTTTGATACCAATAACAAAACAGACTATTTTCAGCCTAATTTGTTATGTTCACATGAAAAACATGCTTGCACCAATGACAAAACTCAGGATGGGACCACTGAGCAGCAAAAAATACAGAAAACAAAAATTAAGAAAATACATACTGTATTGTGATGCAGATAAATAAATGGCACAATGTTGAACTCAACAATCACATCAAAGTGAGCGGTTGAGAGTAAAAACAGGTGATCATATTTCATAGTTTTTTAGAAAGATACTATATGTCTCCACCGATCACAAACCTCACCATGCAGCTTTAAATTTACCATTTTACTTTTTCATCTGGTCCTTTGTCAAGTGCGTCTGAAAGACAAATGGTGCACTGCTAAATACATTGCTTTCATGTTTAAGTTTTTAAATTTTTTCACTAGGTGCAATGGATAATTTATTTATGCAATTGTATTAATCGTAAGTAGCTACTTACAACACATGGCATGCCCATGTGTTTTATTTTTTCATTTATCCTTTATTTAACCAGAAAGGTCCCATTGAGATACAATAGCTCTTCTGCCATGGAGTCAGGTCAAGATCAACAGCAAAACAAAACATGTTTTAAGTACAGACAGGGACAGATAACATCACAAAAACAAAGAGCATACCAAAACATTCCAACAGACACAAAACATACAGAAATCAGAGGCTCAACAATCAGGGCAAATACCTGCACCTGTTAAAAAACAATAGGTCTGTAAACAATGTGGAATTTTTACTCTCCTTTTTTTTTAAAGATTATTTTCTTGGGCATTTCCACCTTTAATAGACAGGACAGTTCAGATATGAAAGGGGAGAGAGAAGGGGAAGACATGCAGGAAACCGTCACAGGTCGGACCCTCTGCGTGAGGAATAAACCTCTATATATGTGCGCCTGCTCTACCAACTGAGCTAACCGTCCACTCTTTACCCTCTTTTGACATGCTTAATTTTTTTTTAAAGATGTCAAGAAGGGGTAAAGATTCCAAGTTAAGTCGGCCAAGCTTTTGAGGTGAGAAATGAAAAGGCAGATTTACTTAGTTCTGTTCGGATGGTTGAGACCATGAGGGAATATTTCTCTGATGATCTAGTGTTATAGCTACTGGAGTAAAAAGTCAGTAAACTGGACATGTACTGCTGTAATTTTCCCGGTAAAGCTTTTGCGATAAAAAATTACATATTGGGTTTTTCTCCTTAAAACACAGTGAAGTCCACAGAACCATTTCATAAAGATGTGTATGGAAACTTGCACCAGATTTAAATGTAAAAAAATTAACATCTGCAGTAAATTAAAAGCAGTTGTTAAGGAAGCCATTGCCACTTTTAAAGATGGTGCCAAAGTATAAATAATGGTATCATCTGCATAAAGGTGTACCTTTGCTGGATTTAATCCTCCACAAGAAGATCATTTATATAAATATAAAATAAAATTTGTCTCAATATAGATTCTTTAGGAACACCCGTCTTTGCTGTTAGAGGAGCAGAGTTATAATTGTCTATGGACACAGTGAGTTCTACCAGTCAGTAGTTATGTGATTACGTAATTTCGACTTTCTAACCTGCTTTCATGTCTTTGAACTTCTGCTTGAGCTCTTGTGGAGTAAGGCGGTACTGGTCAAGTCCATCGTTCCATTTGATTCGCTCCAGGACCTCCAGGTCACCACCTACCAGCCAATCACCTCCCTCCATAACCATCTGCACAAGGTGATAAACAGAGAATTACTTTTTTGTGGACTCAAATATTTACCTGTAGGATTAATATTCAGGTACAATTATTACCATTGAACTAAATTTATTCTGGGGCTTGATTTATGTTTTGTTTGCCACAAAATCACAAAGTTCCATACTGACACAGCGGAAGTTAATAATCATGTAGGTACCAGTATCTTACTGTCTGCAGTGCAATCAGGTTGCATACATTGAAATTATAATTTTGTGTGTTGAAGACATTTGATGAATGCCTTATCACCTTAATGTAAGGGTGCTGTGCACAAGTGGTGCCCCACTGTCTGGCACAGCGTTCCTCCTTGCGGTGTTGGTAGAACTCTGGGTTCCTGAGAATAGCCACACGTGAACCCTGGTACTCCAGAGCTACAGCCGCACAGCCGTCCAGCTCCTGCTTGGTCTCGGTGCTAACAGGCAGGACGATGGGCACAGACAAGTTGATGGCCCCGCCTGAGACAAAGGAGGATGCAGTGATGTCAACCAGTAAACCAAAGCAAATATCATTTCAGAAATGTTAAAATAAATAAATTGCATAACGATTAAAACATGATTTGCACCATAAAATGTTATCGTCACTTAGGTTATCAGTTTGAAAGGGAACGAGCGGCTAGGTTAATGCTACACTGCTGTACGTGTCCTGGCAGGTTATGAGAAGAGTAAATGAATAACCAACCGTCTCTTACCATCCAGCAGGTTGCCAAAGTGTATGACCTGGAGGAACTCTCTCTCTCTCATGAAGCCCTTCAGAGGGCTAGCCCAGCCTTCCGATAAGACCTGCACCCATTGTAGATCCAACTGTGCACAAAGAATAATTACTCATTATAAACAGCATGAAAGACAATTAACTTATGGATTTAACTGTACTGATGGTATTCAGTGTATTGTAAATATCAATACTTTCACCAACAAATCTGTAATTACACTATGAACGAAATAATCAATGAATTGTGGAAGTAGGAATGCTGGATGCTAGAGTTTCACTTGTCACCATATGAGATGCTGCTGGATTATTTATTAACAATATATTAACTTCCTCACTAAACCATACCAAGATGGTCTGAGAAAACATGTTGCATAAACAACCAAGGATGAATAATAGACTGAAGATGGAGGTGTTACTTTTTTTTTTTCCTTCTTATTCTAAACACACAAATAAAGAGTGAAACAGAGCAAATAGAGCAGACCATTATGGGGTCCAAACAGCGGGGGATATTTATGAGCTCATCATAAGCAGCTCTCTGCCAAGTCCAGTATTGACCCCCTCGACAAAAAAAAGTAGCCTGTATACTGGAGCGGTGGGTTACCTTGGTGATGCTGATGGTGGGAAGTGTGTTTGCATCAGCCACAGTAAGATTCAACTTGTTCTCCATAACAAAGAGTTCATTCACCTCCTCCATGATCTCACCTGGTACAATGTTCTATATACAAGGAGAAAAAAGGAATAATTACATTATAGTTGGAAAAGGTTGGTCATGTAGGACTTCAACTAATGATTAATCAATTATATTCTATAGTATAAAATGGTAAAAAAAAATTCCCTGAGCCCAAAGTGACATCTTCAGATTGCTTGTTTTGTTGTTAACCATCATATATGACAAAGAAAAGCAGCAAATCTTTACATTTGAGAGGCTGGAAGGAGAGAACATTTTTGCTCTAAACAGTTTTACAGTTTTAGTTACCTCCACCAAGGAGGTTATGCTTTTGGCTTTGTTTGTTGGTTTGGTTGTTTGTCTGTCAGCAGGATTATGGAAAAAACTACTGGCCAAATCGAATGTAACTTGATAGAAGGGTGTATCATGGGCCAAGGAAGAACCCATTCAGGGTGGATACCCACATTTCTTTTTTTCAGGCATTAGTAACCAGTGGCATGGCTTGAGTTTTCCACTAGGTTTGGCTACGGCTTTATAAGTGGCTGTGTGTATTTTGGCCCTCTGTTGTTTGCAGCTGTTACCCAGGGTGACAGACATTCAGCGGCGATGTTCAGATGGTGAGGTGTTATGGATTATCATGTTATATGTATAGTATTATCATTACACCGCGTCACCCCCAATCTTTGCATTGTGCAATAAGTTTAATAGTGGTTCTGACTTCTGGTTCTAATAGTTTTGGAAATATATATCCAGATGGTTGTGGTTGCAGATTTGCATATCATAGAAGACTGGACTATTGGCCCTGGCGGAGGTCTGCTTTCTCTGAGTGCCCTTCAAGTTGTAAATATTTTGGCTATATTTTCTATATTTTTCCTTCAAACTTTCATTAGTGAACATGAGTTTATATTAGGTCTAAATGGCCCAGGAGATTGACTGTCAAATGTTCATTATACATTTTAAAATATTTATGCTACTAAGGAATACTTTTATCAATGTTGAGATTAAAGCCAGAATGAAAAAAATAATAAATTGTGCACTTTGTTATATTTATAAAACCTGCTGCATTATATCCAATATTAATTAGTATTTTGTCCTTCACAGTCCTGTTGGTTTTCTATCTTACCAGGTAGCTTTCTGCATTTACCTGTTGTTTGAAATGAATTAGTCACCATTAAAAGCTAGAAATAAACCAGCAGCTGGCTGCTTGTCAGAACTGTTCAGGTAGTGAGCCAAACACAGCTTGGTTTGTCCAGTGAGCAAGGCAGATACTGTATGTAGAAATTACTCAACTTGATAATAACATGCTGTGACACTTAATTAACACTTAATTGCTTGAATCTCTCAACAGCCACTTGCAAAAATATTTTAATATATAGTATGCATGTATTCATGACAGAGCAGGACATGATTCCTGATAGGGATCTGTATATTACTGCAACTACATTCCCGTCTACAGGAGGCCAACTTAAGAAAATATTTTTAGAAACTGGTCCTGTTGACACAGCATTGTTTTTATTTAAAAGTAAGTCACCTCTGCCTCAGTGACAGGGCAGTAAAAAGCATTTAGGCTACTCATTAACTTTATTAGCAACTTTTCCTTCAGCGAAGCTTGAGCCTTGGCAGCAGAAGCAATGTTACACTTTGTTTCTATGAAGGTCTTTATTGTTTTTTTTCCCCAAGAACAATATTTTGTTGTACGGGTTACACTTGTCCATCCAGTATGACTTTTGTAATGTAGATTGCGACAACATATAAACAAAAGTGTGGTAAACTGTATCTGTGACCTGGGGCCTGTTTCAGGAAGGAAGTTTAACAAACTCTGAGTCTAACCCTGATCTCTGAGTTGATTTACCCTGAGATGGGAAACTGAGTTTTCGGTTTTAGAACAGCTGATTTGAGTTGGTTCAATCAGCTCAGAGTAGGTTCACACCCGTGCACCACCACAATAAAAAGGCAGCATGAACGGACCCGTGATACTACGATTCACCATGGTAACAACCACAAACAACCGGGTCGGCGGAAATACTCATGCGCACATACAGCGAGTTTGAACATGTATTTTGTTAAAAAAGCAACACAGTGGCTGCTGCAAAAGAGAGAGAATTTGCATGGGAGAAAATTGATGCTAGAGTAAATGTGTAAGTTCCAATATAGTGTATTAATATCATATTTAATCATAAGTATAATATTACTGGTGAAATGGTACTGAACCTATAATCTATTTCATTTAGGTGCAATCCTGTGGGCGAAAAAGTCCTAGGCCTACTAATCCCATTCTGAGGCTGCAGCACCATCATCATCATTATAATTCATAATCTTTTATTTCAAAGGGTTTACATCATTCACCTGCAATACTGTGGAACTCCTTTTTAATGGCTCTTACTGGTTTGTGTGCAGGAAACACTACACAAACGTTTAAAAAACATTTCAGAGCTAGTCACAACGTAAAAAAACGTAATGCGACACAAAGAATCTGCTGGGATGTAGAGCATGTCCACGATGGGTGACATTAGTGATATAAGGACGGATAAGGTTATGTAGGCCACATAACTGATAGACTGGTAAGAAAAACGATACCGCTCAAATAGGTAGTTATTAAAATAGAAATTAAAATGCGTCGGGGCCTCAATATCATCTCCCGACGTATGTTTAACTCCCTGCGAAGTAATACAGCTTCTTCATCCACAGGATCGTCGACAAAAGTAAATGCCATGTTTTGAGAAAAAAAACATTTTATAGTCTGCCTAACACAGTTAATAAACCAACCCTGTTTTTTTATTCATGCATATAACAAACTGTGCTAAAATGCGCCTGATACAGACTGAATGAATGAATGAGGAAATGAATGCGTGCTGTGTCAGAGGGAGGAGACTGAGAGAAACTCGAGGTTTATTGAAGAAAACCTGCTCCCGACCAGGTTAGGTTCACAGACTCAGTTACCATAGTAACTGACTCTGAAGTGAAATTACCTCTCTTTCTGAAACAGAAAACCCAGTTTCCCTCATCTCAGGGTTAACAAACTCAGAGTTTTTACTAAACCTGCTTTCTGAAACCAGGGGTCTGTTGCACAAAAGTAGAATGAAGAAATCCAGGATAACTGAAAAAGCGCAGCTTGACTTAGTGTGATCCACTCATCGCGGCTTAATCGGTTGCACGTTTGCCGAGCCAGGATGAGAAGGTGAAGCTATGTCAAGCCATGTTTAGATAGCTGGGATAAGTGCACGTCCATGACTTTCTTAAAAAGACCACGGTATCGATCACAGATTTACTGATGCAGAAATGGAGAAGACGCGTGCGGCATATGTTTCACCCGCTGAGCAGCAGCTTTTAATGGAAAATTACGAGGTGGTGAAACATTTAATATGCAAAAAGGGAAATAGGCTACAGCTCTTGTTATCAGACAGAGAGAAAAAGCCCAAGAGACGATAGCGGACCGACTGAATGCATAAGGATTTAAAAAGATGTACTTACTAGTCACTCCACATTTTTACAAAGTTGTGCACTCTGTTTTAATATGCTTGTTTTATGTGTTGGTTGTATTGCTGTATCTGTTTTTATGTGCTAAATGTGCTGGTTTTACTGTAAAGTGTCTTTGAGTAGCCTGTAAAGCGCTACATAAATAAACATTTTATTATTTAGCCTACTTTGCCTTAAAAGTGAGCAGAAGGAATTAATGTTCCTCGGGAAATTTACCCTAAGGACTAGGCTTTATTTCAAACCCTTATTCATAATGAGAGAATATGTTTTACAACCATATGCACAAATCTCTATAAGCTATGTCTAATTTTAAATATCTTTCTACAATAAATGTTCATACAGAACAAACATGACTGGACAAAAACTAGAAAATTAAGTAAGTGACTTCAAAACACATTGTAAGCATATCTGTAAAACAATATAGCCTGTTATTCAGGGGTTTTTTTCTCACTCCCAGATGCGTGACAGCACCAAAATAAAAAGATTAAGAAGCTTTGTGGCATTCCAACACATTCCCAATCCCATCTCGTAAAATACTGACATTTGGTCAGGTGCCATTGTCGTTGTTATTGACGCTAAAAGTCTCCTTTAGAGTCCGCTGCACGGTGTGGGAGGATCCCCCTGCCTCCCCCCGCCTCTTCACGTTACACGGGGCAAATTTCACGGGGAGAGCAGCGGAGGAAAAGCCCCTTTCCTCAGAGCGGCAGCTGATTTAACACATGAGACTCCAGGATTAATCTTAGCCTGGCTGTTAGCCTGCTCTGGAGCAGGCTAGCTGCAAAGAATACATCTCCATGGTTACTTGGCTGGGTTTAATTCAACCTGCTTTTGTGCAACCAAGTCAAAGCTAAATTCATCCAGGATAACTTGAATATCCCGGCTTAATCCCTTATCCTGGTTTTGTGCAACAGGCCCCAGATCTGTTATTCCTTTGCATGTTTATAAATAATCCTTGAGTCAAAATGACACTGAGTACAAGCAAATTTTTTTTTTTCTTACAGTATCTGTGAAAGGCGTACTCGTAATGAAAAGATATAAATATCAGGTCGCTTTAAATTTGGACCCCGAGAGCCATGGAAGCCATTTTTGAATATGGCCACCAAATAGGTGCTAAATATGCCTGAATGTTGCAGGAAACTGATTCTCTTGATGATTGCCAATGGTGTGTTTAAGCTGATAAGATCAGATGTCAGAAGACTAACAGACATGTTTTTTTCCCTCTTTGTTTTTTATGGTGCATTTTAGCTTTTAATCTGAGAAAAACACAAAAACAAAATAAAAGCAGCATGGTCGTTAGCAGTACAGTTGACAGAGATAATGCTGCAGTTCAGGGTCACCTGCACAGGTTGTAGCGTTGTAACCTGAAAGCAATTTGTTTCACTTTTGTTTTCACATGTAAGATGCTCCCTTTTGTTACATTGTGAAATGACCTAGGCCTATACACTAAGCAGAAAAAATGTAATGGCATTTATTTCTTGTTTTTGTTTTTTAAGTTTAATTTATTTCTATGAAAAAGTGGATGACGCTGAAGAGTATCTTCTTCTTAACACAACTTCATTAAGTAAAATTTCTATCTCTGCAGAAGAAAAGTTTTCTTTTTTTCTTTTTGCTGGCCCTTAAGTATTTATTTTAATTTAGGAAACTGCCATCTATTATATAGAAAAGGGTGGCCAGGTTACGTGCGGGTTGCTGGGGGCAAAGTTTTATACTAAGTAATCCAATAAATTAAAATAAAAAGCCATATTCCATTTTTTCACAGTCCCCTTCACACAGACACAGAGCTGTGCAAGCAAAGTGACACTATTTTGCACTTGCAGAGTTGACACAACCCTTGATGCACTTGCATGCTACAAGCTCATAGCAAGCTTTTAATGCCTCTGCTAGGGTGGTCCAGTGAGGTTTATACAGACCCTCATCTGTCTTAACCCTAACCCCAGCTAGTTGGTGAAGGTAATCCAGGTAATGGCAGTAGTGCCTTTCGACACACATAGCCTGCCTGGTAAGTATGTTGCCCTCCTGATATATTGTTCCACACTGGCACTGGTTGGTGGAATCTGCCTTACAATGTTTATTCTCGCAAAAAGTTTATTTCGGGTAATGTTAATGTGTACTTGTTCTGCCATAGAGAAAAATCACAATTTTATTGTTATTGGTATTTTGTTTGTTGCCTAGTCTATATCGACAACGTTTCATTTACGGGATAGTTTCAGTGCGGCAAGAGGTTCCGCCGGATGTTCCGCACCTTACGCTTTCTTTGTTTTGGAATTCTAAGCTCCGGTTGATTTGGGAAACATCCTCCGAGCTCAAACGGACAATCAAATAATATTCATCTTTTTTTGAGTAAAATTCTCATCACACAGTCGACAGCCATTTTAATTCCAGAGCTTGCCTCCAGATGTGCACATGTTCCACTAAAACAAGTTCCTTCCCGAGGCTATTTTTCAGAGGCACCGGACCTGCGTCTGGCGCTTAGATCTGCCCAAGACGATTGTGATTGGTTTAAATAAATGGCGATAAACCAGAGCACGTTTTTCTCCTATCCAGGAAGGTTGTGTGGACTTTGTCACACCCAGTGCTATCATGAGACATTGGGAGTGCACATTCCTTTACAGCTCCAAGGCCCTTTGGAATATCATGTGTTGGAAGGGTTCTGAAATGTTTGCGTTTTCCGAATGCACCTTCTTTACACTTTGCACCACTGAAACAGCCTAACAACATCTGAATCAACAGTACAAATCAATATTGTCTGATGGCCGCGAAGTGCAGCATGTGAAATGTTGAGTAACATCCTACTATCACCCTCCTCATGGCTGCATGAAGACAGCAAGGGCAAATCCTGGCGTGGTGGCTTGCATATAACTGCATTGCCATCTTTGGTAAGAAAATAGTGCTTTTACTAATAAACTAATAACTTTAGATGGACATAGATATAATGGCTAGATATAATGGCTAGTTAGCAAAACACCCAAAGTTTTACCAAACTTCAGTATCGCTCTGTGATTAAAGTTTACCGGTGACCCTCAACTTTATCCAACGATATCTCTGTCAATTGTACTGCTAATGAAAAGAAAAATGCACCAATGGAAAGCTGAAGACCTTGTCGTTCTATATATGTATGTGTGTGTCATTTCAGCACGAACGCAAGGGGGTGATATTTTACCCTAAAGTGACCGTGCTCCTATTTCTCAAGTTAAAAGCTTTTAAAAAACACCCCTAAAGATAAAGATGTCATAAATAAAATTCTTAAAATCTGTTTTCTGAAACATTCAGGCATATTTAGCGCCTATAAAGGCTGCCATGGCCCCCAGATGCCAAATTTGCAGCGCCCCGATAACTATATCTTTTCAGATGTGTTGCTTTTATCGTTATGCTTAACTGCCCCACTATATTCTACAGCACTTTTTTTAGACCTAATTACTTTTTATTTTGATATCATATGTTATATGATAAATTGTGTGCATATGCTGTAGTTAATTTCTTTCAGCAGAAACAATATTTTTTGCTGCTTCAATTACCTACTATTCCCTCTGTGATCAATAGCGTCATCTGCTCTGACCAACCAAACACCGTCTAATGGTCACCCTGATGTTCACTGCCTCTGGTTAGATGTTACAACCCCCTCCTCTGTCATGTGAAAGTATTCATAGCTGGACTGAATAATCCAGGACTGACAAAGAACAATACAAAAACCATCCTCTTCAAGTTTAGTATTTAAATCATTATTTGGTTTGAAAAAGCCAGCCCATCCCTGACTATATTGAACCTGCCTTGTGACATAAGCTGCTTGTTTAAACAAGGATATAGTATTCCGTGTACTGGCAGACTAACATTTGACATTTATGTCACTCACATAGTAGCCTCCTGATCACACCAGTTGAAACCTGTGTGCTTTAACATACAACACACAACTTTGTCTTGTAGACAGAAAAAATGTCTATCATACACCATACAGAAATGGATGAAACAGACACTGATAAAGGCCTGTGTGAGATACGATATGTATAGTACAATGGGCCATGTTACACCCACCTGCTCCTTGAGCAGCTCCAACACCTGCTGGAGGCACTCGTTGACTGAGAGCTCTCCAGTTTTCAACACAAGATCTGGCGCATCCGGACACTCATATTCTGAGTCAATCCCAGTAAAACCTGGCAACAAATGCGAAACCATACAAAGAAATGTCATTGAAACCCCATTAGCATTGATATTCCATTTTTACTTGAATGAGGTAAGTGTTGAGGACTTGGCATTACTTGTATCACCCAGAGAGAGGCAGCATATAAGACATTGGGAGAAAGTTTGCTGAGGTAAGCATTGTCCCACAGACCTTTGATCTCTCCAGCGCGAGCCTTCTTGTAAAGTCCTTTTACATCCCTGCTCTCACACACCTCAAGGGAAGCGTGGATGAACACCTCAAAAAATGGTAGCCCGGCACTTGCATGGATCTTCCTCGCCTCATCACGATCCTGTAGAAGAAAATAGTACATATATTTCATTTGAATACAGTTTAAAGGTTTGATGTGTATTCCACACTGCTGGTACTTTTGATTTTGGATATAACATTCTTTCATTGAACCCTTTATTAGATGTTTTCAGCTATTTAAATATAACATATGCATCAGCATATACCTTTAACTTAATGTTTTCTGACCTTGCCGAACGGAGAAATGAAACTGGTGACGCACACCAGCCCAGCGTCGGCAAACAATTTGGCAACCTCAGCAATACGACGGATGTTCTCCTCGCGGTCTACCACAGAGAAGCCCAGATTCTTGTTCAGGCCGTGGCGAATATTGTCTCCGTCTAGTGAGTAGCAAGGAATTGCGTGGGACACGAGGAACTCCTCTAGGGCAAAACTGATGGTAGTCTTCCCGGCACCTGATAAACCTAGACCGAAAATGTGATAAGACATACAAGCATGACAGCACTGTTTTTAAAACAGTCGATATCAGATTAACCCTTAGGATTCCTACAGTATGTAGCAGAGAAAGAAGCCACCTCGTGACCAATAGATGGATATCATATAAGACTGTAAGGACTCACCGGTGAGCCAGATGGTACAGCCTCTGAAGCCTCCCCTGGTGCCCACGACCTGCCCTCTCTTGCTCCGGCTGACATGGTGGGCCTGGAACACCACATTGGTCGACCTGTTGAGATCCTGAAATAGAAGAATACATGCTCAGAGGCAAACAAAAGTGTTTCTGGGGGAAGTTACTTACAGTAACTTGATGTAAAAAAAATAAGCAAACAGGACTAGACTGGTTGCAGTAAGCCATCTTCTCTTATTTAAGTTATAAAATCTGTATCAGAATCAGAAAATGATTTATTTCCAAGTAAGTAACACAGTACAAGGAATTTGCCTTGGTGGTTGGTGCATACATAAACAAACATATCAAACATTAATATGAAATAAACAATAAATGCATAAACAAATATATACAAATAGCTGTTTTAACATAAGAAAAAAAGAGGCTGCTAATCTTAAAATGTAAAGAAGTAGGCCTGACTCCGTTTGACTTAACAGGACTTCTCATATCATGCAAAATAACATGACGTGGCACTTTACATAGTGATTAGCACTCAGTTTAGCATAGCATGACTAGTTTTACTTGCCCTGTCCAAAGTGACTATGTGGACCAGGCTGTGGATAAATGGGGCTGTGTTGACTTTTAGAGGGGAATGGTAGAGGAGGGAGGCATGGAGGAAGGCATACGACTGACTGGACAATGTGTCCAGTGTGCTGCCTGCAGCCCAGCGATGATGTGGCAGTGCTCGTGCCCACACGCTCGCCCTCTGGACCCACTTTCCCCTCTTCCCTACATCCATCCCATTGCTTCACTTTTTGCATACCCCACCTCCCCCCTTCTGCTTAATCACTATCCCCAAGGCTTACAGTATAACCTTTCTCCAAACAGTTCAGTCTACATCTGCCAATCTGCATGTACAAAGCCCTTTTTCATATACAAACACAGCCATGACTGTAAAAAATTACCTTGACACATCACACATAAAGGTGTTTTTCAATCTAGGTGGTGGGGAAGATCACCACATTAAGTTTTATTTTAATTGTTAGCTTCCTAGTGGAGGGGATCTTTAAATGTGCTGGTCTTATGGATAACCTGGGCATTGCTGATATAAAAAAATTGAAATCACACCAAAACAAACACAATTTACAGTACAGTTGTTTGGTAACAAAAGTGTGACATTCAATACTGCGGATGTATTGAAGAATGTAAATGTATACTATTGTCATCAAGTGGCATTAATGTACCTTGAGCAGCATTTAAAAGTAATTTGCAACTCCTACTCAGAGCTAATAAGCAGTCCAAACATACTTGCTCTATAATTCATGAGCATAATCTTCCCAAAAGTACAAATAGCCTCCAGTTTGTACACACCCACAGCTGTAGACTAATAGCACTATTCTTCCACCAGCATATCAGCTTACTTCTTCTTTCTCAGGAAATTACAAAAGATAAAACTGTAAGTGGTCTGAAATTTCTCAACTGAAGGCATACGTACAATAATGAGAAAATAGTGGGCGTTTTATCAAAGTAATAATTACACTTTGGGTAACTTAACAAAGATCACAGGGGATATTAAAGCTGCAACTAATGACTATTTATCAATTGGTCTGTCATTTTCTTAATTATTTTGTATTTGTCATACAATCAAGACAATTGTGAAAAATATCCACCTTTACATATCTAAATTCATCGTTCTGACCAATAAACGGTCTAAAAACCCAAAGATATAAAATTGTAAAAAGAGAAAACAAGCAAATACTTGCATTTAAGAAGCTGGAAGCAGCAAGGCTGTGCTTCAAAAGTGACTTTTTTGTTTATATGGTGTAGTTAGAGTCACCTTGTCTGCAATGGTGCACACTGAGGGGTGTAGCTACAAAATGCAGCTTTATGGGACAAAAGCTGTCATAATGGATAAAGACACAAAACAGGTTGCACAAACATGTACATTTTTGAGATTACAGTGAATTATACACATTTCTCGTTATTCTCACGTAAGTCATTCCCATGACTCAACAAGTTAGCAGCATTCCTGTGCATCAGACTGCCGTTTCACATTGGCCTCTTTCTCCCCCTCACTGTTATGAATGGGCCGAATTGACATGGATACGTTCCTAAAACAACCGGCCTATTCAGAGTCGAGGCAAGTCTGTAACCATCACACCTGGTAAGTTACAGTAACGAGGCTCAGAAGTGAACAAGGCGTTGCAGAAAAGAATCTTTTAAAGCAACAATGCAGGGTTACCGGTAGGACTTTAAAGGAAAAAGTAATCAACTGACACTACTTTTCACAGCTTTTTCTGTGCATCGGAGTATCGTCAAAGAGAACATAGCCTATAGCGGATGGTCAGCGTGTTATTACTGCGTATTAACAAGACTAATTTGACACATAGCCTAACTGCTTGGGAGGAGTTTTACATCTCGGACGCTGGCTGGCTCGCGAACACTTGGCTGAACTTGTGACAAACATTTAAGGGCTAATCAGATGACAGTTTGAATTTTCAATCGTTTCTCCCCCCCCTCCTCCCCGTTATGTCCACATTTACTTACCGTACGAAGCTTTTTCACTCCGGACATATTGCACGAGTGTAACACCGTTACAGTGCTGAACACCGGGGCTGTCTGGGACCGCTTCACACACAGCCTGGATGAGGGAGTCGAGATGTAAGCTCCGAAAATTTGGTAATCGAGGAAGACGAGGGGAGTTTAAAAGGGACTTCCAAGACACGTAGCATTCCGCTGGCCCAGCCTCCAGCCCCCCTCCTTCCAGAAATCTGCATAATGTGGTACCAGCTAGTCTTGCATTGCCAGAACCGTGCCCGAGACACCAAATGTTCTTATTTACAACTATTAGGCGCAGTTCAGGTTACAAAAACACATATCTATGTTTATTTTACGAGAAAGAAGCAGAACTGTAAAGAAAGCATTAGCCTCTTATCTAAGACACTGTCGGTACTGTATGATCAGAGCAAAATGGCAGACAGTTTAGGTTACTCTCCGGGGTAGAAATATTCAAACTTCAATGTTATTCAGGCGAAGGTTTTTGTTTTTTTTAACCTTTATTTTTACATGCATTAAAGTCAAGTCATTAAAAGGTACAATATGAAATATATTTACTGTCATAATTCCAAAAATGACCCCAATGCGTCCTCAGATATTAAGGAAACATGCTAAGTTGAAATATATTTTCTGACAACAATGCTAATGCCAGTATTTTCTCCTTTTGAAATTTCCGTTCTGTGACGGAATTTCTGTTTGTGTTTTGGCCTGTGTGTTGTCATCAACTGCCCAGTTTGACAGCCAGGCCAGGTTGCCAGATATAGGTCTGTAAAAACTAAACCCAGCGCTACAGTTGTAACGTTAGTACAGCCATGAAAGCAGCAAACAAACAGGATCAACGGAGATAAATTCTACCCGACTTAAAAAATACGGCATGTTTCTAACAGTTGCATGACCAGAGACGTAAACCCTGGGTAAATATTGGAGATGTATTTGAAAGATGGAGACAGCTTAGAGCCCAAAAGGACGCAGCGTTGGCTAATTTCCTCCTGAACAGGTAGCTAAGCATTAGCTTCAGGCTAATTTATCACGGCTACAAGGGACGGGCATTTAATGTCATTTCAACATTTGTGTACTCACATTGAATTATATAGCTAGAGTACCTGAGTTGGTTACTCGCAAAAACAAATTGAGACACAGCCAGTAAAGTGATCCCGTCTGGTCCTGGCTAACGCTGCCATGCTAACCCTGCTAATGTTACTGGAGGACTAGGCAAGCGGGCCACGGCTGTTTACAACGTGTAGCCTGTTCAGCGGCCGTAGCCGACAACGGTGAGTTATTTTAAGCCAAGAGGAGGGCTGTAAATCGGGAGGGATGACCGTGAGTTTGCAGTGTGTTTAGCGATTGTTGCCGAAATTCTAAGCCAATAAAGTGTGTTCAGTCGGGTGGAGAGGACGGCAAGGTAGTGTTATTTTTAGCGGTTTCTACCGTAGTTCTAAGCCGAAAAAGTGTGTCTGTCAGTTGGGTACAAAGCTCCGCGTGAGCACGGGCTTCTATGACTGTCAATATAGCCAGCATCTAACATTAGCTACTCCGCTGTGTTGTGAAGTAATGTCTGTGTCTAATGGCTATGTGAGACAAGCGTCTATACTACTAGCAACATTGTTGTGGATGCTCCTTCAGCGCGTTTTGGAGGAGGGTCTGGCAAAGCAAGACTATGGATGCTGCGTTCTCAGCCTGGCAACGTCTGTGAACTTTGAGTCTGGGGAGGAGACGACTCTCTACAGTATTTTGAATTTGTACTGCAGTAACTATTTTAAAAATTAGCTCTCCGTATTACATATTGCACCTTTAAGAACCGGTTCTTATTTACAATGGCGGTCTGACAAGTGGTAAAGTCACTTAGGGAAAGGGAAGGAGGGCTAGGAAATAAATACATAAATACTAAGTTACAAAGTCGGTCACACAACATGAAGTAGATGTGTTCTATAATTGATTAACACTGGGTGGTAACCATATTGTTAAACTGGCTTGACCCTTAAAAAAACACCTTCTACTCATCTATTTTAAGTTCTTAATGGTTTGGGATTACATCTAAAAAGAACACCTTCCATCTCTTTAGAACACGGTAGGCCTACACATAAGTTACACATTCTTCATTTTGCGTTTTTAAACACCGTTGGAACAAGTGCTAAATGGTTGTAAAAGGTTAACAAAAAGCTTATGAATCTGAAAAGATCTTTATACAATCAGCATAATGTCTTCAATCACATACAAAATTAAAGCTGCAAACAGCGTTGGACAGGCCCTTGCTCCTCTGTACTGGCAGACGCCGCTCCTTGTGACCGTGCATTTGCGCAGCACAACACTGCAAATCGTCACCAATGAAAGGGGAACTCCCTGCTGAGTTCAATGATACCTCACACAAGACTCTAGTCATACACTTCATTAGCTGTGAAAGGGGGCGTGGCCTAAGCATAGGGGTCGGGGCAAACCTTTACCATTAAAAAAGGAAGTCTCTGCTGAGTTCATTGATACCTCACATAAGACTCACCAGTTATGAAAGGGGGCGTGGCGTAAGCACAGGGGGAAGCCCAAACCATCACCAATGAATAAGGAACTCTCTGCTGAGTTCATTGATACCTCACACAAGACTCTACCTTAAACGGTTCAAATGTTATGAAAGGGGGCGTGTATGGAGCTAGAACAGTGACAGTAACCTGTGGTATTGAAAATAAAAATTGGCATTGAAACAACAAATATTGGCACTGAAAAATGGTGAACTGAAATATAAAACACAAACATCAAGAAGTAATAATCTCACAATGCTATTATTTTATTTCACTTTAACATTTGTTTGCTTTATGATAGGTTTTTCAATGTCAATCTACATTTTTTCTTGATGTCTGTTTTTCAGTGAGTTTTTTTTTTTTTTTTTTTACGCTGTCAGGATTTTTACAATGTCACTGGTTTTCAGTTTCAACTTTCTGTCACTGTTTTGGCGTAGGGAGGAGGGGCCTGAGGGGAGGGACAAAAAGGGCGTGGTTTACGGGAATTTGCATAGGCTACTGGGAGAGACCGCAGCTCCACCGTTCTCTTAATACATCCATGAGCTCCACAGGAATCCTCACAGATCCATGTGTTATAACCACATATCTGCATTGGCTTCCACAAGTTCACCTGGAACCTCCAAATCTCAAGTAAGTCTGTTTATTTATTTATTTTCACGTAGAAGCAGGCTGGTTTAGTGTTAACTTTAAATGTAGGCCTAAGCTGTGCTGTTTTGGCAGAGTGTCATGAATTCTGCTTCCTAAGTTCACTTTCTGCCTCAGTTTCTGTTTTCACCTGTGAGTCTGTGTTTTTCTGAGTTCCTGAACGCATCCTGTCTGGTTGCCTGGCGACGAAGCAAGGCGGGAGAATCTGCAATCACACTCACCTGTATCTCATCTGCAATCTGCACACCTGGTCCTGATCATCACCTCTCCACCATTTAAGCCGTGAACTGACATCCATTCCCTGCCGGATCGTTATCCTCACCAGTATGTTTGCTAGAGTGTCAGTTAGAAATTTGAGACGTTTATTCTGCTCTTTTGTGATGTTTTACCGTTGCTAATCTGCCTGTTACTCTGTCTTCAGTTTTGTGACCTGGAAGATTCTCTCCATCACTGTCTGGTCCTCTGCATCACCTTTATTACTGAGTCTGCATTAATCCGTCAGCCGACTCAATTCCACCCACTGCCTCACCAGCTGGACTCCCCTGCTTCCACGTACCAAAACCAAATAAATACTTACCTTTTTTTCCATTCTACTTACCTTGTCCTTGTCTGCTTTTGGGTTCCTGTCCTAGTGAAGCGTGACACAGAGGTTAGAACTGTTCTCTTAATACATCCATGGTTAGCACGCGTCAGCTAACTTGTGGCTAATTGTAGCTAAGTATCCCACCGGGGATGTCAATCTATCTTCTATAATCTAGTATTTATAATAACAGTAATTCCTGTCCTTAAGAGTCCTAAGGCCAGTGTTATTGCTGGTGCACAAGACTTGACTCGCTTGCATCTCTTATTAGCTCCGTCATGGATATAGTAAGAGAACGAGCTCCTCTCTCTCTACCTGCCGCTAACACTGGCACGGAACGTTAACGCCCCTCCCCCATAACTATCCTCCAATCACAAGTATAGCTGCTGATTGACAGGTTTCTAGGCAAATCACACTGACAACAGGTAGAACGCGTTCACTGACATCTCCTAAAACTGGGAAAACACAGTTACTGAAAAACTGCCTTAGCTGAACATAACAGTTAACATTATCATGTTAACCAGTCCAGTACAATATTTTATAACTGTTTAACTGATAGTGTTAATTAGTCAAAAATATTATCGGTTAAAGGTTTACTTGGACATAAATGTATAAACTTGCCTGTAAACAAAAACAAGTGTCTGTGGTATTTCTGGCTTAAAGGCATAACCTTTACATTTCTCATCCAATTTCACTAAGTTGTGTATAATTACAGGCACCTTCGACTGGGAGGCAATTTATGGAGAGACTGCTGAGAAGGCTTCAGGAAGTTCTGCAACGTCAGCCTGTGTATTTTGACTATTTACACTTTTACACAGTGTTTTACACTTACACTGTTTTAAGTCATGAAATGGGACTTGTACCCTTTTGCATAGGCCAGTAGACATTAACCCTCATATGCATTATCATTGCATTTACTGTAATTTGTTATGAAATATAGAGTAAAATTCTTACTTGAATATATTTATTTGTTATTCATTGAAAAGGTACAGCTTTAACTGTTTTGCTGGATTCCATACTGTAAATGCATGTCATTTCAAAAACTGTTAAGGATTAAAATCAGTACTACATATAAAGTAGTAGTGGTATTTGTCATTTTAAAATAACAACAAAATGGATTTCCTGTGTTATCCTGCCATGTTTATGTGTGAAGAATCTTGCAAAGCTATCCACCATTGTCCTAGGAGTGAGTCACAGGGTTAATGGCTGCCCTCAGTTCTGCCACTGGCAGACTCTTCTGTCACTCTGTCATGGTCCCCTTCCAAGAAAAGATCTTGTATATCCTGTAATTGACAAGTAATGTTAAAAGACTGCAGTTGCTTTTAGAATACTTCACAAAACAATTATACTTTTTTTTTTTTTGTAAATCAAATGCACACTTTAGGTGTACATTTAATTTGTTATGCACATATGGCCATAATAAATATCCAAAACAAAATTAAAAAAAAGGTTTAATTGAACATTTTGAAGCTGCACAGGGTCCTGGAGAAGTCTGGTAAAGTGTCATGGTCCCTCTGGAGGCGTGGTACAAATATATAGTGGGTACAAAATAAATACAGACTGTTGGAGGGATCGAGCAGGCGACCCTCTTAAAGACTGGCACATCAGTGCACTATTAATATCACTTTAAACCCCCAAGTGGGCTAGCTGATGTGGTATTAGTTAGGGTTAGCGCTTGTTCAGCTAACCGCTGCCAAAACAGCACAGCTTAGGCCTACATTTAAAGTTAACAAACTAAACCAGCTAAACCAGCCTGCTTCTATGTGAAAAAAAATGGCAGAGATAAACAGACTTACTTGAGATTTGGAGGTTCCAGGTAAACTTGTGGAAGCCATTGCAGATATGGGTAATCTGTGAGGATGCCTGTGGAGGTGCGGTCTCTCACAGTATGCAAATTATATGCAAATTACCTGTAAACCACGCCCTCTTTGCCCCTCCCCTCAGGCCCCTCCTCCCTACGCCAAAACAGTGACAGAAAGTTGAAACTGAAAATCAGTGACATTGTAAAAATCCTGACAGCATAAAAAAAAAAAAAAACTGTCACTGAAAAAAGACAGACATCAAGAAAAAATGTAGATTGACATTGAAAAACCTATCATAAAGCAAACAAATGTCAAAGTGAAATAAAATAATAGGATTGTGAGATTATAACTTTTTAATGTTTGTGTTTTATATTTCAGTCCAACATTTTTCAGTGCCAATATTTGTTGTTTCAATGCCAATTTTTATTTTCAATACCACAGGTTACTGTCACTGTTCTAGCTCCATAGGTGTGACCTGAGTAAGTGGGCATGGTCAAAGTATAGGGGGCGGCTCAGTATCACATGTAGACCACACATTATAAGTTTCATGTAAATTGGATGATGTTTGTCATATAAGGCTTATTTCCTGTTGCCAGCGGGGGGCGCTATGACCAAAAGTTAATTTTGGCCTATAAATGTCCTCAGGCCTGGACCCTTGTCAATCGTGAGACATTTCGGCCAAATTGGACAATGTATACTAAAGTTACAACAACTTTTTCGTTCATCAATAAATGCTCAAAATGGCTGCCACGCCCACACCGTTGGACGAAAAGTTTTGCTTTTAATAACTTTTCATCGTTAAGGTCTTTAGATGACACAGACCGAATTTGAAGTCGATCTAATTAAATCTTTAGGAGGAGTTTGTTAAAGTATAGCACCTTGACTTTTAGGCCTACTTCCTGTTGCCACTAGGGGGTGCTATGACTTTGAGTAAAAATCTGCCTTTATATGTCCTCAGGGTTGGACACCAAGGGGGTAAGCTTCTCTTCGGACCGCAAACCTCCTATGGCGCCATTTTGATGCTAATAAGCCATCACCTCCCGTTAGCATTCCATTGACTGCCATTTATTTTGGCGCCACTTTGACAGCGAATAACTTTACATCTGAAGTGTTTAAAGACTCTATTTGTCCATTGTTTATTTCTAAAAAAACACGACAATGTATAAAAGGCTCCATTACCTTGTACCTCATGTTATGGCTCCGTAGTAGACATTTTTGTAAAAATAGGCTAACGATTGTGTCATAACCACGCGACTTACTGTTGCATAGTAGAGGAATTACCGTATCGTACAGGAGAAGCGCGCAGGCAGTTTTGTCTCACATTAGCTGTTTAAGTGTAATTACTAATGTTAACTAGCATTTTAGTTAGCAATAATTAGCCTGTGCCTATGTTGTCTCCTTACATATACCTACGCTCTCCATCTCTGCAATATTCGGAATGATTGAGATTTCTCTTGGCACAGCTACCAGAAGACTTATAACTTTCAGACACGTTGCTCATGGCACATTTACGTTGTCTCTCTAAATTGGAGGCTGCACAGTAACGCTTAGCCATCGCCGGAAAAGTGCTCCTAATGGCCTTCACTGGTCTCCGTCCAGAGCAACGGGATCTGTTGGTCCATTCTTATATACTGTCTATGTTGGACACTTATGAATCCTGAAAACACTCAAGTTACACCCACTTCCTGTTTAGATGGCGAAAAGCACAAAATGGCCGCCCCGCCACGGCCATGCCCTATGATGAAAAGTTTTTCTTTTAATAACTTTTCATCTTTAACGTCTTAAGATGGCACAGACCAAATTTGAAGTTGATCGGATGAAATCTCTAGGAGGAGTTCGTTAAAGTACGACATGTGGAAATGGCCAAAATCGCATGAATTTCTAACTTTCAATTCAAAATGGCGGACTTCCTGTTGGGTTTAGGGTATGGCTCCAATGAGCTTTTTTGTACGTCTTGACATGCTACATATGTGTACCAAGTTTCGTTAGTTAAACGTACTGCAGGGGCTCAATTATGTAACTTTAATTTTGGTGAGTTTTTGAGTATGTTAAGCCCCTCAAAAAGGCGATTCATTTGCAGAAAAGAATAATAATTCCTTCAGTTTCCAAGGGGAACTGATTTTGGTTGGAGCAATATGAAATGTGTACAATGCAAAAATAAATCATTTAATTCCTGGAAAGATGCCTTGCAAAAATAAGCAATGTAGCAGTAGTAATACTGTAATGGTACAGGTGAACTTGAAATTAAATTGCAAGGCTGGGATCAGTTTTAGAAACACCATATGCCTCTTCTCAGCCATAAGACAAAGGGAGTGCAAAATCTTCCTAGTTGTTTCAATCCGATTAAAGGCCAGGCCAAACAGTGATTTGTTCATGGTTTACATCAGAGAGGCATTTAAACTAAGATGCTCCTATTAGGACCATAGTGTTAACTCCATTCTGCAAATAAAAGAGAATAAAGACACTGTCATGCCCTATTTTCCAGAATCTCCACTGTCTGCCTAAACTGAAGCAGGACTCTTAAACAGCTGACACTCAGTCTCAAAGTCACAGCCTTGGAGCAGCTCCCTGTAGTGATATTTGACGTCTTGATAGAGCGGCATGGAGGCCTGCTGGTCAGTCAAACCGGGGAAAGTCACAGGCTTCTCGTTGAGAAGTGGCTGCAGCCTCAGGTCGCCTCCCCCACAGTCGTATAGCACCAGGAGCAAGTTAGCTGCATAGGGTAACATGTGGCTAGTACGGAAGGAGCGTTGGGTCTGTGTGTCGTAGTTGGTGGAAGTCAAGGCATCACTGTCCTTGAAGAAGCCCAGGAGGGTGAGCAGTGGCAGGAGGGTCTCTGCATGGCCGACCTGGACTGTCACGGCTTCAGTCACATTCTGGCCTGACCTGACACACAGGATATACAACATCAGTTTCAGGCCCCTTCACACACATACACACAGGCCTGGATGAAGGAGTTGACTTGTTACCTCTGAAACGTGTTAATCAAAAAAGACGAGGGAGGTTAATAAAGGGACTTCCAAGAAATGTAGCATTCCGCTGGCCCAGCCACCAACCCACCTCTGACTTCCAGAAATCTGTATAATTTGTTGTGCCAGCCAATACCCAAGCAAGCGTAACGACATGTCATGGCCGAGCACCGAAACCATCAAACCATCTAGCAATTCGAAAAGACAGCATAAATTGTCAGAACACAGGCAAGGTTTGCCCTTGATTGTGGTCTTCCTCATTTTCTAGGTCTCAGCACCATAAAGCAGAACTAATTTTACATTGGAGTTAAATTCTTATTTTTGTTTTCTGCTGTATAGAGAGCCTAAGTCACGCCCTTCTACTTCCGGCCAATCTTTCGAAAAAATATGAACGAGAGTCAATGGAGAGATAATAATAATTTTTTTATCCCGTTTGAATTGAGACGTGGATTACAAATATGATGTTTGTCAATTTAAAAGATAATTTTTCAACCGAAGAAAGTCTCAGTTTATTGTTAAACTGTTGAAGTATAAGACTGTGAAAATACGTAATAAGAAAGACTACACACTTCAAAGTCACATGGATGACGTCTCGCTGAAGCTACAATGTCTATGTGTATCGTATCGGGGATGTAACGTTACTCAAATGAGCAGAGGATCTTGCTTGTTCTTTTGCTTATCTGCTGAAAACACTTCACTGGATAAAACGCATCAGGTAAGATAACATTACATGTGTTGTGGAACAGAGCTAAGCTAGCTAGCTAGCGAGCAAGTTGAGCATCAAGCTAGGTGACGTACATTGTGTAAGACGAGAGATGTAGTTCATTGAGCTTGAGGTTTCACACAAAACTAAGTGGTCATATGACAAACCTACGATTAACTGAGACTTTCTTCGGCTGAAAAATTTTCTTTTAAATTGACGAACATCATATTTGTAATCCATGGCTCAATTCAAATGGGATGAAAAAATAATTTGCCTCTCCCTGTTCACTACCGTTCATATTTATTCCTAATTAAGGTCCCATAAGGTCCACTGGAAGGGGCGTGACTTCGACTCTCTATAGAGCACCAGATGTTCTTGAGCTATTAACAGGCTGTCTTTGCCAAGCAACACTAGTGATGCTTACATATTAATGCATCAGTTATTATAATTCAATAATATATTTATGATTCTGAAATAGGCTATTCTGCTTAACGAGTACTTTTATTTTTTTTACTTTAAAGCTGTGGTAGGCAATTTTTTTTGGCGTTGGGCATAAATGCCATAATAATCTATCATCATATTGTAATTCAAGTGGTCTAACACTTCTGCATCTCCCCTTGGCTCTGTTTTCAGGCCTTAGAAAATGTAGCCCGTGACGAGAGACTTTGGCCAATCACAGGTCATTTCAGAGAGTGAGAGAGCATTCCTATTGGCTGCTCTGCGCATGCCCGTGCAACAATGAGGGGAGAGGGAGAGCTGCAGGACGAGGTCTCACTCTACTTCAAATGCTGCTTGCTTTCAACCCACTGCAGCTTCAAGTTTATTTCAATGCTAGCACTTTTGTACTTTATTTAAAGGTAGTTTGTCAAAATCCCATCCAGACCTTGCTGCCACACCAACATCATCTCTGTGTAAAATATTACCCAAAGGGTTACATTTTAATCCATCTAGTCATCAGTATTAAATTATTACTTTGTGTCTTACCATGCAATGATTTAAAGTATAAGGCAGGTGATATTACAGTATATATTTTTCTTATTGTCTACAAATCCCATGAAAAGACGAAGGCCAACAATTCATTGACAAGTATTTCCTGTGTAACCAATGCCTGATATAGCTTATTCCATAGACCTCCATTGTTGTTGTCCAAAATGTAATTAAAATACATTTCAACAGTTGACATCTTCTTTTATTACAATGAACATGGGCACTGTAGGAGTCAGTCTCATAAACGCTGTCCTGTTGCTGTAAATACTCACTGGAGCACCAAAGTGTATTCATCCACACCTTAAAATAGTCCCCAACAAATTCCCATTTAAACCTTTAGTAGCAATGAATGGTCTTGGGGCTAAGAGCTAAAGACAGGGAAAAGATGTTGGAAAGAACTGAGAGATCCATTGTTGTTTTTTTCATTGGATTTGTTAACAATAACAAAATTACAAAGTAGCAGCACCCTCCATTTTTATGTATTGAAGGACATTTAAGTTTTACTCACTTGTTCTCGCTGGCTGCTTTGTTCAGTCGACTGAACAAGTCATGGAAGAGAATGCAGCTTGACTTGCTGTTAATATCATAACCATAGGCTCTTTTCCAGAATTGTTTCAGGTCATTTGCATACTCCATAACCTGCCAAATCAGATACAGTAGTACAAATCATTGATAGTCTGGATGTCAGGTGGGCTTTATGTGAGGACTAAAAAAGATGGCAGATGTCAGTCTTTTGTTATGTGAGGTAACATTTCAGCCCTCCTGAGTGTTAGGTCAGCTTGTAACACAAGACATAAAACACTCTTTGTGACATGAATAATGCCAAAAAAGTTTCTCAATGAATGAATACTTTGGCAAAGCAAAGAAAGTATTACCTACTGCTTTTTTTTTTGAAATTTGTTTTAATATGTTTTATTATTTACTTGTTTATTCAACAGAGACAATATGGATTAAATAGGAAGAAGTAATGCAACAGATTTCATATAGAGTTTCTAGCAGAAGGTAATTTGCAGCAGGCATGTAAATCCATCTTCAAACAAACAGATAAAACATATTCAAGATATCTGATAACTCCTTGCATGATTTGAGGGTCTTAGACTGATGGTGGTGTACTTCAAAAACAATTAGATAGGTTTGTTAGTTTGCTTTATCCTAGTTTTTTCTTCTTAAATCTTGTTATTTTTCCTTTGTGTTCCTATGTAGGTTTTCTGTTTCTTGCAGACTTGCTAGGGATACATTTAAGCAAACTTTTTTTTTTTAAACTACACATTGTGATAAAAAAGGCCCATACTTAAAGAACAAATCCGGCGCAAAATGAACCTAGGGGTTAATAACATATGTGTACCGAGTTCGACCGTTCTCTGGGATTTGTTTTCATGCTAATCGAATGTGACCAAACTGCTAATTGTCGGGGCAGAGGGTAAAGTAAAAAGAAATCGCTATTTCTATACGACTAACAAGGCTAAAAATAGCACCACACTTCCACGGTAGCATAATGAGGGTCCCTACATGTAAACCGAAGCATTGAGAACTCTGTAAGAAAGACAGTACTGTTCACGTATACAGGCAGGCCTAATCTTGGGAAAACAGTCACGACTAGTCAAACGACGAACGGACCATGGGAGATTTCAAGTGACAGTTCAGCTCATGTTGCACGGCGTTCGTCGTTCGACTGGTCGTGACTGTTTTCCCAAGATGGCGCCTGCCTGTATACATGCCCGTGCCCCGACGATTAGCGTTATAAGGTAATAAGCAGTTTGCGATAAAACTGGTTACATTCGATTAGCATGAAAACAAATCCCAGAGAATGGTCAAACTCGGTACACGTGTTATTAAACCCTAGGTTCATTTTGCGCCGGATTTGTCCTTTAAATTAACTTCACAGTCTAATCCATTGTGATAAATGCTTAAGAGTAACTTAACTTAAACAAGCACATTAGGTTACTGACCCATAAACCTCTCATCAAACTTTGATGATGGAATCTTACCTGCATGCTTCCACCCAGCACGTTAAAGCTACAATCACTGAATAGCTGAGGACCGTACCTGTGCATCGACCACATCAAAAAGCCAACACCAAGGGGAGTTCACAGTCTTGATGGCAAACTCATAAGCGCACAAATAAAATGCAGCTTCGGCCATATCTGCAAAAGAAAGGTTTCAATGAAATTTTGATAGGTAGTGAAATCAGACAGGCCAGGCAGCCATTAAAACAAACCCAATCAAAAGCTCTGGGATGTGACCCAAATTATCCTAAACACCATGGTGCGTGTTAATTAATTACTGCACCACTTTGAGGTCTCTGGCACTTCTTTAAGTCTACAAAGGAGGTCAATATTGGCTACAGTTCAGTCTAGTGGAGCTTCAATACGTTACAATTAGAAAACAGCTCCACCTACTGTGCAAATATAACAACTGTGAAAAATGACCGATAGGATGTTCAGCACACTATCTCCCCCAATATTGATTTAACGCAGTTATTTTTGTGTTTACAATGGCATTATATGCTTTTGAGAAGGTTTTTAGGCTGTGACAAACACTTTATTTAAGGGGAGGATGGGTGTGTGGCCTTGACCAACTGCCACTTTGGCCATTATAATAAAGGTAAATAAATATTCACACAGCACACTCAATAGCAAAGTATTAGAAAAGATTATCACAAATCTGACCATCCCCGTATATATCTTAGTTATACCAGTGGTGGTATAACTAAGTTGTATATTTACTCAACATTGTACTTGAGTATAGGTTTAAGATACTTATACTTTACTTACGTATTCACGTTTTACCCTACTTTCTAGTCCACTACATTTATTTGACAGCAGTAATTACTTCGATTTACTGTTACAGTAAGTGCTACTTACACATCAATGCAGTAGTAATAATAATCCAAAAAATAATGATATAGAACTGTTGTGAAAATGTTAAATTCCATTTTGTGATATTTGAACAAAGCCTCTTTCATCTGTTTTAATGTGTATCATCAATTGTACACTGTTTTCCTCCCTGGAGATTTATCTGCAGGAACCTACCTTTAACCAATCCTCCTTTACTTTGGTGCCCCAGTCTCGCATTGCCAGACCTTCCTCCAAAGCGCTGTGGAGGAGGGTCTGACAAGTCCACACGACATTGGATGGGATGGGAGGTTTATTGGCATTTCTTTAAACATATCACAATCGTCTTGGGAAGTGCTAAGCGCACAGAAATCTCAGATTCAACAGATAGTCTAGCTAGCCATCTTGATTTACCCTGCAGTTAACCATAGTCCTCATAAATCGACCGAAGTTTAAAATGCCAACACAAAGAAAGCGGAAGGTAACGGACATCCGGCCGAAATGAAAGACATCCTGCAGAATTTCCCAGCGGCGCCTGAACAATCCTGGAAGAGGAACGTCGTGGATATAGACTGTGGTGCCCCTATCTTATTTATCTACTCTCACGTCATCAAACATACAAACCCCAAAACAATTGTGATAGGATTGTTTCTTAACAAGCACCAAAGCTGGATTACCAACCAGGAAAAGCGGGCAATTATTCTGGGGCCACCAAAAGTCCAAGCTTCACTGTGTGTCCATTTTCTTTAAATTGCACAACTAAAGTTCAATATCAACTGGGTCACGCATTATTATGTAATATTGTGGCCCTGTCTTGTAAAGGGGCCCTGTGTCTAAATCTAGGTCTAACACTGTTATGAAACAATTCGATCACAACTGTTTTGTGGTTCGTATCCTATCATCTGAAAGCAGTTACGAGCGCTCGAAGCAGGGTTCAGTTCACAATGTTGTAAAAGTTTAATTAGACACACAGGAATATATACATTTTCTAACAATCGCTCCATTCACGTCGATGACGTGAGAGTAGAGGCACCATAGAAAAAGAGGATTGGTTCAAGGTAGGTTCACGCAGATAAATCTTCAGGGATACAAATTCATAATACCAATTAAAACAGATGAGTAAGGCTTTGTTCAACATTTTCACACAAAAATGAAATGTAACATATTTACAACAAACAATTTAGTTTGACTTTTTCTTGCGTGCACATCTTCCTAATATAAATAACGTTGTGTTTCTGTAATGGAGACTTGTCATTACAGTTTTATCAAATTGCCATAAACTAGCTGACATATAGAAAACATAGCATACATTTGGTGGAAAATACTTGTATGTAACACTCCGAATGCATATGGCTTTTTCCTGTAAAGGAGCAGTGTTATAATGTTGTTTTTTTCTACTTAAATAAAGGATCTGAATACTTCCTCCACCACTCACCATCTGTGATGTTATTGTAGGGGACTCTAAGGCGGTCTGCAATCTTCTGCGTGACCCTCTTCATCTCTGGTCCCTGCTTGAACTTGTCCACCTCTGACAGAGCTGAGGGGTTGTTGTCAACTTCCTGGACAAACCTGGTGCACTGGTCAAAAAACCTCATGAGAGCGTCATTCACTGCATGGTCAAACTCCTTATCTGGGCAAAAAAAAGGTTATATTAAAAAAGGTCCATAGGAGGTTAATCATGCAGTTTTTCTCAATAGCTTTGGCACTATCGTCGAATGACTTTTAAACTTTGTCAAACTATATGACTATTTAAATTAACATTTGGTCAGTTGTTCACATGACTCTAGTCACTTATCATTGCTTTGGAGCAAAATGCCTAGAGAAAGCCCTGCAGATCAAAATAGTTTGCATTCATTTGCTACTGAATCATATTACTCTCAAATGCAACGATACACATGTTCAATGTCGAAATCCCTACATGCAAAACAGAGCAACCAACAATCACAATAACCTGTCACACATATATTAAATACATAATAGTTATGTGGTATTGTTGTAAAAGTTGTCAGATGGATAGATGTAGGCTAGATGGGGAAAAATTCAATTTCCTCACAATTTAGAGCAACCAAATCCAAACAGGTGACAGGTGAGGATATCACAGCAAATTGTTGTAGGGGGTGACTGTGTCATGCCAAAAGATTTTTCCCTCATTGCATTGGAAGGGAGGATATCAGGTGTGATGTTGATAAAATGTTGCGGCCAGACAGAGAGGAGATTGGATGACCCATGAGGTTGATACATTTGCAGCATACATTTTTGTTTCTTGCACACTTTGTACAGTATTTCCTGGTAATTTTGCATCTTTTTCTTTACAAGCTTTCTTTATGTATTTGCAGATGGCTGGTGTGTGCAATGAGAAAGTATAGTGTGTGCCATGGCTGACATCAATACTATTCAGCTGCCTACATATACAATGTTAGCAACTGGGCAATATAGTGGGTAACTATCATACTTCAGAGTACACTGTCATTTGACAAGATGTCTGCATTTTGACTGTCTTGGTCTAAGCAATGACAACGAAAGCTTTTATTTTGATGGCAATGATTTATTCATTGATGGATACATTTGAAACAGGAGTTAATTATTGTGATGGTGTTATCGCCTTTTGCAGGTCACATAGAGTAATGTGCTGAACGTACCAAGTTTGTTTTAGTAAATGTGACAAATCGAGAAAAACTGTAATATATTTGTTCTGATCGTGAATCGTGGTCGTACCTGTTATAGCCCACAGCTCTGTCAGTCCTGCCTTGAAGGACAGTGTGCTGTTGACACACCTGTGCTTGGAGCTGGTTATGAATTTGATGAATCCACCTCTGAGCTTCTCCTCTGAAATCAGTGAGGGGAACAGCTTTGACAGCCTGACGGCCAGATGCTTGTGATCGTTGACACCTTTCTGGACGAGTCGGCCGTCCATGTCCTCAGTGTACCACATCGTCCACTGAGTCTGGATTTCACGCAGCCAGCTCTCTTTGCCCGAGGCTCTGCTCTTGACCAGCTCGTACAGCTTCTGCATCTTCTTGACATTTTTGCTCGTCGGGTACCTCGTACCGTGTCTTATTATGGCGGTCGCATGAATTTCGCGACATTGTGCAGATGGAGGCTGTAAAATAGATCTGTTTACAGCAAGTATGTCCTCTATGAGATACGGGTTTACTTCCTCATACCTCCCTTTCGTGCTGAAGTATTTGGCGATCGCTGGTATGTTTGGATTCCACCCATGATTCACATCGTTACGAAAACAGCAGCAAAGGCCAGTTAAGATGGTAAAATGAACAACAGTGGTTTTCCAAAATACGATCGGCATGATGTAGCCAAATAGCTTGTTTGAATGGCCGTGTGCGACCCTACTCCCCTATACTTACCGGACCAAAAAATTGAGTGACGTTGGATGTGGGACTGTCCAATCAATCCGTCACACAGAGCCTGTCCTAATTTACACTGAGCTTACATAATGGGCTATAATGGACATTGGCCACTTTTAATCACAACTGTCTGCTTGTACTTTACTCAGTGGTGGTGGAAGAAGTCTCGGTTCTCAGATGTCAGAACATATAGAAATACTCTAAAGTATTAGCATAAAAATATAGGCTACTTAACAAATACAAGTTGGCTACTCATTATACAGCATGCCCCATATCAGAACAATATTATATTATTGAATTATGAATTAATATTGTTGATACAATAATGTGTACATTAGCCTATTTTAATGTTGCAGCTAGTAAAGTTTTTTTCTACTGTAGGCCTGTATAGCCTACTGCCGGGTGGCTTGTGAATTTTACCAAGGGATCAATCAAGTCTTATCTGTATCCATTATAATACATTTATTTGTTGATTATATTTGTTGTATTACTAATCCTAATTTGCAATGTAAGTGATACATGTAATACAAATACATGTAGTGGAGTAAAAAGTACAATACTTCCCTCTGAATTGTAGTGGTGTAGAAGTATAAAGTTGCAGAAAATGGAAATGCTCAAGAAAGTACAAGTGCCTCAAAAGAACTGAAAGCCACACCCCACAAAAAAACAAAACAATAACAGCATTGTTAATAACATTCAGATTTAGATGTATTGTCCCAGAAGGATATTTGTTTTCACAGCCAGTACACATAGCAACACACAGCAACATACATATATATAAGCATAGCAATATATAGATGTATGTAAACAGCAACAAATCACATTTATAGTCAGTACACAAAATCTCAATGAATGCATTCATCATCCCAGCTCACAACAGTGTCTGTGAGGCCGATTGTTCAGGTCTGCTATTGAGGAGGGGACAAATCTCCTGCTGAAACAAGCTCTTCTCAATTTAAGGGTCCTGTATCTCCTGCCAGATGGAATTGAAGTAATGTGTTCATTGAGGGGCTGATCAGTGTCGTAAGTGCTATATGTGTGGCGGCTCTGAAGTTCATATCTGAGAGATTGGGAGTGGGCAGGCAGATGATTTCAGAGGCAGTGAGTGTGATGCTGCTAAATCAGTTTTTGCTGAAGATGGTTAACATGGTGAAGAAGCAGGGAACAGTACAGCAGGATGGGTTGGAACAGGTGAGGGGCAACAGACAGTGCTTTGAGTGTAGGCTATGTATGACATTGATTCTTTGCTGGGATTGTTTATGGATGTCAGTGATGTGTTGATCAAAACTGAGTTGATTGTCTATGATGAGTCCAAGATATTTGAAGCTGTGTTTCAAAAAACATGTTAGTGCCTCCTGAAAATGTTTAAGTGTAAGAAATCCATATTTAAAATTTCCAAAGCAGAACATTTATAAAAATGCTCATTTAACCAGTAACATATTTATGGTAGGAGCATATTGTTTTTTTTTCTGTTTTAGCAAATAAAAGAGAATAAAGACACTGTCATGCCCTATTTTCCAGAATCTCCACTGTCTGCCTAAACTTAAGCAGGACTCTTGAACAGCTGACACTCAGTCTCAAAGTCACAGCCTTGGAGCAGCTCCCTGTAGTGATCTTTGACGTCTTGATAGAGCGGCATGGAGGCCTGCTGGTCAGTCAAACCGGGGAAAGTCACAGGCTTCTCGTTGAGAAGTGGCTGCAGCCTCAGGTCGCCTCCCCCACAGTCGTATAGCACCAGGAGCAAGTTAGCTGCATAGGGTAACATGTGGCTAGTACGGAAGGAGCGTTGGGTCTGTGTGTCATAGTTGGTGGAAGTCAAGGCATCACTGTCCTTGAAGATCCCAGGAGGGTGAGCAGTGGCAGGAGAGTGTCTGCATGGCCGACCTGGACTGTCACCGCTTCAGTCACCTGCTGGCCTGACCTGACATAAACGACAAATGGGGGTTCAGAATTTAACATAGTTTCTGCTGTGAAGGAGCTGTATTTCAAAAGTGAAATGTTAAGTGTAAATAAAACACAAGAGAAGATAAAAACTTACTACAAAAGAGAATATGCAATTTGTACCAAGTAATATCTGGGTTGTTAGACAAGTGTTTACACCACAGTTCTTATCTGTGTATATGTGTCTAAGGTCACATTTTAAACCTTCATACGTGTAACTAAGAGGTAGGACACAGACTGGTCTTTGTGTACTTTAAGTCTTCGGCATGTATAACCTACATATTTGGACTGCAGACAATTTAAAGCTCACTTACTTGTTCTCGCTGGCTGCCTTGTTCAGCCGGTTAAACACATCATGGAAGAGAATACAGCTGGACTTGCTGTTGATATCATACCCATAGCCTCTTTTCCAGAATTCCATCAGGTCACTTGCATACTCCATAATCTGATGCAGATGCAGATAGTTCAAATGTAACCTGTATGTGGGTGGCCTTTACACAAAGACTTTCAGAAGAAGAGTTTCCCAAGATAGCAATTTTGCATTCTGTGAGATAACATTTCAAGCTGCGTGTTTAGGTCAGCTCATAACACAAGACATAAAACACACTTTCTTGAACGCGTAATGCCATAGGTTTTTATACTTTTTTGCACTATCCCTTCCTTCTGCAACATATTGTGAATTTCCCTGTGGGATTTATAAAGGATTTCAAATCTTGAATGAATGAATGAATGAATAGTGTAGCAAAACAGAGAAGGTAATGCTTTCTGATCTTTCTTTTTGAGTGGATACTCCATAGAAACAAGCAATGGGATATCTAAATGATTTTTCTGTTGTTGTTGTTGTTGTTAAGGGCGCTGTGTTCCTCTGACCTAGATTAGATAGGTCTGTTTGTTTGCTTTGTCCTGTTTGTGTTGGATTTAATAGTTTAGATTTAATTTAGTTTCTGTGCCCCTGGTCGAACTAAGTGTTCTTCTGGTTGGCCCAAATTCCCCGTCTGATCAGCTGAGGTGTCTTTGTTGCGACCCTAAAACTAAACATAACCCTTACACTAACCCTGTATACAATAGAGGTGCTACTTCTTTTCACCCCCTGCCTCTGTGTTTCTTTTTCCCTCTGTAAAGTCCTAGGAGACTTGCTTGTGATAAATTTGAACAGGATTTGCTTATGTGGGAAAACATCCTGTTCTACACTTGGTGATGAAGAGCTCAATAAATAAATGAACTTAGGTGAGAAATAGTACATAAATTGGCTGCCAAAGTTGCAGAATATAGCAATTAACTTAAAACAAACAAACTTGCTGCCACATAAAATGTACATACAGTTGACCCCTAACTGCTCCTACCTTTGCATCATCCTCATCGAAGAGTTGACACCAAGGGGAGTTCACCCCCTTGATTGCAAATTCATAAGCACACAGGTAAAATGCAGCCTCAGTCATATCTGCGACGAGAGGTTGGTATAAAATGTTAAGTTGTGAAAGTATGCAGGAAATGCAGCCATTTAAAAAGCTGAGATGCCAGAAAAGTGACTACACCACAAAACACTACAGTTGCTTAGAAAGTCGTGTGTCCTAATCTTAAAACTAAATCACTAGATAGGCACTTAATTATTGCACCTTTTTGAAGCCTATGATACTACAGTAATTCAAGGCCATGAATGACAACCTGGTGCAGAGGCCTCAGCACTTCCAAATTAGTAAACAGCTCCACCCAGTGTGAATTATGATCCCTGCGATGTTCTACACACTATTTTCCCCAACTCTGACTACTTTACAGTTTTTGTTTTTAATTTGATGATACATTGCTGATACAGTAATTAGTATAAACTGGGTCTATAGTCTGTTTCAGGTTGTGACACATTCAATTCTGTAAATGTACCAGGCTTGGATTAAAGGCAAACTTAATCAAGAATCAATAATTACTCTTTTCATAAACCTGTAATAGACCTTGGACACGTACAGTATAGTATGCAGTCTTAATCAGTCATTTAAAAAACCCAGTATATGTGAACACTGAGAGCATAGATCATTTAGAGCTATGATCAAGGCTTAATACTTTGACAGTATGCACACAACCCACTCAAGAGTGTAAAAAGGCTTCTGCAGATATGACCTTGTGTGATGTTATTGTAGGGGACTCTAAGGCGGTCGGCAATCTTCTCCGTGACCCTCCTCATCTCTGGTCCCTGCTTGAACTTGTCTACCTCTGACAGAGCTGAGGGGTTGTTGTCAACTTCCTGGACAAACCTGGTGCACTGGTCAAAAAACCTCATGAGAGCGTCATTCACTACGTGGTCAAACTCCTTATCTGGGCAGAAAAAGGTTATATTGAAAATGTCTATAAGAGGTTAATCATGATATATTTGTTCTGATCGTGAATCGTGGTCGTACCTGTAATAGCCCACAGCTCTGTCAGTCCTGCCTTGAAGGACAGTGTGCTGTTGACACACCTGTGCTTGGAGCTGGTTATGAATTTGATGAATCCACCTCTGAGCTTCTCCTCTGAAATCAGTGAGGGGAACAGCTTTGACAGCCTGACGGCCAGATGCTTGTGATCGTTGACACCTTTCTGGACGAGTCGGCCGTCCATGTCCTCAGTGTACCACATCGTCCACTGAGTCTGGATTTCACGCAGCCAGCTCTCTTGACCCGAGGCATTGTGTAGGACGATGTTGTAGAGCTGCTGCATCTCTTTGACGTTTTTGATCGTCGGGTACCTTGTGCCGTGTCTTATTATTGCAGTCAGGTGGATTTCTTGACATTGTGCAGATGGAGGCTGTAAAATAGATCTGTTTACAGCAAGTATGTCCTCTATTAGATACGGGTTTACTTCCTCATACCTCCCTTTCGTGTTGAAATATTTGGCGATCGCTGGTTTATCCGAATTGTCCACATAATTATGACAGCAGGAGATGATGAGGAAATTAGAAAAAGTGAATTTCCAAAGAAAAGTCAGCATGATGCACCCAAGGAGACTCTCGAAAAGCAGCTGTCCCCAACAATTTTCCAAACCCAAAACATCTGTGTGACAGCGTCAAAAATGGGACAGAGCAGAGTCCAGCCCAGTTTGTTGACCCCATTTTCTTCACAGCATATCCTAAAGTGTAAACTAAACACGTTCTTACACAATAGCCATTGATTAACATCCTCAAAAGAAAAATGAAAACATTTAGAATAGAAAATAAAAGCGTAGTGTTGTCAGATTATCAAGATATCTTGGGTAACATGATCCAGCTCCATTCTATGTAAATGTTCAGTGTTTGTATTATAACATTGGCTCCACTTGAACAAAAATCACAAAAGTGGTTTATGATGCTTTACGTATCTTACACTGTGACGTTGTAGTATGAAGACAGTGTTGTTGTGAGGTCATTTGTTTTTATCTACTCTCTTACCACAACTTTCTGGTTTGACAACCTTCTTATGCCTAACACTTATTATCACAGTTACAGTAGTTTCACTTCAACCCAGTCCTTACAACATTGTGCAATGTTGTGCAGGTTCACGGACATCCGTTTGGACATTTATTTACAACCAAACAAATTTATAACCACTAGATGCTGTTCTGTAGAAATGTCTACCAAATCTTATAGGTGCATTTCACTTTAGTCCATTTTTTAATTGTTGCTTTTCCAGCCTTAGACTTCATACAAGTATACAAGTTATCTTCCTAATCACTACTGTGATTATTACATTACATCATTATTAAACTTGAGTGCTGAATCAAAGATAATGCAATAATTTTGGTAAAGGATTTTATAATAAGGGTCATGGCCTGTGCTTGGTTGTAAAGACCTTTATGACTCGTCAGGGTCAAGCATTCCTATTATTATAGAGGCTATTACAAATAAAACAGATTACGTCCTAATAGCTGAATTAAAAGAGATCCATTGTTGATCCGTGAAGGAATCACTTATCAGTTGAGGCTGATAATGATGTGTAGTTACCTACAGAGACAGTGAATGCTCTGTCAGACTAAACAGAAGAACATGTACTCATGTGGTTATTCAAGATATGCCAACTCAATTATCTTGTCTTATCAAGTAGTATAAACTGATCAGTGGTGTCAAAAGCAGCGAGAATGAAAAGCAAGGATTAGTGCATGTATTCATTAAAATATCAAGTGACGCTTGTAAAGTTCTGACAAAAAACTTAGAAACGTTTTATTTGTGCAACAGCTAGGACTTTTAGGACATTCATTTCAATATAGTAATTGATCAACAATGGAATTGTATCATGATGGTTTGATCATGTGTGTTACTGTTTTACAAGAACCAGTAATCCAAATGAATGATTTGAAGCATAATGTAATAAAAAACTACAAAATTAGTCATTGAAAATTTTGATTATTGTTTATTATTTTGTCTGATGTGGAACACAGTTGATTGCATTGAATATTAATTTGATTATTTTATGTGATTTTTTTTTGCTATGTTGTTATTGGAAAAAAATATTTGTGGTGACTATTGTGATATTGATTTCAACCATATTGCTGCTCAACCCATTACATTGCCCCCCCCCCCCCCCCGTATTTATTCTCCTGAACTTTGGTGAAGCCCTCACAACAAAAATATACAATGTACTTTTATTTAATTTTTCTGATCTAATTAGCTAAATAATCAGTACATTGAGACTGAACTTGCTTTTGATTTCAGTAATCTGCACATTTTTTGGATTATTCCGCTGGTGCTAAAAATTTTAAGCATAGTTTACATAAAAAATGGGGTGTGTCATTTTTTAAAATAGTTGGTGTGCTCAGAACTTCACCAATAGATGGCTTCAGATATGTGAGTGGGGTTGGCTTGTGCTCTTCCAACGCTGCATTTTCTTCGTAATTGTCACTGTTGCTGCATTCAAATGCTCCTCCAGTGCTACAACTTCAGAGCTCGCATATAGCCTATGTCTTGTCGTGCATAATTTACCGAAATAAAAACAAAGAAATGAGATGCGGTTCATCGTGTTGTTTTGTTAATATAGTATAGGTATTCTTGTAGGCTAGTTGATCTCTCTCTCTCTCTCTGGTAGTACCCTATAGGCCTATACAGAAAAGTAAAGATACGGATACAAATAGAAAAGTGTGGATATTGCAGTTAAAAAATAAAAATAGGATTTTATTTTAAGAGATAACTTCTGAGTCGGTTATGATTTATTTGACACTATAAATAAAATTAAATATAAATTTAATTGGATCATTATTCCGTCTTCTGTCATATGTGCACGTAAGTATCGCACAATTATTTTCTTTTAAGCTGCTGTAGCACAGGAATTTCCCCAGTGTGGGTTTAATAAAGTCAATCTTTTTTATTTTATGGGGCTTGAAGGCAACACTGGTGACGCTATGAAGGGAACTCCCAGCTACACTGGTCACAAACCTCCGGTCCATGAAATACCAGAGAGGGACACCACATTGCGGTGACCACCAACCAACATTTGAAGAGAAGTCCTTCAGCATTTCGACGGCAAGGTAATTTACATTACACATATTTTAGTTCACTAAATTACTCTTTTTTTCCCCTAGCTGTCCGCTGAGTTCTCAGCCCTGTGTATGGTTGGCCAGTTAGCTATACTTAACACTGTGGCTCAAAATTGTGGTAAGGTAACGTTAACTGTTGGTTAATGCGTTTTGCTGTGGCACAAACTGAGTTTAACACCGTTGTATGTTACACTGCCTTGCTCTCGGTATGCACTTTTGACAGACCACCTTTTAAACGTAATATTTATCACCAAATGTAACGTTAGCTAGCGTTAACAACTACTGCTCGCTGGCCTTGTGTTGAAACATTTTATCGGATGACGACAAACCATCTCCCGGTAGCGTTAATCCCGATCCAACGTGATCGGCAGAGAAACTAACGTTAATCTCAGTTCGCGCTACGTTGATTTTGCCCCGAGCAAAATTTAGAGTTGGTTGATATTCAGCTAGTTACAAATAAACATGTTCAGCCTTGTAATCCACAATCGTGTAGCTAACGTTTCAAGAGCACAATGTAGGCTGTGTTTGAGCTAGCGAGCTAGCTAACGTTAGCTAAAATACTGAAGACGCCAGTTTGCCTATCTATTTTTAGGTGATCAGACCTTAAGCTCTTAAACCACACTACACAGTGGTTGCCGAGGCCCTTAATGAAAGCAGTGTTTTCAGCATGATTTTAATGTAACGCTATCTCACAGGTGTGCCTACTACAGTTGCAGTGAATCGCTGAATATATTCTCAGCTGTTCTCTTTTTTTTTGTAAATTTTAACCTAGCCAAACATGTGTTTTTGCTCTGCGACTCTTGTCAGCGTCAAGACTGTATAAAATGCGTTTGCCTCGTCTAAGAACAGGGCGGAACGGGTGACCTGATTCAGCACAGTTTCCCACAGGGTCTTATAGACTCGTTCTTTTCAATTTTGGGAAAAATGGGAAAACTTGATCACAGATATGTTTTGAACAGTTGTGTCTTTGACATTACTGCCCAGCTAGCGGGGCATGCTGTGAATGACTGGTAAACCAAGATCCACTATGACCACAAAAAAACTACCTGGACAGACCGATGAGCCAACAGACATTGATCAAGAGCGAGGTATCTGTGTTGTGAAACTAGTGATAAAGCAACTTTTCACAGGCATAAACAGTATGACTGCAGTGAGCGTCAAGGAGGCAACATGTTAAAATAAGTCAATGGGGTTTATTGTTGCCAAAGCAAAGCATGTCAGACTATCAACAATTGGAAACAATGAGTTTTCTGTAGGCACAGCTATGATTCAGTCTTGTGAAACTGTCTACCAAACATATTGACCAATAGTAGCTTAGATCATAAACCTTCTCTGAAAAAAGCGCTTTAATGTTACTGTTCTCTTTAGAGAATATGTAAACTATTTTTTTCTTAAAGTGATTTTTTTTTGTTTTTGTTTGTTTTTTTATTATAAAGTTTTCTATTTTTAATTAGGAATTCAACCACTCTGGATGTAACACACACTCCTGCATATCTACAGTGAAATTATGAAATACAGATATCAACGGGACAGGATGAGGGAGAAAGATGAGACTTGTACAGCAACTCAGAACAGTGGAGAGAAACCACAACAGATGGGAGAAGATGGAGATGCTAACATTTGGATTAAAAATATCAGCTCAGCAAGTATTATAACTCACCATGAACTCACTAAATTTAAATAAATATGAGGGACAAACAGCCAATGTATTATATATTAAAATTAGATTCTTAATTCAAAACTTTACTATAGAATGGAGATGATCTGCTGATGTTATATGCTCAGCAGTTTAAAGCTGCATTAGTGTATATATTTTTCTTTTAACACTAGAGTAGAGTAAACACCATAGTTAAAATGATCTTATGAAAGCCCCGTTTCTAGGTGCCAATGCCATATCTCTCACCATCCAGTTGACACAAATAGACGTTATTCACTGACTTAAACACTTTATTAGGTACACCTGTACAATATAATGCTATCTAACAAAACAGCAGTGCTGTCACATTTATCTTAGCAAAGTTTATAATGTTAAGTTTTTGGTGACATTGTCAGGTGTAAATTCAATATGTTTATTACTAAGGTCACAGTGTTGTTGTACTGAACTACATTATATTAAGAGGTGTTTAGGATTTGTTGTCTCTCCTATTGGCAGATGTTACATGTTCGCCTAACAAACCATGAAGTAGATCTCTGTGGCTTCAAAACGTTGCCCCATTAAATGTGAATTAAGTGTGTAGATCCCTGGTGGTTGGTTACAACACAGCTTCAAATACCTAGGTAAAACACTGTGTGGATCTGATGTTCTTAAACTGATACACATTTGGCACTTGAAGTTCACGGTCTTTTCTAAAACAATTTCACATTTGCAAATGTGTGTATCTGCTCCTCTCCAGCGTACTTGAGCCTCAATACTCAAACCACAGCTCGTGTATAATGCTATTACCTGATGGCCTTGGCCTGTTTGTTATTCTATCTTATGGTACTGTTAGTGCCAGCCAATAGCCATTGATCATTTGATTTCCTTCATAGGTTTGCCTCCAGAGAAACAATATGTAATGGCTTTAATCTTGTTTCTGTCATAATTAGAAACGCATGAAGTTTTACTGCCACTCACATGATGTCCCAGTTTCCTTTGGCCTACAACAGCCTTGGAAATATAGGCTAGTAGCACTTTTATGTAGCCTATTTTGTGTAGGCCTATTTCAGAAAAGGAATATGAGATGAAATTTGAATAATCCTTGCGAGACAGAAGGGCAGTATTTAAGTAGTCTATCTCCTGGCTGGGCTTTATTTGAATAGCCTTAATGAAGGAGCCAAACTTCAAATGAAGTTGGCACAGTTGGACAATTATGTAAGGTTCTATATACTAGATGATGCAGCTACATGCCAAATGCATGTGGGGAGTTGAGTATTGGTTAGGAATGTTAAGTACCCTGTGAAGGCCACCTTTTTTTTTTTTGCTGTTTTCTAGCATGCTTACACCTGAGCTATAGCCCCTGTCTTGACTTGTTTATTACATCCTCCTGCATTCCACTCATGTTAATCAAGTTTCTCAGGGTGTTGGGTATAAATAATGCATATATTTCCTCAGTTAGCACCCAAGTACTATAGCCTAATTTATGTAGACCTGTTCCTGCCCTAGTTTGTACATATTTTGGCCTATTTTTAAAGGCAAAATGCAACATGATGCTATATTGAGGATAGCTGGTGTGACTTCGGCCAATGGCAGGCCAGTGTGTCATGCCGTGCTCACAACTGTCCATAAAGATTAAACAGAAACCAGATTATACAGATTGAAATCAGATTAATTAGGCTATGTACAAAGTGAATGCAAAAGAGATCCTAACAAAGCAGGGCCAAAAAGAGTACCACAAGAGATGGTTTGTTTGTTTTTGTTTGTTTGTTTGTTTTGTTTTTTTATCCTCCTTTACTTGCTGGCTCCTCAGCAACTGGAAACTCCAACTATCTCAATGATCTAATTCTTCTAATTTGTGTAGAAAAACGTTCCTATACTCATGTATAGTAGAATAATCTTATTTCTTTTTTTCCCTTCTTTTTCCTCTTTTAATAATCACAGTAGTGATTAGGAAGATAACTTGGATTAATGTCCTGTTCACTAGATTGGGAATTACACAGTTCCAGCCTACATGAACAGATGTATGACTATAGATGACTGTTCAAGATAATATACAGCATATGATGACTCTCTCTCTGAGGTTGTGGTGGTCGACCCGGCTTCACTTGCCTAACCCCTTTTCAAGCTTTGTTTACACTTCATGGTTAAAGATTGCAACAGCAGATAGTACTAAAAGTGAAACAAAAAGGATTGAATGAACCACTTGCTCATTGGAGGAGTTTTGTTTTTCATTCTTTCCTTGGTAAGAGAATAAGGGATTTTCTTGTAGTGCCCCATGGAGTTTTTATCAAACATGGTCATCAAAGGGATGCGACGGATGTTCTCTCCATGGAAGACTGTGCAGGTCAAAGAAACCCAGAAATCCCGGGTCAGAACTCAGTGCGAGTTAGCGCTCCCAAAATACAACATATCGTTCTTAAACGTCCTAACACACAGGCAAGTGGAGAGTCGTCGGGTTATGTTGGGTTGTTTTAAATAGTATGGTTCACTTTAAGTTAAAATCCAAGAAAGACCCGCATTTTGTGAGTTGTGTGAAAGACCGTAAACCACAGCACTCATTGATGTGCTATCTCCAGCCACTTCAAGTTTGCTCTCGTTCCTGGGTTTCATTGATGCTTTAACATTGTAATTAAGAAGTACAATTTTTAGTATCAGCCATTTAAAAACAGATAGTTCAGTCTTGTTGATACAAACCCTTTGCAGTTCAGGAATTTGATTAAACAAATCATGGAAATATGGGCTAATATCATTCGGTCGGATATCATTTCTGATGTTTTTTGTGTGCTGGGCCTCTGGGGCTGTGAGGGCCTGACAATCCAAATAAGTGACTTATAAACTTTGCCACAGGTGGTTTTCCCATTAGCAAATATGACCTACCAGTACAGTGGTTATTACTCAACTCCCCCCAAGACTTCTGCAGGAGCCATCCATGCTTTTATGGCCCGTTTCATCAACTTTAACTGAATTTATTTAGGGATAAATGACAAGGGGGTCCAGGCATTTAGTCCCTTGTTTGAAATTAAAAACTGACATTGCAAAGGAATTGAAATAGCTAATTGTTATGAATATATTATTCCATGGAATTTTGAATGTTAAAAAGGTGACACAAAATTGATTTTATTTTTTTTTTTAGATAAGTTGTTTGGCATTTTAGGCCTTTTATTTGTACAGGACAGCTTATACATGAAAGGGGGGAGAGAGGGGGAATGACATGCAGCAAAGGGCCACAGGCCGGAGTTGAACCTGCGGCCGCTGCGCTGAGGAGCAAACCCCCATACATGGGCGCCCGCTCCACCAGGTGATCTAACCAGGCGCCCGATACCACACCTTTTTAAAATGTAGTTTAGTTTGTGTACTAGCAACGCAGGCGATGCAAAGAATTCAACACAGTCAATCATGGCGTTACAAACAGTTCAGCGACACTTTAAATGCCTACACTAAGAACCATATACATGGTAACTAATCATTTGTTTAACCTCCCTATTTAGATTTCATCCTCCCAACTGTAGTTGGGTTATCTGACAAAATTAAAAGTGCAATAGTGGGAGGATGCTATGTAATGCATGATTTGGCTTTTGTTGTCAGCTGTTATGGCTAGCAGATTGATTATTCCCATACATAAATAAATATCAGACCTCGCTGCCTGTGGTCTTACTTCAGTCACTGTACTCAGTCAAGCTGTCATCAGACCTCTTTGTTAAATTTCAACAATAGCTTGTGTGATAGTGTCAAGCCCTCTCTAAAAGCTTATCCATTGTAAGACCTTGTATTTGATAAAACTGCTTAAGTATTTCTTGTAAATGGAATGATTTGTAATGTGTGTGTGCTATCACAAGAAGCTTGGTGTTGTCTCCAGGACCTGTTCAATGCTTGTTGTATGCATGTTTATCCACATCCCTGATATATTGATCCATTGCTGTAGGTCATGGTTCCTTAAGCTGAAGAGTAATCTGGTGCTCAAGGAAGTTCAGTACACACACCATTTCTTGACAGTAGAAAACTAAGTGTGGGAGCAAAACTTGTGTAGGCTTAGTTTAAAAATGTAAAATTGGTCCCTGTGCTGATTGTAATTCACCTTTTTTTAAAGTCCATCTTGCACTGCAAGACCCATCTGCATTGGTTCTTAATATTGATTATGGTCTTGTTGAAGGCTCCAAGGCTGTTGGTTTCTATAATCTACAGTTGCATTCAACCTTAATCGTTTGCTTGTATATTTATGGCTTTCTATAAATTAGACATTCATATGAGTTAGAAGCAGCCGAGCACATGAAAAACAGGAGACAGAAAAAGAGGTTTTGTTTGATTAGTAAGTTACCAAGTCAAGTTTATTTAGGTCATTAAGCTCTTGCAAGTGGATCTTTTTTTTTTTTTTTTTTATATTTTAGTTTTGCTAGGCCTAATAAGTGGTAAAATATAGAAGATGAAATAATAGAAAAAAATAGTTTACCATGCATTACCAAAGTGGCTTAAGATTAAGTGAGTTTTCCCAAAGTTTTTTTTCCCCTTCTGATTATGAACTTAATTTCTTAGAAATAGCGGGAGTCACAGCACACTACTGTATATAAACTCATTTTAATAACTAAATAGGACTGGACTACTGTGTAAACAAGAACATACACAGTTAATTTTTAACCATAATCCCTTCAACCAGGCTGGCCCAGTTGTGTAAATATTGGCCTTGTATTGTCTACCTGTGGGTTTCTATAGTAGGTGTAAAGATATACAGGTGAGAGTGTGGTGTTTCAGCTATTGTCAGTTTGCCTCACAAGATAAAACCCATGTAAAAGGAAACTTCTCTTTCAAAAACTGTGTACAAAGAAGAGGAAAACACACCCTTCAGATACAGGGAAAGGGCAAACAAAGCATTCCTTCAAAAACTGCTTGTTTGAGAAGGAATATGATCTTTGTTGGGTTGTTATGTGACTGACATTATTTGCTGCTTGTGCAATGTCTGTTCTGTTCAAATATTTGACCATTTTCTGTATCACATATCCAGGTTAAATGCAAAATGAGCTGTCAAATATGAAACGTGTCACTGAAACCATGTACAGGACTGGTCTGTTGGCCCTTGTGAATGATAGCAAATTCTGTTTGCTATCAAAAAACAAGAAAACTGTCCAAAACCCAAAGGTAGTCAATTTCTGTCATATTGACAAAAGCAGAAAATCCTCAAATTTGAGAAGCTGGAACCAGAGAATGTTTGGCCTTTTTGGCTGAAAAGTGAAAAAGGACTGAATTATCAAAGTAGTTACTTTTTTCCTGTCGATCGACTGTAATTTGGGGAGAACTCAGGATCTACTGTGGTGGTTGACGGCAACTCTCATGTCAAACATGGTTGCTAAAAACAAACCTAGTGAGTGACCCGGTCAGTGTATTTGTCAAGTTTGTAGTGACTAAATGGATGTCATTCTAATCTTTATGCTGTCAGCACCTTTTTTTTGTTCTGTTTTTCTATCCTTTTTATTTTCTTTAATTTGCTGCACCTTTTCTGGTTAAACTGTTTTTTGACGTTTGCGTATTTAAATTTTCATAAATTTGCTTAAAGGATCGCTGAATTACATTTTTCATCTAGTGTGTGTGATATCTGTTCTCACATCTCATTCGTGTTCACCTACGAAGGCCATTCTTTTTCACCAGGAGATTTAAAAGGCCAACAAAAACCCCCAAAAAAACAGTGAAATGAATGGTAGGAAACAAATATGCGGCAATAGAGAGTGGGAGATACAACCAATAGGCGCTGGCTACCGATCATGCAGGCAGGGAGGAGAATGAAGGAAGAGGTGGAAACTAAAAGACAGAAGGTGGCGACAGGTCAGAGAAACAACTTTCCTCCCCTCTGAGGCCAGTGCTGTTGAGCCAATGAAAAGAGAAGAAGGAATTTGGGAACTCAAATTCAGATCATGCATTTTTTTTAAAGCTTCAAAGTGGTAGCCCAACGGGATTCTTTAGAAAAACAAACTGTAGAGTAGCTGCTATAAGCACAAGTAAATGTTTAGTTACTGCATGTCTAAATGAAACTTGTAACGGAGGCAGTTCAGTTTCATCGTTGGTCTGTGTTTTCATTGCTGGCTGTTAGACCCAATCTATCTCGACTTTCCTCTCCTCTGAAAGGCCATTCAGAGCCATTGTGAATGAGTCATTTTCGTACAACTCTAAGCTGCCTAAAGATGGGCTGCGGCTGGTGTTTATGTTTGTGTCGGCTTGACATATTGTCACTCCTGGGTGGGATCTTTTTCTGGTGATGTCACATGTACTGCCTTGTGCGCAAACCATTTATTTATGTTCTTTTTCCGTTATAACTGACTGTCAAACTGCAGAATAACAAAGTTCTGGGGCGTTCATTGTTCATGTTACACAAAGAGTTTAACCTGAGCCAGACCGACAACAAAGATAGAAATCATATCACATCCATACAGGGATAGTAGTATACAGCTGTTAAAACATAATAAAATATATGACACACTGGTATCGGATCGGTACTCGGTATCGGCCGATGCTCAAGTTCAGGTATCGGAATCGGTATCGGGAAGCAAAAAAATGGTATCGGACCATCTCTAAATGTAATGTAATGTTCTGCTTGGCGACGGTGTGCATAGCAGAGAAATATCTGAAAGTAAGAGGATGTGATGACATGAAACCCACTAAAACGTTTATCTATGCCTGTGATGTTTCAGCTACACTTAATCAGCTTTAACTAGTTTGGTGTTAAATTGATTGACTTCAGAATAGTTGTGTGATAGTTTTTAAATATGAAGATAAAGGTGCACATTTTGAGAGTCTCTCTATGCAGCCATTCATAGTGTTGCACTCTTAAAAGTGACAAATAGTTGCATGGTTGTCCTTCCCATTATGAGGTTTAGGTGCAGCACCTGAGCGGTTTTGGGTGGCACCTAAGCCAAAACTACCACAAAGAGATGGCAAAACCCCCAAACAACTGCAAAGAAAACCCAAATGACCAAAAAGACACAACACGACTACAAAGGGATGCAAAAACCCTCAAAAAGACAAAAATCCACAAAGAGAAAAGATTTTATTTATTTATTTTTTTAAACATAACATTTTCTTGAGGAAGGACGCCTAAACCCCCCCTGTCAAATACACGCACCCAAGTCTTCCACACACCGAGGGAAACAGAGTTGTGTAAACAATGAAAATGGTGAGCTGGAGAGAGAAGTTCAAATCCTGGCTCCTCCTCGTTTAGTTTTTGTGCACACACACGCCAGGAAGAGGAAGACTACAACCTAGTAAATGTAAACTGCTGAATTTAAAAATCCTGCTTTGCAAATGTGTCTTAAGGAAGGAAATACATTCGACTTGTTCGTTAGACCTCAAGGATACACTGCAATGTTTTGATGAGCATCGATGAATGTACAAGAAAACTCTACAGGGCCCGTTTTTAGTAGCCTAGTGTTTGCTCCCAATAGTATCTCCACCACTGAGGCGCTCTTGGGCAAGCCCTTTAGTGATACTCCACCAAAAACTGATGCTTCACTTCCTCTAAACTACACTGGAATTTGACTAAGAAGTTTCAGTGAAGATTTAAAGTGAACAAATAATTGTATCCCCTTATTATTTACCTAGGTGCCTCAAGTCTGTACTGTACTTATACTATAATAATCTACAAATCCATTAATACATCTGACCACAGCCTGTTTTCTGTGACGAAGCAAACGACAAACTTTTTACAGCCACCTTTCCAGTCTTCAGGAGGTAATCATATACTAAAGAGATTCAAAGTGAAGTATTACTTTGAACTAAACTACTCAGCTGCTCACCTGCTGCCTGTGTGAATATGAAGTAGGGGATTTGCTGAAAAAGAAATATGTGCTCAGCGAACCTACACTGGATAAATAAGGATTTTAAGAAAGTTAAGTGATGATCAAATGATAATTGTAAACCGGTTGGCTTTGGACAGGCAGGGTTCAACGCTATGATTATGGGTTTTTTCCGAAGAAGAAAAAGTTTGAAAAAAACGTGTCTCAAAAGCGTTAAACATTTAAAAAAGCATCAAATGTAAACGTCGAATAAAACCGCATTCAAGTCAAATGATTGTGATACAATGATGCCCGAATGGGCAAGTGGGTTGTTAGATTTACTTGCCCGACATAGCGTTTTACTTGCCCCGGGCCAACGGGGAACCCTTACTGTTAAACCCTGGACAGCTGTTGTATACGGTCTATGGCCCCTAATGCTAAAAGTGAAATTGGTATTAATGCTGAATTTGGATATTGACCTGATTTTAATAATGCTCTTTGATGGTCAGGTGATAGTTACATAACAGACAAGCCTTTTGACATGAAACATGAGTTGGGCTGCGTTCATAGACATCGGAAAAACATTTTTCCAAGTGAAAACGTCATCATTCACATCCCTTCCTGTGGGAATCGGAGGTGGGAAACTCGGGCTAGATTTTGCTAACCGAGTTTCCCAATTGGTGACGCGTTGTTGACAACTGACGTTTGATGTAGGCGACTTTGGTTCACTGTACATATTTCAATGACAATAAGCTGTTTATTGTGGAAAAATGCCTCTGCCAAGAAACATACCCTGTTTCAAATTATTCATAAATAGGCCCATGTATAAAAAAAACACAACACCTTATCCGTGTCCTTTCCCGTTCGTTGTCCTGCAGATAACACAAACAAACACGTCCATGTGCTGTTTCTATGCTCGTATAAGAAAGCGGTAGCAAATCGTTTGTTATTGTGGTCTCCATGTTTTCACACACCTGACGCTCTAGGCTACGGTCAACAGTTGGTGGCAGTCATGCAACAAGTTGTTATGCCAAACGCCAATATAACAGAAGAAGAAGAACACGCAATCCCGACCATGTGAACGCTGGCAGTCGGAAAAACAACATAATCACGGGGCGGTCCCTGTTATTCCCAGGTGGCATGAACGCAGCATCTGGCCATGACACCGTCATGCAACACTGTCCACAACTGAACATTTTCACAATGAAAGCAACATACCATTTGGAGAAAAATGAATTAAACCAATAGAGTTCCTGGTTGGTTTTGAGATTAGCTCAGGTGAGCTGTAACACACACACACACAGAGGTAGGGCTTTGATTTTCATCTACTACAGACATCTGTACTGTGCTGAAACTCTTTCTAGCAGTCAAACTGCATGATTAAAAGCAAGAATTGGCTTTGCATATGAAATCAGCATTTTAGAATGAACACAAACCTGGTTAAATCTAGCTCTATTGTGTGTGTGCTCTCTGCATCAAGTCAGCTTTCTCCTGTTTATTGATCTATAGGGACAACTGGTTGCCTGATTTATCACTTCAGTAAGTGTAAACTCTGGATGCAGGTTTATGAGCAGCGTTATCATTTAAAGTTCAGTTAAAAGCTGTGTGTGTGTGTGTGACCTTAAACATTCTCAAATGAATGTCAGTCCTGTAAGTAGGTCTACATTAAGTAAACATATGACATAGTAACCTCCCTGTTCCATAAGCACACACTCTAACGCTGAAAATAATCCTCCTGCGTTGTCTTTCTCTAGCGTTGTCATATTTACTAAAGTTCTGACGGGAACCAAAAGGCTTTCAGGGTCAAAATGTTTGGGAGTAAATCTTGTATCAAAATTCACAACATCATATGGCTGAAGCATTTCCAGACTTCTGGCCTCAAAGAATATTGTCCTGAAGTTTTCCATCTGTTTTAGCATAGAAACTACAAATTGCATATTATTTTAACCCTCGTATTCAGAATTCTGGGAGACCACTGTATTCACAGATGTGGGTACATACAGGTTAGTTTATTAGTTTCAGGATTAGTTTGTTTTTCCCTTTTTGAGTGAGATTATTTCTTCACCGAGCATGCTGTAAGCTGATTCATAGACCAAAGGTCCTCAGCATACAGCTGACTCAGTGACTGCTAATCTCTGATCTGTCTCATATACTTTTAACAGACTGATGCAAGTGCTCTTTGTCTCTGTGTTTCTCTTTATTTCCACATCTCCTTGCTCTCGTTGCACTCTTCACACTATGTTAAGGTACACAGCTGGGTTGTCACGTAGCTAAGCTGTTGCAATGAGGACTCTCCTGCTGTGCTGTTTGTATGATGCTATCCATATGTTTATTTTCACACTTGCTTTTTAGTGTTTGTATGTTACGTTAGAATCATGGGGTTATTGGGTCAATTTGTTGTCCAGACCTCGGCAGGAATAAATTGGGACGCCAGGTGTTGTAGACAAACCAGTTTATAGCCCATTTATTTGGCCCTGTTTTGCTGGCCTAAATGAACAGGCCTCTGAGATGAGGTACTGATGTACAGTTTGTTGTCGTGCCAACCAGCCAGCCTGCCCGTGTATTTAGCTGCCATTGGCTGGAGCTGAGCTGGCTGTGCTGGGGCCTGACTGCTGGCTTGTTGCCCTCTGTACAGGGGTGGGGCTGTCACAGTGCTCAGCGCTGACCTTCACTCTGATTTATGAGTTCCTTCTTAGTCTGGTTCCCTTCCCATCCTCCCTCTTTCCTGGTATCCATGCAGTAGATCAGGACTTGCCTCCAGCTGTAACTCGCACTCCCCCGAACACAAGCAGGGCCACCCAGTGTCCCCCGCCAACATCGCGGTCTATAAACAAACGCATGATATGCAGCAGATGTGTGAGTTCATCTCCTTGTTAATGCTAAATCCTTGGCTGTTGCCTGAAACCTGAATGAGAAACGCACACTATGGAAAACAAAGTAAAGTTGAAGTTAAAAAGCAAGGATCTGTGAAAGAACTGGTAGTATAGTATTTTTTGAGGTTAGCTGTTTGTCTTGCGAGACAAACAGGTTAAGTAACCTGAATTACATGGTAAGTTGATTTGGTTACTCCATCAAACTGTAGAAACAATATGTACCTGTGTTTGGCCCGTTCTGTTCTCATCAAATGACTAATCACCGTCTTAGTCTATTATCGTCCCATCCATTACTTTCTCTTGCTCTCAGTTCACATTGGATCTGTTACCACACTGTTGTCTAATACAAGTGGTTTAATTCATGTGGGTAGTTTCAAAGTACCAGTGCATACAGTTCTGCTGAAACCTGCTGATCGATTGAGTCCTCATACTGTTGCTGTTGTTGTATGAGCTGTCGAATGATGTGAATGATAATTAATTTAATGTTTCATGTCAGTGAAATGGAGCTTAAAGGCCCTGACACACCAGGGAGGTGAGCGTCCTTCAGAATCAGAAAGGGCTTTCTTCGCCCAAGCTTGTGCGGCATGTCCGATGTGCCACCCATTGGCCTTTTTCCGGCCGATTCAACATGTTGACTCAGCGTAGCCGCTTTTGGTGAGAGGGATCACTCTGGTTGGCTGTTCAGCTAAGCGAATTGGTGAACAAGAAGAAAAGTAAGGCTGTCAACACTTGGCAAAATTTACGTTTTAATGTTCCTTCTAAAAAAAAACACATAGGTTTGAATCTATCTTTAAAAGATCTACATGCCTACACATTACAGCACAATACACAATAAACAAATAGAATATTGTCCCAGATTGTAAAACTTAATTTAAGATCGTAGACCTCTCCTACTCTCTCCTACGCTCTCCCTCTGCACCATGGTTGGTGCTAGACTATAGACTGAGTCACCTAGCAACTAACTAGCCAGGTGGATGGCCACTAAATAAATAAAATGTGACAATTTAATGTCTTATTCACACACTCTTGCCACAGTGTAGGAAAGCACATTGCTATCGCCAGATGAGGAACAACTTAGTTTGGCTCAATTTATGTAACCAGTGTAGCATGAAAACACAGGTGGTGCAAGTGGCAAGCTAGCTAACTAGCCAGCCTTATTCACAGCAATTTGTTTTTCCTTAACAGGTGTGCAGTGTGTCGGGAGAGCTGATGAGGTGAAGAAAGCCGCACAAGGCCACTTCACCTACTATCTATTTGCCCTCACGCAGAGGGACCCTGCTGCCTACTTTGTCCCCACATCACTTCCAGAGGAGGCTTGGCTCCCTCTGGGTTCAAGAAACACCATGTTCCAAAACTGGAGAGGACTTACCACTGCCCCATAGACCGCCAAACCTCTTGTGAACCTTTCCCTCTAGTCTGAGGAGCCTCCTAATCCTCCACACTGCCCACATGGCCAAGATGAAGAAGGTGGCAGCATGGTCAGCAGATGATGTCTCTGACTGGCTCAGCAAAGAGAGCATGCCGGAGTACATAGATGCCCTCCGTCAGAAGGACGGCCCTGCTCTGCTCACCCTCAAGAAGGCCGATTTCCAGATGCTTCCCCTCTCGCGGGTATCGTCTGATGGCGGGCAGCAGCTGTTGGAGCGACTGGAGACGCTGCGGATAGAGACTCATATTGAGGATCACAAAAACGGGCATGCAAACGGGCATGCTGGTGGGCTACCTAATGGAACTAGCAAGCCTCAGAGGAATGGCACATTGGGGATGATGGACATGGTCCGCATCACCATCCCTACAACAGAAACTATGCGCACCTCATTCCCTGCCGAGTGGGGAAAGACGGGCATAGCGTTTGTCTATGCGGTGGTGTGCTTTGTTACCACCACTGTCGTCATTTCAGTGGTCCATGAAAGAGTACCGCCAAAGGAGCACACCCCACCACTGCCTGATAAATTCTTCGACCTGTTTGACAGGGTGGAGTGGGCTTTCTCCATCTGTGAAATTAACGGCATGCTGCTGGTGGGACTCTGGCTGATACAGTGGATTCTACTCAAACACAGGTACAGTATAGTGTAGTCAGACATAATATATCTTTTAGTTAGAATCTGCAGTGTTTCCTCTAGAATTTGTTTCGGCGGGGGGGGGGTGTTGGACATCAAAAAGTAATGTTACCTGAAAACAGCGTTTAGTTTCTTTTTAGCATCTCACATCACACTTTAAGTCACTATGACCACTACTACAGTCAGAAACGTGCCAAAATATGAACAATAACGTTGCTGTCAATGGGCTTATCAGCTAATGTTAGCTACTGACCGTTACCTTGAAACCATCCAGCAAATAGATGGTACCGTAGGGTGCCGTTACCTGAAACCGGTGATTTAACGTCACCGCTCATTTTACACACGCTGAGTGAACATTACTAGCTATGTTTTTCATGTTGGTTTTGAGCGGTATGCACTGCCGCTAACCTGGAAAAATGTTTTAAAACGGTAACGTTAATACAGCGTGTCGGAGGAATACAGCGTCTCCTGCAGCGGGGAGTCAGCAGCGTTCGCTAACGTTAGCTTCTTGTCTCATCTGGGGTCGGATAAACGGTAAATTCATCAAATCCAGTGTCCACAATGCTATTTTCCAATAAACTGTAGCTGTCATATTTCACGGAACCCGCATGAGTGCGGATTTCATGTTGCGTCTTTTGTCGCTGTTTGTAACTTTGCCTAAGATTGAGTGACAAGTGTACTCCCCCTGTTGAATATTTGGTTGCCATGACTTTGTGAGTGATGACGTCCTGTCACTGTTCCAGTTGCGGTGGTGCGCGGTGTACATAGCGGAAACCTTGTTGTGCGTCTCTCCTATTTCTGATACCGTGGTGGCAGAAATTTTACTGTGGCAGGCCGACGCCGTAAAATCAACATAGAGAAAACACTGATCTGATTTGCAACTAAATGAAAATTTCATTATTCATTTTCTTTTATGTTTTTTCCAGGTCAATTATAGGCAGACGATTCTTTTTCATTGTGGGCACACTCTATCTGTACCGGTGTATTACAATGTACATCACCACTCTGCCTGTTCCTGGGATGCACTTCAAATGCTCTCCAAAGGTATTATAGACACACTTTTATTTTTCTCACCATTGTAGGTTTGTTGAGCATTAACAAAACTGCTTTTGTCACAAATGTGTGAGAGAGGAGCTTCAAGTGGTTGCTTCACTTCCTTGGAGTTCCTGTTATTGTAATATTGCAAATGCTCTACTAGGAAAGCATTTTAATTTCCTTTTTATTTAAAGCCAACGTGTGCAGCGTTTCTGTTGCTTTACTAACATCTTTGAAATGGAAAAAAAAAATCGTGGTGAGCATAGATGATACAGTAGATGCAGTCTGTCTTTTCTCTATGCATCTCATAGCTTGTAAAACATTTGCATGCTTGTGGTGTTCACAAGTTTTTAATTTGTGTTGTGCTGCTGCTCTTTCTCCTCTGCATGCTACTTTTACACATAATTTCAATAATAACATAGTTTCTTTAGCAGCTACCAGTTATATTGTCACTTATTATACTTTTATTAATTGAAGTGTTTCTTTTCTTTCAGCTTCTCGGGAACTGGGAGGCACAGGCAAGGAGAATAATGAAGATGATTGCTGGTGGGGGCCTATCCATCACAGGTTCCCATACCATGTGTGGAGATTATCTGTACAGTGGTCACACAGTCATGTTAACGCTAACGTACCTCTTCATCAGAGAGTGTAAGTAAGAATGTACTGGAAGGTTTTTACTTTTAAAGGCACATAAGAAGCTCATTTTACTTTCTCAAAGTCTATCTTTTATATTCACTAATGTGCAGCTGACCATCTTGACAATCCCAAATGCCATACTGTAGTGCACATTTCCTTCAGGTCAGTTCAGATGTTAACAGAATGATGTACAATTCAGAAATGCTGACCGGGCTGTTAAACTGTTGGAGTCAAAGAGCAAGCAGGTTGTCTTTCACAGCTATTGTTTCATGAATTGACATTAAGGCGTATTTATTACAACATATGTTCAATTTCATAACTGATATTTGAGGTTCACACACACCCACACTACTGTTTTAACCACCATCTGTAGCTCACTGATTAAGCTTGCCGATGCTTGGCTGTTGCAACATTTCTCTAAATTGTGTCAGGAAGTGTAGACATAAAGGAAATGTAGAGATGTTGCACTAACCACTTATAACCACATTTTCTGTTCCTTAGCAGGCATTTCCGCTATCAAATGTATTTGGTTTGCACACTCACTTGGTTGACCACTAAGCAGGAGGGTCAGAAGCATTTTAACTGTGGGGTCAGGTTGTAGGCATTATAACTTTTAAACCGTTCTTCCCTCTGCTACATCGCATGCGACTGAAATGCTTTACCACCACAGCAGTGCCATCTAGTGGTGAATCGGAGAACAGTTCGGTTAATATCTGCAAAAGAGCCACAGTGCCCCGTCTGACTTACAGAGGCCAAATGCAGTGTTTTTATCACGAATTAGCTGACGCTCACTGGTCCATTTAGCTGTTAAAGAGAATACAGCCTGTTGGGTTTGCTCTGTATATCCGGTGTATTAATGCTTGTTTTTTTTCACGTTTGATTGGCAGATTCCCCCAAGAGGTTCTGGTGGTACCACTGGTTTTGTTGGACATTGAGCGCTGTAGGGATTTTTTGCATCCTTCTTGCCCATGACCACTACACTGTGGATGTGGTGATTGCATACTTTATCACTACACGCCTCTTTTGGTGGTACCACACTATGGCTAACCAGCAGGTGAGTGCAACATGTGGCACACGTTATGTTACTCTGTTGGAATTTGAATGAAAGTGAAAGTGAAGTAAGTCAAGTAAATGGGCACACAGGTTTATTAACTGGATACCTAAGTTACATAGAGTAATGTACACAGGTAGGAGGGTCTAGGTGGAAAAACATGTCATGTGAGTTCCTGTGTTCTCAGCTGCTTGCAGAGGCCTCATATAGATTGTTAAAGGTATACTTCTCCCCCATAATGATCATTTGTATATCAATCACTCACCCCGTGTTACCTTGAATTCTTGAAGAAAACTTAGTTTTTCTCACGTCTCCACTGTGAACGAAGACTCCAAAAACGGAGTAAATTCTCGATGAAGTGAAGTAAAAACTCACACAACTTGTGCAGTATAATCCAAGTTGTATCCCTATTATCCAGTCATATGCTTCCCAAACACATGCGCTTTCGCTAAAACCTCACTATTTAAAACAATTTAGGGCGTACTCACACTTTGCCCAGTTAAACCGGGTCCGAGTACGATTGACCCCAAAGAGGTGGGCCAGGGTAGCCTGGGAACTCACCATTGGCAGGGCTCAATCCGAGGGGCGAGATAAACGGTTGTCTTTCAAATTCCCTCTGCATGCAATAGGATAGCGCTACAACCAACCAGAGCAACGCTAGAGATAAAACGGCAAAACTCCAAACACCCTTTCCTTTTTTAAGAATGACTTCAGTGCTGTTCTTTGTTCTTTTCTCAAAGAAAAGCTTAACTCCAAGTCTTCCAGAGTCGCAGCCAAAGCCGATTCGAAAGACAGCTGTTCACCAGCAGCAGCAGCAGCCATCATCTTTGTTTTCAAGTAGCAGGGAATTCACGCGGAACTGTCGCAACTCTGCCGTCATTATGTTAAGCCCGCCCATTGACTCTATACACGATGTGATTGGCCTGACTAGAGTTTTGTTTTTCCAGCTCGCAAGCCAACGGAGTGTTGCTAGACGACCCTGGCTGCAAATTACATTTGCTGCCACTAGGGTGTGTCTAGATTTCTAGGCTAGGGCCAGGGCACATTAGGTTGGACTCGGCTATGGTACGCATCGGTGTTATCGCTGAACGTGCCCGAGTCTGGTTCTTACCTTACAGATGAACTGGAATTGTAGTCGGCAAGTCCTGCAATGTAATGACTTAAGCGTGCTCTGGCCCTGAATGTTTTATTGCAGTGTGATTGTAGGCCAGCGGGGGAGTGGGGTGGGGGGGCAGTCATGCTCAGGCACAGTTCAAGGCAACTGGGCCCTTAGGATAAAAAAGGACAGATGACACAATGTGAAATGACAGTTTCTGAATAATATGAAATAAATTGCAAAAAGGAACTATTAAGGACCTTTGCGTTTTTAATATTTAATGTTCACACACAGTATTGTTGTCTTTCTGTTTCAGTCGCTGAAGGAGATGTCACAGGGTAACCCGTTCTCGCGGGTTTGGTGGTACAGACTGTTCAAATACTTTGAAGAGAACGTCAACGGCACAGTCCCTCGTAACTATCAGCTGCCGTTGTCATGGCGATCGTGGCAGTGGAACCGCAGTGTGAAGTACAGCAAACTGGAAATCCAGTGAGGACTATGACTTCCATAAGTGCTGTTTTTACCCATGGAACATGGCACTGTTAAATGTAGCGCTGTCCTTCCACCTCTAGTAACAGACACATCCCTGTCCAAATTGGTAGCACTGTGACCCACCTAGTATTTTTTTTGTGTGTATGTATGTCTATATATCATTTTTTTTTGTCTTTTCCTCTTTCTCTTCTGGTAAATTTTGCCAACACAGAGCACTAATTTATGTTTTGTGTCTTTTACTCTTCGTGGGCCACAACAGTTTATGAAGCATTTTGACAAACTAAAACTCCAAGATTTTTGGCCACAATGACTCTAATACTTTTCTTTCCCCCCTCTCTGCACAAAACCATAAGTAATGTCCTCATGTTCTTACAAGATTTTTAGTGCAAACAATGTTAATCAAATGCTCATTTGATAACCAAAATTCCATAAGTATTTCTTTTCTTTTTCTTTTTTTATAGCAAATTACTTTTTTTAAACTGTCCTTGCTAAAATGAGTCAAAGGTGCAAAAAATATTTTTAAGTATGTCAAACTTTATTTTTCAAAAACTAATGATGTCCAACAAAATATTTTTAGATTTTTACCTTTTTCAACATGAATAATTGAGAGCATAAGAATCGAATGTGGTATAACATTATTTCAGTGCCTTTCTTAGCTTGATTGTAAAACAGTTCAAGTACTATGTGTCTTGTGTCTCTCTGCCGCGGGTGTGACCACGCTGTGGTACGGGGTGGTACATAGTTAACAGTCTCGTTCCCATGAATGTAAAAACAACTACGCCAGCCTTACCAGAAAATTGGTGTTCCCAAAATGAAGTGCAGTGAAATGTCCTGTTTATTTATTAATACTTTATGATGTCCGTTTGTGCTTAGTTTGTTAATGCTGTTCTAATAGAAAATAATGACTGTTAATTTGTTTGTTTTTTAAATTTCTGTAACATTTAATTTTTACCAATCTGTCTTTTACCAACACAAGTCATGTTCGTAGCCCGATCACTGCCCCTCAGTTGTCTGCTAGTTTTACTTTCCACCTCCTACATTATCTGCATCTTACATCACTGCCTGATTGGAAATTGGAGAAGACATGTGTCTAATACCACTTTCACTTCGTGGGCTCAACCAGGGTTGACTTGTGTTTTAAAGGGTTATCCCGCGTAGACATGGTTGGACATGGGCCGATTTCAGTGTAAACTGCACACGACCAGTGTTGCTAACAATCCGGACGGCACAAATAGTATGTAATATGTAGTTGGTTGTCAGTCATCTCATCTGATCAGTCCAATACAAATAGGGCTGTCAAAACTGGCTAAAAATGGTGTTCAAATTTTCCTTCTAAAAACAGGGTTGAACAGGGGTTGATGCATAGACTGTAAAAATAAAGCCAAAACCTCTTGTGGCTGGCTGCAGTATAGGTCATAAATTCCACCACCTCAGTGTTAGCAGATGGGACATGGGCCAAGCTAAGAAAATGTAAATACACATCAAATAATTTTTTCCTAAAGATAGTTTCTCTCATTTTAGGTAGTTCTTATCATGCTGATAGTTGGCTGTTTGTTCAAGTGTTCATTTTCCTGCATCAGGTGACAGACAGGAGTTGTAATTCCACTGTTTGGCCACTGTGTTCCATATGCATATCCTGGGGGCCTGCTGTACCCCTTTGATTGTATAATAAAACCTGGATACAGCGTTCGAGGCAGAGCCCTGTTAATTACTATGAGAGTTGCGCATGGAGCCTTCATGGAGCGAAAAAAAAACCCAGATGATCTTGCTACTTCCGCACTGTGGAATGGCCCATAGAGCAGGCGCACTAGAGACCTCTGCCAGCTGAGCCAGCGACTTCCAGTTTAGCTCTCTGTTAAATTGAATGGCGGTTAAATGATTTAATTGTGCGGCTCTTCTAGACTTTCCAAATGTTATCGGACTGAATGAATCAAATTCTGATAGTGAAAGGAGTCATTTAGCTGGGGTTGTGTGACGCTCATAAACTACAGATGTCTCTTTCCCCATGTAAGTCAATGATGCCAGAGGGCATCACGTTACGGTCCAGGAGTTGCAATTCCACTGTTGAGCCGCTATGTTCAATTTGCTTCAAAGCCCGGGGCACTTCCTGAGGGCCTGCCATATCTGTAATAATTTGGCTAACTTTTGTACAGTGGGAGGAAGTAGAGATGCGTCTTCCATCTTTATACAGTCTATGGATTCAACCTATTGGAACATCTATTTTTGCAAATTATGTCTATAAGAGGGCAAACGTATGAGATACGTAACTACCTGTGTAGGTATATTTATTTCAACATAAACACAAACCTGCATAATCAACTAATATAATAATGGCCTATACTGTAAAAAAACAACTACTTACTACAGTAAGACTGTAGACCTCTCTCCCTCTGCACCGTGGTTGGTGCTAGACTGAGAACTGAGCCCCCTTGCATGCCCCTAGCAAGCAAACAAGCCAGCCATTTGTCTGGCCACTAAATTGATCAAATGTAATCACTTGTTTCGTCACAGCGTAGAAAAGAACGTTGCTATCGCCAGATGAGTGACAATTTAGTTTGGCTCATTTTTTTTAACCAGCGTAGCATGAAGGCATGTTGAGTGGAATTAGCAAACTAGCTAACTCGCCGGTCGCGCGGTCCCTCTGCTCAATGGTGTTGCAGTTGATATAAGCTTCCTCTGAAAACCCAGCTTTAGAACGGAAACCTATGAAAATAAGTGTTTAGTATAATTCTCTCATCCACAGCACCGCCACGCTCTCTTCCCGGTCGCCCGAGACACAGGTCTGCAGCCGGCAGTTCAGCGTGGCTGCTGGCTGGCACGAATCTCTTTTGTAAGATGAGTCTGCAAGCCGACAGCAAAGGCTAACTTTACTCTTATTGTTATGAAACTTCGTCCTAAAATGGTCATCTAACTAGCCTACTTACATTCTTTACTGCTACTGTTGAGTGTTTGATGGTCATGTGCTTTAGAACGTAATTGCTGTGAAACAATCATAACATAAGCTTTAATTTTTCTCATTCACAGCTCGTTTCTCTCTCTCTCTCTCTCTCTCTCTCTCTCTCTCTCTGTGTCTGTCTGTCTGCTCGCCTGAGCTCGCACCACACGTCTCTGCAGCACGCATTTCAAACTGCAGGCCTACTGTACAATAAGGAATTCAAGTACAAAACACCAGTCCTGGTGGTGTGCAGCATGGACTGTATGTGACGTTGGCTGTTCACTGAATATGTGAACGTAAAACCTCCCCGCCCATTTCCAGCACGTGAGGTGGACCTAAATTGTCGTGACCAAGGATAAACCCGTGTTAACTTGCTTGGTTTGAATTGACAAAATAAGGATTGAACATGGGTCAGATAACCCTGGTCTGACCCTGGTCCTTGATGTGAAAGAGGTATAAGGTGCGGAGTTAAGTTATTCTGGACCTGGAAATGTCATCTTTTGCTCAGGAGATAAGACCCTCCCTTTTTCCCCACATTGAGTCCCCTTTTGAAATCAGAATTATCCTCATTACCGTCTGGTCTTGTAACCTTTGTGGTGGTAATGAGATCTAGAGGAAAATGTTCAATGTCAACACATGTGTTGAGTTTAGGGAATGTCAAAGTTGTGAAAACAGAACCTTCAGGTAAAGTTTCTGAGCATGTCTGTAATAAATCTGTATGCGTACTTTGTGTGGTTCGTCTTGTACTAAATCAAGCTGCTACCTTCCAGTTTGAAAACTGCGTATCTTCTGTATTGCCTCCTTAAGTGCAATGCCTAAACTAGAAGTAACTCAACATGGAACTTGTGTGGGGAAGAAGCTGAAGCATGATGCACAGAGCTGGTGATATATTTGACCATACGTATGTGTGCAGGATAACATTGATTTCCATGAATGTGAATATGCTTCCTTATTGATAATCCTAATGATGTACATGTTTTTTTAGTTGATTCTTTTGCTTTTCTTTGTATAACTATGACTGTATTAAGTATTGCACAACTCATCTATAGGGAAAGATTTTGTGAATTCAAACTGATTAGCTTTGAAGAGAAACTGCACTAAGCTTTAGATTATACAAATCCCAAATACATAATGATGACGTGATTGATTTCTTTAAACATTGTCCAAAGGACAGGGTGAAAAATGACATTATTTTCAACTAGTGAAGCGAATACCTTTCATTGGCAACAAGAGTCTTAATGTTTGAGACAAATGAGAGTCCAGGCTTGCCCTCGTCCCTGTCCAATCATTTTTACTTTAGAGAACGGTTTCTCAGTTTTTAAGAGCACAGCAGGTTCCTCACATTTGGCCATAATTTGATATGAGATAATGTTTGAAGTAACGGTCTCTAATAATGAGGACGAAGATTGGAGTTTAGGTTTGTCTTCCAGTTTGCCAATCGAGTTGGATTTTCTTTTAACGTTTCTTATCTCTGTAAACTTCTCACCCACATTGTCTCTTTTCACAGATGTTTGTAAGATATGATACGGGATTGTACTTGGGACGCTTTTGAATAAAACCTTTTACTAAAATGTATTTGATTCACTGTTAGGATCTTTAGTGTGCCAAAAGATGACATCATGGCAAACCCACTAACAGCCAGCAGATGGACACATTGAGTTGCATAAGTAAGACAGAGGGGAATGGCCTCTCCTTAAATGTGTTTTTGCTTCCTGTTTGTATTTGTGCTCTCCACCTACTGCAAGTATATGTGACAGTTACTTGCTCCATTACTTTTGCTCATTCTGGGCCTTTTTAGCTAGTATTTCAAATATATCACACTTGTTTCAACATAAGTCTTCTTGTACTCTTATTCCCCCAGTTGTTTTATAGTCAGCTGAGCATGAGGTTTTTGAATAAAACACACCACTTACACACTTTCTAGTTCCATGTAGCCACTGTTACTGTCTTTATAGCAATAACTTAAAACGCCTGAACACGTGGAATAAAACATTTGTTTTTTTGTCCTTAATGAATATTATTATAATTATTATTATAATATATTATAATATACTAAATGAGTAACAAAGTTAGCGCTTGAGAAGAAATTGCTAGGTATTAAATTAACACTCAAAAACCCAGCAAGCTTGCTTCATCAGCACTGTGTGGGTGTATTCTGATCAGCAAACAACCCCACATCACATTTTGATTCAAATTTTGCCAAATCCTGATCGGTGCATAGAAAAGATTCCCAACTAGTACAAATACAGAAAAATATCGCAGTAAGAATCTGATCATGAAAATAGGTTTTCTGGGCCTTTTAAGACAGTAAAAATGTAAAGTTAGCTACTGACTGTCACCCAATTCTCTTTTGAAACATGTCCAAAAGGTGTATCTTGCAAATTATGAAATGACTGATCTGTACTGATTTTTGTGAAGGGGGGGGGGGGTAGTTGTTTGCTAAAAGAGCAACAGATCCTTATAATTCCTAGCATGAGAATTTGCTGCCACCCTGGAGAGATTGTGCTGGCCAGCCAAACCAAACTCCCACACACTACTACTGTACACAAATGAGGAAGAGGGAGGAGTGAGTCTGTGCTCCAGAGATCTTCTAGTTTCAGCTGACTTCATTAAATAGGCCAAAGTGATGCTCTCAAGATAGTTTGCAGCTTGATGTGGCTGAAAATATTTTAAATATGCAAGTGTTCAGTCTGTACTGTGGACAGAAACAGGCTGTGTTCTTAATTACTGTTACGTTGCATTTCCTTTGAGATGTTTGGGGTGGTAAAATGCTGTCTTTTGACTCAGGTAGTTAGGTATTATCCAAATCATGTTCTGTAAATGATTATACAACATGAATAATGGGTAACCATGTTGCTCTGGCGTTGTCCATACTGCAGCAGCCTGTTTTCCAATCTGTCTATTTTCTACGCTCGGCTGTCTATCAGTCATTTTCTACTGTCTGTGACTCAATGTGTGAATATTAAAACTTTGTTACAGTTTTTGTCTGCTGCTACAGAGTAACCTACCCTCCCTCAAGGCTGTGAAGCCAAGAGAAACAACAGTCTGATTCAAGCAAATTCTATTCTATTCTCAGCAGTGCTGCAGTCTTTCACCGTAATACCATACTTAGTCTGTGAATATAATGTTGTTGGTGTGCAAATAGAGATTTGTCTATTAATGGTTGGCTCGGAAAGTGGGTGGGATGAGAAAGAAGGCTAATAAAACATCTGAATGTTGCAACAGAAATCGTGACTCATCAGACCAGGCAACATTTTTCCAATCTTTTATCCAGTTGTCTTCTTCTTGCCCCAGTTTCCTGTTCTTAGCTGACAGGAGAGGCACCCGGTGTGGCATTCTGCTTCTGTAGCCCATTTGCTTCAATGTTCCGTGTGTTGTGTGTTACCTACATGCAATCAGGGTACGTACACACATACCTACAGTCAGGATCATAAGAAGTATCAGCATTCAAAAACATCAAGACACATTTTATATCCTTTTTATTTTATTACAACTTTTGAGATGTGGCGAGGTCAGGAGAAAAAAAACACTATCCTCCAATAACAACACACTTTGCTCTCAGGAGACTTGATATGATCAAAGCACTCCAGACCCAGAATGAATGTGGCTGCTGCTGTTCATGTGATGTCCAGAGCTCAGGCAGTGCTGTTACTGTTGTTGGGATGCGGTTTGTGACATAATTGCTCCCTCTACCTCCCATAATCTTACAAGTATTGGAGCAGGTTCCTGTCCGAGCTGGAATTGTCTCAGTGAGCGACATGCTGTCTTGCAAAAGTCAACTCTTATGCCATCTGTCCACAGTCCTTGCCACCAGTGCTGGCACAGCAGACCGAACAAATATGGATGTCCTAGGTCTTCTCACCAACATGTGAGACCGATTTTTAATGCATCATCCTTGAACAGACTCTCTGATCTTTGGCTGCTGAGTAGTTTATTTTTGTTAATGGATTTATGGAAACAGGCCATGTTGCAGACAAGTTTGGGGGAGCAGATGGCAGTTTGGTGCTGGGTGGGTAAATCAGAACTTTCTTGCTGAAAACAGCTGCCTTCTGTGTTTGGAAACTACCAGAACAACCAAAACAACCAGCTCAGAGATGCTAAAAAGCTCTGTAGAGCCTAAGGAAACCTCAAATCTGGGATCGTGAACCCTTTTCACATCACACATATTGATTTGAGCAGCTTTAAATGTAGTGAATACAACCTGATCTTTGTTATATTTGTTATAATGCAGAAGTTGCTGGATATTACATTCTTTTATATTATATATATTTATATTTCAATCCAGGGCGTCCTGGGCTTCTCTGGAGAGACGATAACGTTGCAGAAATTTGTTTTTTAAGTTGACCGGGTTAAATCTGTAGGAGGAGTTCGTTCTGAAGCCTGGAAATAACCAGAAAAAATTCACCAAAATTGCACAGTAAATGTAAAATGGCTGACTTGCTTTTGAGTTTGGGGTAAAGGCCGCACCTTTGTGCGTTGCTCATAGCAACCACAGCAGCAGTGTGTGGCCTGGTACTGTCCCGCTGTGTGGTCAAGTCCTGTCACATAAACTCACACAAGAAATGATCTTTTGCTGCATGGCCTTGTACCTACAGTATAGAGCACATGGCTCTCAAGGTATTATGGGAGACTAAAGATTGGCCTTCTTCTTGCTGGTTATTAGACCATTTCACGATTTTGTGTAAAAGCCCACAATAATAAAAAATGAATGTCTCAGAAAATGTTCCTTTTTCCATCAGTATACATTGAGTCAGAATCCAGACCTGAACAGGCTTTGAAAGGCCCATCAGCAGGGAATCAATTAATGGAGAATTATTTTGAAATATGGCAGCCAACTGCAACGTCGACTGAATGTGAGCCTCCCTCCTATTTTCTCCTCCTTTGATTATTCTCAATGGGTTGGGGAGTAGCACTGATGATAATTCTTGTATTCTCGTGCTTTGTATCAAGTCTGACTGACTACTACACGTGGATTATTTTCAAACACCAAAAGCCTCAAAAAGGCAAGAGCGGCCTTTGATCCACAATGTCATTGTGACTTTTTAGCTTTGGGATGGCATTTGAAAAGAAGAGCAAAGCTTTGGTCAGCAGATGGGGAAACGGGGAAATGCCAGCGATAAGTTCAGACTGTGAGGTTTTATGTAACACTTTATGTGACTGTCATGTTAGTTCAGAAAGTTACAACATGAGCAGGGATAAAAAAAGATCACATATAGAGAGTGATGAAGCTGTTAAAGCCAGAGAGCATGAGTGTCCCTGAGCAAACTACTGGAGCACTAGGGATAGTCTTATAGTTCTGTAGAGTGCCAAAGCACATTTCTGAAGAGATCTCACCCCGTCAAACAATCTTCAACTGTTATTTTAAACGTCTTACTCTGAATCTGTAATCTTTGATATTCATATAAGACTCTTTTCTGATGTCCTGTAGCTGCTCCATTTAGGGATTTAAAAAACCCTCAAAAGTAGAGCCTGTAAAAGCAGGTTTTATTCACCATCTCATTTTTAGTACCTGATCCTCTCAAGTCTACTCTGTTAAATAATCATGTTTTTTTGGCTGTGGGAACATTACCTTTTGCTATGCTATAAAAAAGAAAAATGGGTTTGTGGGACAAATGCTAGAGATCAGATAAAAAGAAAGATATGTATATTGATATAGCTTAAGAGGCAATGATGGTGGAAATTAGAAAAACACTGCAGCTGAAATCTGAATCTATACTGGATAAGTGTATCCACTGAGTGATGCTGTTTGTCCTGATGATCATGTATGAGGTCAAGGATAATGGAGGCCTGCATGGCTGATTTACTGCAGCACACGCAAATGAAGAGTGAGCACGCCTGGAACATGAAGACGAGGAGTGTTTCCCGGCTGCCATGTTTGACTTTTAGCCAGATATCTTCAAGCGTTTCTTCAGGCTGAGTCATCCACCACCTTTTTCCACAGCGGTGAACAGTTATGTGCGCTCATCCAGAAAACATGGTCAGATTTTTACTGGGGGTCTACGTATACTGTACGCTGGTATGTAATATAGGCACAGATTTATCCAAGCATCTATGAAGAATGTCTCTCTAGTGTCTCTCTCACTAACTCTCTGCCGTGATATCCAACAAAGAGATGGCCACTCAGCTCGTACATATTACATTAGTGAGCAGTTGCCTCTGGAGGCCTGTTCAGTTATTCTGGGTGAGCTCCTCGGACGCCATGTGATGTTGATTGAAAATGAAGCGGGCGTTGCTGGCTACTAGGCAACTAGGCAACTACAACAAACCGCAAATCAGGAGGAGCCGCAGATAAGATCTCAATCTCTCTTAATATCAATCAGTCTTGTCTTTGTTATTCAAATATGGAAATTACATTTGCACATAATCCAGTGAGCCAGGTCCATCTTGCTGAAGGATGCTTTCTTAAATCAAACATCAAAGCAGATCGGCGCATTTAGCTGCCAAAAGAAAATCATTGATGTTTCTTTCTTTTATTATTACAGTCACTCAAATCTTTTCAACACTCAAACTCTTAACGGCAAAACACTGACTCACACCAATCTGAACAAGACAACAATAAGAACAAGACAAAGAGATGGAGAAGAACAAAAGATGTTCCAGTGTTATTTCGGTGGTTGAGGGGATCTCAGCTTGTGGATGTGATTAAGAGTATGGGCATTCTTTTTCTTCCCACCATGGGCTCTGAAGTGACAGCTGAGACAAGACGGCGTGTCTTTCCTTTTACCCAGTGTTAGCACTCAGCCATGGTGGGAAAATGTCAGTCAAAGATGTGAGCCTTTTGGTTTGAGCCACACCAACTGTGCTTTTCACCCGTAATCTCTTTGGCAATTCTCCCTATTGTGTATACAGTATGATCTTGTGACTGTACACTATATCTTAAAATTACTTTTTCATTTTCAATTTCTCCTCTTTGCCTCAGGTTTTTTTTTTTATTACTGGACAGTGTTCATTAACAGGTCCTATAAGTGCTTTTAGACACTATTTTTACAGCAACTACCAGTCAGGGTGACGGTAAATGGTTTTACAGTGAGGAGGGGGGATTGTTAACTCCGTGCAGTCTGTTGACATGCTGCAGGTGGTGGTCTGGTGAATGTCCAGCTGAGCCAGGAATGTGGAGGCCCTTAGGTGTAAGGATCAACCATGCAGGCAGGAGAGGGTTCTCCTAGAACTACTATTAGTATATGAAATAGTATGACAAATGTTCATGTCATTGTTTGGAACATTAAAGCACCATAATAGGCTTCAGAGCATACTATACTGCTAGGTCTTTAGGTCACATGTTGAGAGGAGTTTAGTTCAGTGACATGCTGAGGATCATCTTAATGATCCTCTGACCCTTTCCCATTAGGGCCCTGGGGGTCTCCTACTGATTTATTGCTGTCCCTCCTGACTGCCTGTGTCTATCTTTAGCTGGGCAGACTTTTATGAGGTTTTTGAAGGGAAAGCGTGCTGTGGCATGGTTGTCAGAGCTTGCTCCAAATGCTTGGACCTTCCTCCGCTGTGACTTTACGTCCTTCCACAGGTTGTGCAAAGCTTGCTTACTTTGCTGCGAACCCTGCAGAGACAGGCATGTGCCGAGGAATTCAGGGGTCCAATAGCTGTGATTTTAGACTTATGGCTCACAGCTGCTACTGTCTTCTAGCTACACAGTGGTGGAATGTAACTCAGAACATTTACTAAAGTGTTGTACTTAAGTGCAATGTTAGGTACTTTTACTTAATTTCATTGCACTTTTTATTCCACTACATTCGTTCTTTATTCAAGCTTTAGTAAAAGTAACTTTACAGATTACGATTTCACACACAAAACATGCGATGCATTATTATACACTAAACAACCTGACTGTATGTAAAATTAGAGCTGAAACAGTTGGTGGATCAAGAGACAATAAGCAAGCGAATATTTCTTGCTAATTGTTTTCATGCAAAATTCCCAACATGTCATGGTTCCACTTCTCAAATAAGGATTTGCTGCTTTTCATTGTCTTAAATGACAGTAAACTGAATCATTTTGTAGTTTGGACTTTTAGTTGGACAAAATCACTATGGGCTCTGGGGAATTGTGATGGGCATTCGTTCTACGGACAAAACAATTAATTGAGAAAACAATCAGTAGATTCATTAAAAATTAGATTTTTATGTAATAATATTAAGTAACATTATTAATGCAGGACTTTATTAGTAGAGTGGTATTGGTAGTTTTATGTGAGGATGTGAATACTTCCTCCACCACCGCTACCTGACTTTGCTTCTCCACATGCTGATCGCACCATAACACAGGGAGTTATTAACAGCTGATGATGCAATCCTCTTCTAATAAGAGGAGATGCCTGCTTTTAAAATCAGGTTAGGTCAGGGCTGCATTAATAAATATTCTAGGAATACACTATGTCTGCTCAGAGAGCTTTATGGAGCTACAGGAGCAGACAGAACCTTTGATCTCACTGAAGAGGTATGACGCTCGCTTTCAGACGCTGCCATTGGTCACAAGAATCTCAGCACGCCTCCTTTCATTCATTTATTCATATATTCATTCATAATGCACACAGTCTGATGGAGGACAATGTAACCTATAAGTGTTCAAGTGGGATTTAACTTTAGTATTTAAAAATGATAATCCACGTTTCAAGGCTGTTTTTAAAACTTCATTTTTCATGTCGCTGTCTAAATGGATGCAGTTATATTATTGTTAAGCAGCGTAGAAATGGTAACAGAGACTTGACCCATTTTGGCAATCTTTTATAAACTGGGCAGTTAAAACATGTTATGAAGCTCTTTTTGAAGTATTTAGTCCAGTCTAAACTCTGCCCCAATTGCTAAAAGAAATCTCCTCAAAGACTTAGAAAACAAATGAATGAAAAAGCCTGCATTAGTCGCTTGTTGTTTTAAGATCTGTTCTTATTCATACTGTAGTATTTATTGTGTGTGCTCATTATTCTTTCACATTCCTGCTGTCTATATGTTTGTATATTTTTATTATTTTACATCTAATTGTATGGTCTGAGAAGCCCTATGTATGTTTTTCATTTTAAAGCTTCTATTCTGATGAGGTTTACTGTCTACTATAAATGTTAAGTAGGAAATTGAATGAGGTCAACAATAACCCTCCGCTTTGGTAGAACATTTGTCTTTCCCCCGCTTCTTGTAGCAAATTTCTTCTTCATTTCTGCTAAAGAAACCTCCTAAGTTACATCAAACATCTTTCCCTTTTCGTAACAGGCGTTCCCCTGAAGTTGAATGACAGGCATAGGTGACTTGAAAGATTTATATGAATCTCATTTTAAGAGATAAGAGGAGGAACTTCTAATCTGGAGAAAAACCTTTTTTGCATTTCACAGATCTTTTGGGCACTAACAACAAACATCCTATTTTTTCAACTCACCACCCATGCAGAGCCTCTGCCAAACGAAGAGAAACACTACAGTGAAGGTAGACGCAGGAGCTGACTAGTTTTCCTTTACACTTTGATCTAGATGGACATTTTGGGCAGAAGTAGTGACCTCAGTGAATTCGGTCAATGTCCACAACTGTCATTGTACTTAAATTTTGCTCTTTTAAATCATTATTACCAATATTATCAGAATCACTCTGTATTTACCTGATTAGTGACTGTATTGTCTAAAAACCTCCTAAAAACATACGGATTTAATAACTTCAACAAATATGAAATGGCATTAGATTTATCATACTGACTAACAGTTTAAAACCAGAAAACTATTCGGTTTTTATTTTGTTTTTTAATTGTTAGCAACAGCACCTTTGCCAATAAAGCAACACCAAAGCACTTTTCCTCTTCGGTCCACCTACAGGTTGGAAGCGGAATTGTCCATTATCGCTGTCTCATTCGAACTACAGATCCGCTAACAGATTTGGCAAACTTACATAGTGCGGTTATAGCCGATAGAGGCCGCAAAACGAATGCAGAAGTGCCGTTCACCCTGTTACGAGTTGATGAACCACTGAAACGATTTTGGAAACATTATTTTAAGGTACAAAAGAATCTTTGGTGTTGCTTTAAAGGACATTTCTTTCCGTTGAGCATATTTGTGAATATTTATAAAGTCATCACACTCGTTAGGGGCTATTCATTTACATAATTCACAGGTCAATATATGCTCTTCCAAATGGTTGAGAAGATCATTATAGGGCTAAGAAAACATGAAACATTTACCAATAAAACCAACTCGTTGTAGGCATTGTGAAAAAAAATAGTGCACAAGATTTATCTCCTAACCCTCGTGTTGGGCATATAGGCTCCATATGGTATGGTTTACACCGGGGGAGGAACGTGCTCTCTCAAACTAGCTTCCATTAAACGCATTCCTTGTTAACAGCCTGATAATGGCATGCTAGATCCCAGCACTCCTGTGATGTGACTCATCACTCAGGTGTGTTTACAGTTTGTTACCCTAAAAAAAGAAGCCTCTTTGGAGACGGACTACCTCGCAATGTAAGTTTCGAGCTCCAAGAAACCGTCAAAGCAGCTCATCGCAAATGTGTCTCAGGTGATGACCTTTTCAAATACGTGTTTTCGCTAACACAAACACAAAGAAAGAGAGGCAGAGGTGGAGAGAGTGAAACACCATCCGTGTGTGTGTGTGTGTGTGTATGTGTGTAGCAGAGAGGCTTGAGATGAGCTTAAGATATCAACTGGGTCATTTCATTTCACACAAAACCATCAATTACACCCCACCTCTACTACCTTTACTGCTAGCCTTTATTAGTTTGTTGCTTTAGTGCAGCGGCTGCACGGCCAGCTGGAGAGGAGAGACGGCTATTTGTTATCTTGCAGCCTGAGGGATAAGAGGGATTCTACACAGCTTATGTAACATGTCTTTCCATTCAATACATCCAGGGCTATTACTCGAGGAATAATAGTGTGATGAGTGCAGATTCCAATCCTGACAGAACATTTCTGTAATGATAACACCACACTCCCTTTTTTTCCTTGCTGCTCCTTGATGGTAAAGTGTCAGACAGCTTGGGACAGGCGTGAAGAGAGACACCTCTGTTACACCCAAGAGTTGTCAGAGGAGCAAAAAATAATCCTGTTTCGAGGGAGCGCAGAGTGGCACAACCTCCATTTTCTCCAGACAGATGAGCTGATTTAGAAGCGATCTGGAATGGATTTGGTGAAATCAGGCAGAGTGAGCTGATGACGATATGGGTCTGTCTATTTGTATGTCTTCTCCTGTTACCATGTGTCCGATTTGTTTATCCATAAAGCAAGCACTTTCAGAGCCATTTACTCAGGGGCGTCGGACTGGGGGGGAAAAGGGGACTGAGTACCCAGGGCCCTCACGTGAGGAGGGCCCAAAAAGATGCTAGAATGAATAGCTGTGGATGCGAGGAGGGGCCCATAGAAAATGCCTTTCTACAGGGCCCAGAATTTTGTGCTACGCCCCTGCATTTACTTATCACGAAAACATCAGCGGACTAAGAGTGTGACAACAAAGCCAAATCAAAATGTGTCCTTTTTTAATTTACTAATGTCACTTTATTTTACATCACCAAAACAAAAGGGCATAGAAATAAAATATATATTGTGTGCAAGAAAATAATATTTTGTTTCCCTTAACTGTTATTTTCATGTGACATTTTGTCCCAAAAAAGTCCCTCTGTCACAAGGGTGAAGCATCAGCGTACGGTGGCCCTTGGAGCTCAACTCACGCAACTAAAGCAAACATGCAAATAGACAAAACACAGCTAAATAAAAAACATCTTCAATTTGACAACACATATACTATGTGTAAATGTGCTGCAAATAGACAGACAGATAGATACCACATTTTCAGGCAAATGAAGAAGAAAAAATTGCAAAACTGAAAAAGATACAGGCTAGCTCACACTGGATTTTGTCAGTTTGTTTGAATTTTGGAGGCTATAATATCTGCAATAAGATCTGAATCATGCAACTAAACTAAACTAAATTTAAATCATTCTTCAATCAACTTGAGTGTTCTATATTTGCAGCTTGTTTCTTCATGCTGTACATGTTGTCAAATTGGTGATTGTGTTTCTCAATTAGCCTGTGTTTTATTTCTTTGCGGTGTTTTTTGCTTTTTGTATTGCCAAATTAGGGATTGCTTGTGTGAGCCCTCAGGGCCACCGTACACATAATGAGGTCATTAACTATGTTAGTCACCCAGCACACCTGGAAGATGAGGGGAATGCAGCATTCCAACCAGTGACCCCTGACCTCCTGTTCACCTCACAGAAAAGACATTTTCTCTCTCTCTGCAGCACCACAACTAGAGCTGATTCTCACACTCACAGTCATGTCATCATTGGATCACAGTACTGGATTTTTTTCTCATTAGACTTTACTTTTCAAGCAGCGTCTAGTGCTGAAACAATTACATTAATTGATTAGCTGACAGAAAACTACCCGACAATATTCTTCTCAAATGTGAATATTTTTTAATTTAGGGAATATCTTTGGGTTTTAGACTGTTGGTTGGACAAAAGAAGCAATTTGAAGATGTCAACTTGGAAAATAGTGATGGCCATTTGTCATGCAAACATGCGATTAAATGATTCACCTTAATTTTTTTGCCTCATAGGTGCAGTGGAATCTAGCTGTAAACTCAATGCTGACATAGTCACCTTTTAAGTTGAAATCGTGAACTTGTTAGCAAACTGTTGCCTAATTACACGTCCAAAAGATACGGAGCAACATTAGCATTCACTTGTAGTTGTTTCTGTCCATCTGATGAATGTAAGTCCAATATTCACTCTATTTACATCATTCTCTGAGTTGCTAACTTTGTGACAGTGCTGACGGCAATGAGAGTGAACCAAAACAGTAACATTTCAGGCCGTAAAACCAAAACAACGAGTTAAAAGATGCTAAAATATCTAATATAGCCGCTTTAAAGATGATTAGTCTCCTCTTAATCTATTGCAAGTCCAGTTGCCTTTGGTCGAGAATCTTCCGAGATTCATTGATAGATTCATTAATTAATAATGAAAATATTTGTTAGTTGTAGCCCAAAAAACTGTGAAATACACCGTATCTTCTTTATATCTGCCTTATCTGATTTTGATAAAACTAATACAGGAAGGCAGGAAGGAAGTATCATCATTGGGTTTGCTAAGTCAATTTCCTGAGTTGTGGTTCTATCCAGTGTGAGCAATCTGCTGCTCTGGATATGCTATCATGTTACAATGTGAGACTACATTGTGTGATGTGAAGTTGGTGTACGATAATGTTGCTAAAGTGCAAGATTTGCTGTAGTGTTTTACGGGACTGGAGAGGCTTCAAAATAGATTGCCCCGTGCTACAGCGTCTCTCCTGTCCTCGTCCCAGGGCGTCTCTCTCCGTCTTTTACCTTCTCCCAGTGTTCATATCACCTCTCCTGAGATGGTGGGCCCAGGCAGGTGGCCAGCTGGTGGTGTCTCATTGGGATGTCAGGACAGACAGAGAGCACAGTAAGATGTAGTATCAAAGACATCAGGGGCTCAAGGGGCAAGATTCTCCAGAGACGCAGCAGCATACCTCTCCTACTGTTGCACTTAAAGTAATCCCTTCTAAGGTTTTCATACTGGCATGATCATGTGTGTGTGTGTGTGTGTGTGTGTGTGTGTGTGTGTGTGTGTGTGTGTGTGTGTGTGTGTGTGTGTGTGTGTGTGTGTGTGTGTGTCTGTGTGTGTCTGCAAGGATTTTAGCTTTGTGAATGGTTACATAAATCTTTGCATGCAATCGTGTGCATGGGTGATGGTGATGTGCAAGCATATGTCTGGGTATACCCAAGTTACCTCTCTCTATTTAATCTGTGTGTGTGTGTGTGTGTGTGTGTGTGTGTGTGTGTGTGTGAGAGTGTATTACAGGAAAACAGTGACTAATGTCTGCCCTCTTCTCTTCCGTAAGCTGATCTGTCCCTGAGGCGAACGAGAGGGCACCGTTTTTTCTCTGCTCAGAGATGCTTTAGAAACACTGCAAAGACAAGCACATGAAGCCTTCAGGACAGCACGGCCAGACTCAGCAATTGTGAACTCAATGGCGCCTGTGAACGTACACTCCCACGCACAGTCAAGAGCATCTATCTCTGGGTGCCATGAGGTTAACCTGCCGTCCGTTACCTAACTCACAACATCCA